>NC_069125.1:61802686-62125571 GCF_026914265.1 Mya arenaria | reverse complement strand
GTTTAAAAAAATAACTAATGAGAAATGCAATTTTCGAGTTCTTTTACAATTGTATACTGTATATGGGTCTAAAGTTTTAAATTATGCCATCATATAAAAAACTATTATGTTGCCCTTCTCTCTCTATGTGTATGTCCCAACGTTCACATTTTTTGTTAAAACACATTGTACATGATGATGACTCTCAAAATGACTGTGGTGACTTGAGCCCTTTGTAAAAACTCTTGTCAATACTTCAATACTTTGCAAGTGGTCAAATATAAAAATGCAAGGGAGTGAAAGGTGTCCACTTAAAAGACAAAATTGAATATTAAATCGTTCCTGAATTCAATATTTTCAAATCGACTTTGTCAATAATATTCAAATATTGAATGTAAGGGGAGGTCACTGCGTAGACATTTTAAATATATTCGTGTCCTTTAACCTTAAACCGGAAACAGCATGTTGTAGAGCGTAACAAACGGTCGGCCCAGTTGTCTATCCTAAATTATGATCGGACCTGCTTGAGGCCATCAGAATTATTAATGTCGTTCATCTTTGTCGTGAATTTTTTTTTTTTACTTTTATGTTATAAAAGGAATGGCAATATTACTATATTATAGTATATTCCATACTTTTTTAGGAGTCTATCATGAACTATTTTAATGCATAAATACGTTGAAACTGTTGTCTATCACAGATTATTTAGCTTGACGAAATAGGCTATTGAGCAAACAGATTTTAGGCTTAAAAGTATCACGTTTATGAAACTGTTGTCCGCATCTCAATAATGTGTACCTTTTAATACGAAGTTGTTAGTGTCTATCAAAGAAATATTTTAATTGATATTTATGTATGTCATACAAAAATAACCCTATCATATACCATTTCTTTTATGGACATTTGAAGGTACATATTAACAAAATCAATTGATATATTTTAAAAGTGTAAGTGAGAAAGAAATAGAATTGGCTTCAATTGCCAATCAATAATTTCTGCTCACAGTCTGCAGTCTATCACAGATCAATGAGCAATTGCAATGACCAACAGTTAACACAAACGCTTCCGTGGGAGGGGGGATGGCACACCCGGCACATGCCCCATCACTAAGGTCTTCAAAGTTTGCATTCTATCTCAAAGGAGTGGAAATTAATAAACTACACCTTTCAAATGCCATCATGTGCAGGCGATGTGAACTCATTAAAACAACAAATTCAAACAGCGCAACCTCCTTTAATTATGTCCTCTTGATGTTTCTTCATCCGTTATATACAACAGTTTCCACGTCTTCCAACAATTTCCAATACTGGTGAAAATGTATCCATCATCCGTGTGATATTTGTTGAAAACAAGAAAAGCATACATGCCATAAAACTGAGAAAAAAGTTATTTTCTCCAGTCTTGTAGCAGAACGCAATCCTTGAACATGTGCAAGATATGTCATGAAGTCAATATCACCACTACTTGAAGGCCACCGATGTGTTATGTTCACTTGTATGTCTTTCTGATGTCTTCACAAATTGCTTACGTCTAGCGGACCCTTGGGGGGAGGGGTACGCCCCTTAGGTATGTCCTCTCTTGGGGAGCGGAGTACGCCCCTTAGGTATGCCCTTTCTTGGGGAGCGGAGTACGCCCCTTAGGTATGCCCTTTCTTGGGGAGCGGAGTACGCCCCTTAGGTATGCCCTCTCTAACGTCTATTCCTGAACTCTCCCCTGCTTTTAAGATAAACTTTCATAACCAGTATCACTTATTACCTTATTATTATAATAAAATTCATTAAACTTATCTTGAAGCCATATGATGGCAGATAAACAATGGTTAAAGTTAAATGAACAGTAATGTTCATTTCTATTTTTTTTTATTGATAAGATTAATCCCAGTATGAAAGATTCATTTTATATTAGAAAATAAATAAAATATATATGTTTAGGAAAGACAATTAAGAAAACCATGTTTTATGATAGACAATATTTTTTTATGTAAATGATAAATAAGAAAAAATATTCTTATTGTCTATCATGAAATATATATTTCTTATTGTCTATCATGAAAAATATTTCTTACTGTCTATCAAGAATTGTTTTTATTATTGCCTATCATGAAATATCTTTCTAACTGTCTATCATAAATATTATCATATTTTATGATAGACAATAAGATTTTTTTTTTTAAATATTTCTTATTGTCTATCATGAAAAATATTTCTTACGGTCTATCATGAATTATTTTTATTATTGTCTATCATGAAATATTTTTCTGTCTATCATAAATTTTAATACATATGTTTAAATTAAATATTTCTTATTGTCTATCATGAATTTTTTTCTTACTGTCTATCAGGAATTATTTTCATTATTATCTATCATGAAATATTTTTCTTACTGTCTATCATAAATTTTAATAAATATATTTTATGATAGACAATACGAAAACAAATTATACATAATTACAGTAAAGCAAAAACCATGATTGACTGTAAGAAACTTACTACTTGTGTTTTCATGTAATTATAGGACAAATAAGAAAAATATAAATAATTCTTATTGTCTATCATAAATTTAAAAAACAACAACATATTTTACGATAGATAATAAGAAAAAATCTCGATAAACAGCTAAAGTTCAACATTTCAAGAATAATATT
Organism: Mya arenaria; assembly: GCF_026914265.1. NCBI lineage: Eukaryota > Metazoa > Mollusca > Bivalvia > Myida > Myidae > Mya > Mya arenaria. The sequence continues at coordinate 62,122,948 of NC_069125.1, read as the reverse complement.
TTACGATAGACAAGAGGAACTGCGTTGATCATGAATGATAGATAATATGACAAATAAGACCACTTTTTTATGCTTCAACTATAAAATTTTCATAATTTGTTTTCAAGATAGACACCAAAAATGTGTTTCTCCTTTGTTGACTTTCGTCTATAAACTCGAAGTTAGAGCAATATTAAAACCATTACCAAGATTTCCAAATCCTTTAGGCGAAGACCATGACAAAAAACGAGTTGTCGTTTCAATTTCATGTGTTCGAATCGCATCCAGTCCAGAGCCTCCAATAAACGTTTTTGCATGGTCGCCGCCATGTTGTATCCGTCGATGCTATTGTCTATCTCAGATTATTATACGACCTCTTATTGGGCATCACAATTATTAATATACTGTAAAGTAATGTAAAGTAGCTCGACTACCGTAAATTGGTCGTTTTAGGTGATACAACATGGCGGCGACCATGCAAAAACGTTTATTGGAGGCTCTGGACTGGATGCGATTCGAACACATGAAATTGAAACGACAACTCGTTTTTTGTCATGGTCTTCGCCTAAAGGATTTGGAAATCTTGGTAATGGTTTTAATATTGCTCTAACTTCGAGTTTATAGACGAAAGTCAACAAAGGAGAAACACATTTTTGGTGTCTATCTTGAAAACAAATTATGAAAATTTTATAGTTGAAGCATAAAAAAGTGGTCTTATTTGTCATATTATCTATCATTCATGATCAACGCAGTTCCTCTTGTCTATCGTAAAATATTATTCTTGAAATGTTGAACTTTAGCTGTTTATCGAGATTTTTTCTTATTATCTATCGTAAAATATGTTGTTGTTTTTTAAATTTATGATAGACAATAAGAATTATTTATATTTTTCTTATTTGTCCTATAATTACATGAAAACACAAGTAGTAAGTTTCTTACAGTCAATCATGGTTTTTGCTTTACTGTAATTATGTATAATTTGTTTTCGTATTGTCTATCATAAAATATATTTATTAAAATTTATGATAGACAGTAAGAAAAATATTTCATGATAGATAATAATGAAAATAATTCCTGATAGACAGTAAGAAAAAAATTCATGATAGACAATAAGAAATATTTAATTTAAACATATGTATTAAAATTTATGATAGACAGAAAAATATTTCATGATAGACAATAATAAAAATAATTCATGATAGACCGTAAGAAATATTTTTCATGATAGACAATAAGAAATATTTAAAAAAAAAAATCTTATTGTCTATCATAAAATATGATAATATTTATGATAGACAGTTAGAAAGATATTTCATGATAGGCAATAATAAAAACAATTCTTGATAGACAGTAAGAAATATTTTTCATGATAGACAATAAGAAATATATATTTCATGATAGACAATAAGAATATTTTTTCTTATTTATCATTTACATAAAAAAATATTGTCTATCATAAAACATGGTTTTCTTAATTGTCTTTCCTAAACATATATATTTTATTTATTTTCTAATATAAAATGAATCTTTCATACTGGGATTAATCTTATCAATAAAAAAAAATAGAAATGAACATTACTGTTCATTTAACTTTAACCATTGTTTATCTGCCATCATATGGCTTCAAGATAAGTTTAATGAATTTTATTATAATAATAAGGTAATAAGTGATACTGGTTATGAAAGTTTATCTTAAAAGCAGGGGAGAGTTCAGGAATAGACGTTAGAGAGGGCATACCTAAGGGGCGTACTCCGCTCCCCAAGAAAGGGCATACCTAAGGGGCGTACTCCGCTCCCCAAGAAAGGGCATACCTAAGGGGCGTACTCCGCTCCCCAAGAGAGGACATACCTAAGGGGCGTACCCCTCCCCCCAAGGGTCCGCTAGACGTAAGCAATTTGTGAAGACATCAGAAAGACATACAAGTGAACATAACACATCGGTGGCCTTCAAGTAGTGGTGATATTGACTTCATGACATATCTTGCACATGTTCAAGGATTGCGTTCTGCTACAAGACTGGAGAAAATAACTTTTTTCTCAGTTTTATGGCATGTATGCTTTTCTTGTTTTCAACAAATATCACACGGATGATGGATACATTTTCACCAGTATTGGAAATTGTTGGAAGACGTGGAAACTGTTGTATATAACGGATGAAGAAACATCAAGAGGACATAATTAAAGGAGGTTGCGCTGTTTGAATTTGTTGTTTTAATGAGTTCACATCACCTGCACATGATGGCATTTGAAAGGTGTAGTTTATTAATTTCCACTCCTTTGAGATAGAATGCAAACTTTGAAGACCTTAGTGATGGGGCATGTGCCGGGTGTGCCATCCCCCCTCCCACGGAAGCGTTTGTGTTAACTGTTGGTCATTGCAATTGCTCATTGATCTGTGATAGACTGCAGACTGTGAGCAGAAATTATTGATTGGCAATTGAAGCCAATTCTATTTCTTTCTCACTTACACTTTTAAAATATATCAATTGATTTTGTTAATATGTACCTTCAAATGTCCATAAAAGAAATGGTATATGATAGGGTTATTTTTGTATGACATACATAAATATCAATTAAAATATTTCTTTGATAGACACTAACAACTTCGTATTAAAAGGTACACATTATTGAGATGCGGACAACAGTTTCATAAACGTGATACTTTTAAGCCTAAAATCTGTTTGCTCAATAGCCTATTTCGTCAAGCTAAATAATCTGTGATAGACAACAGTTTCAACGTATTTATGCATTAAAATAGTTCATGATAGACTCCTAAAAAAGTATGGAATATACTATAATATAGTAATATTGCCATTCCTTTTATAACATAAAAGTAAAAAAAAAAAATTCACGACAAAGATGAACGACATTAATAATTCTGATGGCCTCAAGCAGGTCCGATCATAATTTAGGATAGACAACTGGGCCGACCTGTTGTATCACCTAAAACGACCAATTTACGGTAGTCGAGCTACTTTACATTACTTTACAGTATATTAATAATTGTGATGCCCAATAAGAGGTCGTATAATAATCTGAGATAGACAATAGCATCGACGATAACGAACAAATCGAAAGTAAAACGACACAAACACAACAAAAAAGGTAGAATTGATTGTGCAACCAGTGGTGGTGGTGTTAGTAGTTTATACTCCGGGTCCCGGCGTGAGCACATTGAAGGGTCCCAGAGTGACAGTTCAACCACCGCACACATATCCTGAGCGGTTAACCAGTACTAGGTGCCTTCACCTCTGCAAGGAACTGACAACTTCTGTACATGCCAGGGGCAGTGGTACAGTGTGAATGGTCGTAGAAAGGATTTCATAACCAATCACAACAGAAGTGACTTGGTCCGCCCGGGAATCGAACCCGGGTTGTCCGATTCGCAGTCCAACGCTCTACCGACTGAGCTAACCGGGCGGACATAAGTGCAACCAGTCCCTGTGGTTTTCATATAAATACTTGGGTCAATGCATTAAGATATCCCTAGATGGCATTTGTATTTTGATATACAGTCGAAACCCGTTGGCTCGATATTTTAGGGACCGGCCAAAATACAAGCCTCGTGAATATCGAGCCAAGCGGGAATGCTAACCGAATGTGTATTTATCTTTGATACTTTTATTTGTTAAATTACTTAACTTCGTTATATCCTAAACGAGTTACTTAGAGAACTTCACCGAACACATTATATGTTACCTTACTTTAATTTGACTTAGTTCGCGTACCCACATCGTTATGTTCGCCACATTACTCAGTGTTATACTCAAGTCGATTGTAACCACGGCACTCTCATGTCCGGGGGTAAACTGGGGATTGCCAGGGAAATGGGCTGTGTTTTTTTACCTTCCAGGTGGCCCCGCAGTGCTGGGTGAATGCGTAGGTTTTGTCTTTACATCAAAAATAGCGGGGAATGGGCCTTTACCTAGTGTCCCTGGAGTCGAGGGCATTTTGCGGGGATTTAACCAGTAGTTCGTTCCCGCACGGGGGGGATTTTACCCTGGCTTGACTAGACCAAAAGTCAAAGTCCCCACTATTCCCCGGACCTTGGGGGCCTGGTTAGAATTCACTGGTGCTTAATGCTTACACGCCAGCTTAATTCGACTAAAATGTCGCTTTGTAGCGGGGAATGGGCCTTACCTAGGGTCCCTGGAGTCGAGGGCATTTGGCAGGGATTTTACCAGCAGTTCATGCTCTGCAGGGGGGGTGCTTTGGTTTCAATTGACTGGTGGATTACTGGTACATGTACACATTGGCGTATGCTGCAGAATGTTGATGTTGTCTGCATTTTGCTTTTTAGATTCACGTCCACCCTCAACAGCCATTTTGGCCCCATACTTTTGATGTAGCTTTTACAGTATGTTTTCTCTTTTTTCCCTGAGTTCCTAAGGCTGAAATTCATCTGGGGATGCTGATTTAATGTGAATGAAGCCTTCTCAAAATGCAGATTTATACTTGTAATGAAGTAATTTTGATGTATTGTACTTATGCCAACTAAAGATAGAAATTAAAATGATGGTATGTTTGTTCAAACTGTTAGGCTAGTTTAATTTGATTATAATTATGATACCATTTAAGCAAATCTAATCAGTAAGCACCTTTTGCCAATGTCGAGCTCATTATTATAAAATATGGTGTGAAATTCTTACCTGGTACCGCAAAAATGACATCCAGCCAAGCAAATAAAACAAACTATGAAACTCGAACAAGGAACCGAAAAACTGACATCGAGTGTGGAAAAAAATTCACCTGTGGCCATGCCCCTCTATCAATAACCAAAAATATTCCCAGGCTTATAAATTATGATGGCAGGTAAATATTACAGAACAATAGTAAGTTCTTGTGATATAGTACTACAGTACCCCCAACAACATATATATAGGTGAGGAAATATTTATCCGTTTTTGTCAATTGATATGGGTGGGACAACCATTGGGAGTGGCATAGCTAAGCACCCTGCCCCTTTGCATGATCCTACCAGTGTAACTGATACCCGGTTTAATTTCAGAAAGAGAGAAGTCTGCATCATTTTGCGCGTTAAGGAAACTTTTTTATCATTCATTATGTAGGGTTGCGAAAACAAAAATCATCAAAGACTCAGAAGCGTCTGTTTATATGGACTAGGAAAGGTCTATCATCTATACTTTCTGGCAATATACTGGAAGACAAATACTTTAAAACAAGCCGTGTGATGACATGTTTTTATTATAATAATATTGTCTTATAGAACCATGACATATAAATTATGTTCACTTAAATGTCATAGAGACTTTTGACGATTTTAGTGCTTGTCAGACTTGAAACAGGGATACATAACAAATGTCAAAATGGGAAAAAAATCCCTGAACTTTCATTATTTCGGTTACAACAGAACTATGCAGTTACTATTTTACCTTTTTATCAAATAAACATCAGGACCAGGGTCAACTATAGATGTCTTAGCATAAGTATACTGTATTTTATACATAAAATTTATCTAGTCAAGCGGTAATGTTCACAGTCCAATGGCATGTGGTGATGCCACTATATGTTAAAAAAGTAATAGTTACTGCATTCACTAGTTATTGAAAGAATAGCGCCAGTTGTTTTAGGTAAAACATGGGTGTAAGTTGTAAATTATCTGCGAACAACTAATTGCATGGTTTAGTGATGTTCCGATGATCGATTATAATCGGCGACAATCGATAGTATTTAATTAAAATCGATTATCGAAAAAAAATAATATATATATTAGTAAGTGTTCAGATGTTATACTTAACAAAATGGCTGATGAAAGCCACAATGAGCAAGAAAATGAAATATTTTTTATACAACAACACTTAATAACTTCAATCATAGACATAAAGGTATATGCATATAATAATTAAGAGTTTGATACTGTACATGAATAAAACTACAACTCAGGTACTATCTAGTATTTTAAAAACCGATTATACTATCGATGATCGGTTACTTGAGTGGAACCGATCATCGATAGTAAAATTGCAACCGATTCCCAACACTAGCATGGTTTAGATCAGTCTACATTTCCGTGTATCTGTTCTGATCTGGGATTAAATTTTTCAGACAAAAACAAATAAATCTCTTCAACATGGTACAAGCCTGCTCCTGGCTGTAGGCCATTACCTATGTAAATGCATATATATGTGTATATTCTTTTATAATCAGGATGAAGATCTACTTCTGTGGGAGTATTCGGGCAGGAAGACAAGATGCTGACCTCTATTTGCGACTTATTACGCAGCTGAAAACCTATGGAGAAGTGCTTACTGAACATGTTGGGGCTAAGGGCCTGGAGAACGGTTTGTACATTTTTAAAAATAATTAAATATAATAATATTGGTAAAAATAAGCCATTCATCTAGCTATCTGAGGCTTAATTTTACACAAAACATGTATCTGTGTTCAGTCAGGGACTTTTTGAGGGTGTAACCTCCTTTCAACCACCATGCATAATAAATATTTCTTCATTTTCTTTCCAAATCATGCATGACAGGTTATATTTAACAGTTTTGTGATTACAAAGTATGCAAACCAAATAATACCAAAATTTGAGTGTCTGCCTACCAGGTACCATATTCTCGAGTCCAGAGTTCTCCTTAAAACAATGCTGAACAGTACTAACGAACATAGATATATGATTGTTATCTTCAATATTGGTTGAAACATTTGTCACTTTGGTATGTAAATGTTTCCCTCATCATTTAATGTTCAAGCGATGGATAGATCAGTGTTTTTGTATTTCATTTTGATGAATAGATAGTAACTGTTTTCTTGTACTTTTTTTTAGGTGAAAAGAACAATACAGACAAGTTTATTCATGACAGAGATGTGGATTGGCTGAAACAGTGTGATGGTATACTTTCAGCTTTGACTTAAATGATCAAAATAAAAAATCCACATGTTTTGTGTACAGAATAAAAGAATCAAGGTTGGCTCCAGGATTTGTAGTTTGAGAGGTGTAACCTAGGAGTGTAAGCTTTGGACTTGCACCCCTCCCTCAGAACGAAAATTTATTGTGCTTAAAGTGAAGGCAGGGATGTTGGACAATTTTAATAATTTCTTGTCCAAAAAGGTGCTTTTCGGCATATTTTATTACTTTTGTTTTTCTATACCGAAATAAAAGTAAACTTGGACATTTTTATGGGGGTGAGGGCCGGCCGTGCCCCTGCGCAACCCTCAAATTGTCCCAAGTTTCTCTGTAACTGTTAAAGACAACTCCCAAAACCTGGGTCTGGCATTTAATTTTGAAAAAAATGACAAAAGATGTATGCCTGATGGTAGAACAGATTATTTTTTACCATCTTCACTCCTGTAATAGCATTTTCTTGAGTCTGAGAGTCAAACTTAAACTCAAGATGTTAGTAAACATTGGCCCAATTTTCAGTAATTTCAAACTTGATACAAACACATGTGGCTATGCAGAATCAGAAAAAAATACAATTCTCAATTCCAAACAGTTTGCTATGATATGCTTTTTCTTATTGAGTTTTCATCTATGTATAGCAATAAAGCAGTAATGAAATACTTTTCCAGTGGTTGTTGCCGAGGTGACCCAGCCGTCCCTTGGAGTCGGGTATGAAATTGGACGAGCTATCGATATGGGCAAAAGGATTCTGTGTCTATTTAGACCTGCTCCTGATAAACGTGAGCTTTTATTATATGCATATATTAATCAATGTTCAGTTGGAATATCATGTGTACGGCTGTATTCAAATCTAGCGACATTCCAAGCTTTCATATCAATAGTCCTGAAACTTGGTACACAATCATGAAAATCGGACAAATTTCTCAATCGATAATCTAATCTAAACGGACAACTATGATCAATCATTGAAAGTCAGGGCAAGAGCTTTTATTTAATTACCAGACCCACTCAAATTAAACCAAACTTGGCCAGTTGGTGGGCAGGTTTTGTGGGCTCTGTGAGATAAAAAAAACAGTAATTAAGATGTTTTGTTGTCAAGTTTCCCTTGTATTTGAAATGTATATCCTTGACCGCCTTTCAGGTCTGTCGGCCATGATAGCAGGAGCAGACAATGGTTCATCATTTATTGTGAAGAATTACCAGGAAGAGCAGGCCGCCCAGATTTTCTCCGACTTTTTCAAATAATTTGAAGATGGAGATTGATTTGAAGATATACCACCAAATTGTGTTCATTGTTTATAGCCCAATTTTGAATTCATGTGACGCTATAATCTTATTATGACTGCTCTGATATTTACCTATTTTTTTTAACAAAGAATATATTGAAATCAAAACCAACAGGCATTTGTGTGTCCAAGGCTATCATTCGACTAGTAAATCTCTCCATTGGTTGAACAGTTATGAAAAATCATACCAGGATGGTTCTGCATCATTTCAATTGTGTTTTTAGTGCCATAGACATCATTCCCGAGACTTATCACTGTTGCATGGCTTTGAAGGCTAAATCAGATTTAAACAATCGTTGAAAAATGTTGCTGTGCAGCTGGAGGTATAACTTGCCCTACATATTATTGACAGCATATTACTTTTTACCCATGCTATTTTGAGATTCTTAAATCACATTGTGTATTAAAAAATCAGAATTTTTTTTTTTTTTGTTAATTTGAGTTTCTCTTGTTATGTTTTAAATATACAAGACAAAAGTTGGAATAAGAAAGTGTGAAAGTTGGTATAAATATTTTTTATTTCCAAAATCCAAAATCTAATGAAACAACTTCAAAGTAAGCACATCTCACATACATGTATAATCTTAGACATACATGTACAATCTTAGACTTACATGCACAATTTTAAACATACATGTACAATCTTAGACATACATGTATAATCTTAGACATACATGTACAATCTTAGACTTACATGCACAATTTTAAACATACATGTATAATCTTAGACATACATGCACGATCTTAGACTTACATGTACAATCTTAGACATACATGTACGATCTTAAACATACATGTACAATCTTAGACATACATGCACGATTTTAAACATACATGTACAATCTTAGACATACATATATACATATACAATCTTGTACATACATGTACTTTGTTCAATAACAAATATTCAATATTAAACATTCAAAGGCAATCTTAAATATATACATATTATATCATGCAATACTATATAACAAGTCCTGTCATATTGATGGGTTTGTACATGATGCAGGAATAGGTGAAAACAATGGACTGTCATGAGAAATATTAACATAAATGAAATATAACATGGTTCAGATCTTAAATAATAAGCATGAAATGATCAAGATGTGTGTTAAGTAATGAGGACAAATTCTGAAAACTGAAAACTCAGGATAGTGATGGAAGGGCTGAACGCATATGGTTCGATTTTCATTTTTTTAAACCAGTATATGGGAATAGAGATTTACACAATCAGATGTTTATAATAATATAGAACTAGTATCTATCAGTCAACAACGCTTATGTAAATACACAGGCATCCGATAATCCAAAAACCTCATCATTTCTTCGAAACATATGCAATACTTCTAAATTTGGATCCATACAATTTTGGTGTCATTTAAAAGGGAAATGCTGACACTACTAATATCTAGAATAATAGAAAATATCCTAAAGATAGTTTTTTCAAAACGTGTTATGTTTCTTAAAAGAAACTGAAATCGTACATTTTAAGGCATATTTCACCATCTTTCAAGGGTCAAAACGCTTGTTTGTAATATCTTTTAGGTATTATTGTTTCTACACACATCAGCCCCTTTCAAATGATACCAAAATGATATGGGGTCATCACGAATAATTGTACACAGAACACCTGAATATTGTCAACCTCCCATTAATTCATCATACATGAATCTTGACAAAGAATTTTCTCAAAGTTTAATTTCTGTAAAAGTTTGACACTGAAGGCAGGAATGTGACTGATCTGGCGGCTGATGGGCTCAAACTATTTTAGCGTTGGGTTGGGACGGCACTTTACCCCACCATGCTGCATAAGCAAAACTGGCTTTTTAGAAGCCGTCTTGAGGGATCTCTCTGACTTACAACTTGAAGCAAACTGAATGTCAATACTAAAAAAAAATAAAGTAAAAACCAAAAGCAACCACCTAACTATTCATATCAATTAAAAAAATAAATATTTCTTCATTTTTCTATGATTTTTTATGGTCCCTGGCACTATAAGATCCACAAATCACATCCATGCATCTCATAATTTTTACTGGTATCATCTTTATGTGAGTCTTTTGGCACGCATGTTGCCGGGAGTGCCGTACAGCTGTGGCTCCCGCGCCTTATAATGCTCGTTAAAGTCTAGACGGAACGACAGGAAGCGCAGACTCACGTCCTGGTGGCTTGTCACCATCACCAGAAATTGCTGGACCATGTCCTGGAAATTATGGATTAAAAGTTTGATGGTCATTGAGTAGATAAAATAAGAGCTTGGCAGAGTGAACCCGAACAGTCGTCAATTTTTTTTCAGAAATGACAAACATTACTCGATAATAAAAAATGCAAGTTACAGATTTGGTCTTGCTAGACCTGGGCGTATAGTCTCTACCACGTTTTATTTGAATATCTTGAACGGTCTTAAGTAATGGCAAAGGTTCAAGTGTTTGCACTATGATGATGCCAACGACAACGACGCCAAGGCTTTCAAGCACCTCAGTGTTTTATCTTCAATGAATTAAATTTTGTTATTGTGTCATACAGAATCAGTAGATTTCAGAAAAAAGATGCCAAAGCTCGACTGATTTTTCAGTTCACCAAGGGGCATAACTCAACAACTATGTAAGCCACAGTGATTGGCCTTTCTTCTATTAGTATTATCAATATTATTGTTATTTCAAAGAGGTGCACTTAGGTTCATGTGAATAATTTAACAGTTTCTAAGTTATGGTCAACATTGTTGTCATCACAAGTTTTTGTATGAATCCAAAACCAACTACAATGATTATGTTAACATCAAGATTTTAAATTACAAAAGCAAAAATGTGCTACTACTTCAGTTTTAAAACCTTATTATAACTCGACATTCTGATTTCACCAATATATCTTAAGTTTGGCTACCGGACCAACTTTGTGAACACGCACCTGGTATGACTGTGCCAGGACGGCCATCTTGGCTCGTGTAGAGGGTATCACTGTCTTGAGGAACTCCACCCGGCGAGCACGCTCCTCTTCCTCCATTGCCTCAGTAATGCCCCAGTCACCCTGAAAACAGAAAATAATCTTGTATATGAATATATTCAAAGTTACTATCATTTAAAATTTCATTGCCTGGTAAACACATTTTGTGTTTAAAATTAATGCAAAAATGGTCAAGCCTTACTATTTATCTAGGCTCAAATTGCAACATATTATAATGTATTTTGTAAAGTCAACTTAGGGCACAACTAAAAAATTACAAAAAAACAATGCTATGTGCTACATTCATGTCATATCATTTGAATATATTGAATGGTTTTTGAGTTGTGGCCAAGTTTGATGACGACAACGCGTACATCGAGGTTCTACAGCAAGAGCAATGCATACAGATGACAATGCTCTGGTGTGATTGGGCATTGATTATCTAACCTCACTAGTTCTCTGTCTCTGGAGCTTGGCATAATGTTGGCGGGCCAGAAGCTCATGTTGCGCTGTCTCGTAGAAGGCGTCCTGGGCCTGCTGGAAGTCGATTATCAGATCGAATATCGTCCGCAGCTGGGTCAGAATGCCCTGGAGAGGAGGGATGGAAATGTTGAGGAAAATATAGAGATTATATTATAGGAAGCATAGAAGTTTGGTAGAGATATTTTCATTGTAAACAAATTCCCTTCAAATAGATAGTATATTAGAAATACTGGTACATTAGTTAACTTTGTAGAACCTACTTTAACCGAAATACTGGTACATTAATTTTGTAGAACTAACTTTAACAGAAATACTGGTACATAAAATTTTATACTGGTACATTAACCCATACACTATGTACAATAATTCATGGTCTTCTACTGAAATGTAATGATATGTGATTAAAATAGAATGACCAGTAGCCCACCACATGTATTTCATTAATTTTTCATTCAATGCTTTGTTTTCAACTATTAACCATGAATGGGCCTAGAAGTGGTTTGTTAGTAAACAAAGAAGACAAATCTTATTCTTTCTTGCAATATTGTTAACAGCACAGCAATCAATATTACCAAACAGCTCAAACCAGTTCACATGTTATGCAAATATCAGGGGTTCTAACAGGTGGTCAATCCTGAAAAGTAGCTGGGTGCCTGTTCCACTAGGGATTCATGCCCAAACCAGGGTTAAGGGCTTGGACACTTCTTGAAATTATTTCCAAAAGTCATTTATATTCATTTCAAAGAATGTCCTACTGTTTTCGTTTTAAATGTCTAAGGAAAAAAATAATATATACAATTGTATAAATGTCTGAAATTAAAAGCTCCCAATCCTGAAATCAGGATTGCGGTAATCCTGAACTTTAGAACCCCTGGCTCCAATTTCTCGAAACCTCTTAAGTCCCTTATAACAGGATCAAGCTAATCTCACTATTTTTGTTGTTCTATAAAATGTGTTCTATTTACTTATTAAAGAATTTTCAGAAATTATTTAGGAAAAATCTGTATGATTATCAGAAAAAAACATTTTTCATTTATCAAAATCCATTTTCAGTATGTATTTTGGCTAATTGAAATAAGCGACTTAAGCCTGTTAAGCTTAAGAAGTTTCGAGAAATTGGGGCCTGAAGTATGATATGATTGTGTACAGTGATGATTTTATCTCCTTTTGAAACTGTTGTTAATTGGGTCTTTCAAATTATGCAGGATCGAGGCAAACTGGTTACTAGGACTACTTACTGGCATTTGCATCTAGGTGAAACATTCACAGTGATACAAAAAGTTAGGTTGTAAACTAGATATTATACTTAAACATACAGAAACTTTAAACCTGAACAGTCATAGGATAAACATGTACATTAAAACAAACATGAATCTTCATGCATTTAAAAAAAAAACACACAACAGACTATGATGGACTTCATTCTACAATCAGCTTAATGTCTGATTATCAACAAAGCATTTTCTGTCAATTGCGTGGCACAAGTTAGACCATGTCAAATTGATTTTATGCTTTAGCATCCAACAAAAAACAAACCTTAATATCTTTATTGATTTTACAAATAAAACAATCAAAAAGCAACGATCATACAACTTCAAAATAATCGCAGTCCATACAAAATTAAAGTTCTCTTTGTATATCTTTACTCAGATGTTTATTTCATGAACTTACCGATTTAGTGATTAAGCTCTAAAAAATCATATTTAGTTGATTGATTCAGACTTCGGTGAATGATTTTGTTCCTTTTGAAGGCTGAAAACCAACCTGTCTGATTATGCTAAACATTGAATCAATTTTGCCTGGCCTTAGAGCTAACACCAGCTTCATGTTCATGTCCTGAACCCTGCCCCACCACCAGTAAGCCACATCATACCCCCCCCCCCCCCCCACCACCAATAAGCCACACCGTATCCCTGCCCCACCACCAGTAAGCCACACTGTATTGTGAGCAGAGACCTGATATGTCACTCTCCCCCTACTATCATCATGCTAATTTACATGGAAAACAGATTAATGTCAGAACATGCAAAAGAGAATCAAACAATTAGTATAACTATATGAAAGGTCATAATAATTCTTGCACAATGTTTCATAATTTATTATTTATCTCTGATCTGAAGATGAGGCAGTCAGCACATAATCTCGTTATTAGTGCTTATTCAAAAACTATCATGCAAGTGAAACAATTATTAACTATTCTTAATTTATCAAAATCTTTGCAAAAAGCAATAGATCTCTGCTTATGATTTAGCCCTAATGCAGGAATCCATTCATTTTACTGAACTCAATAATACATCTACCCACCCTTGACTGTTCATCCAGAAGACACCGTGTGATAACAGTGTCTAGGAACACCTGATGCGCGGCTATAACACAGTCCAAGTCTTTCGCCTCCCGCACCTTCCCCAGTAGTTCATGCCAGGAACACTCCAGTACCTGGGGAATACAATATTTACAATATAATGTTGGACCACACTATGTAATTAATGTCTAGGAACACCTGATGCGCGGCTATAACACAGTCCAAGTCTTTCGCCTCCCACACCTTCCCCAGTAGTTCATGCCAGGAACACTCCAGTACCTGGGGAATACAATATTTACAATATAATGTTGGACCACACTATGTAATTAATGTCTAGGAACACCTGATGAGCGGCAATAACACAGTCAAGGTCTTACGCCTCCCGCACCTTCCCCAGTAGTTCATGCCAGGAACACTCCAGTGCCTTGGGAATACAATATGTACAATATAATGTTGGACCACACTATGTAAATAGTGTCTAGACACCTGATGCGCAGCTATAACACAGTCAAGGTCTTACGCCTCCCGCACCTTCCCCAGTAGTTCATGCCAGGAACACTCCAGTGCCTTGGGAATACAATATGTACAATATTATGTTGGACCACACTATGTAATCAGTATCTAGGAACACCTGATGCGCAGCTATAACACAGTCAAGGTCTTACGCCTCCCGCACCTTCCCCAGTAGTTCATGCCAGGAACACTCCAGTGCCTTGGGAATACAATATGTACAATATAATGTTGGACCACACTATGTAATTAGTGTCTAGACACCTGATGCGCGGCAATAACACAGTCAAGGTCTTACGCCTCCCGCACCTTCCCCAGTAGTTCATGCCAGGAACACTCCAGTGCCTTGGGAATACAATACTAGTATGTACAATATAATGTGGGACCACACTATGTAATTAGTGTCTAGGAACACCTGATGCGCAGCTATAACACAGTCAAGGTCTTACGCCTCCCGCACCTTCCCCAGTAGTTCATGCCAGGAACACTCCAGTGCCTTGGGAATACAATACTAGTATGTACAATATAATGTTGGACCACACTATGTAATTAGTGTCTAGGAACACCTGATGCGCAGCTATAACACAGTCAAGGTCTTACGCCTCCCGCACCTTCCCCAGTAGTTCATGCCAGGAACACTCCAGTGCCTTGGGAATACAATATGTACAATATAATGTTGGACCACACTATGTAATTAGTGTCTAGGAACACCTGATGAGCAGCTATAACACAGTCCAAGTCTTTCGCCTCCCGCACCTTCCCCAGTAGTTCATGCCAGGAACACTCCAGTGCCTTGGGAATACAATATGTACAATATAATGTTGGACCACACTATGTAATTAGTGTCTAGGAACACCTGATGCGCAGCTATAACACAGTCAAGGTCTTACGCCTCCCGCACCTTCCCCAGTAGTTCATGCCAGGAAAACTCCAGTGCCTTGGGAATACAATACTAGTATGTACAATATAATGTGGGACCACACTATGTAATTAATGTCTAGGAACACCTGATGAGCGGCTATAACACAGTCCAAGTCTTTCGCCTCCCGCACCTTCCCCAGTAGTTCATGCCAGGAACACTCCAGTACCTGGGGAATACAATATTTACAATATAATGTTGGACCACACTATGTAATTAGTGTCTAGACACCTGATGCGCAGCTATAACACAGTCAAGGTCTTATGCCTCCCGCACCTTCCCCAGTAGTTCATGCCAGGAACACTCCAGTGCCTTGGGAATACAATATGTACAATATAATGTTGGACCACACTATGTAATTAGTGTCTAGACACCTGATGCGCAGCTATAACACAGTCAAGGTCTTACGCCTCCCGCACCTTCCCCACTAGTTCATTCCAGGAACACTCCAGTACCTGGGGAATACAATATGTACAATATAATGTTGGACCACACTATGTAATTAATGTCTAGGAACACCTGATGCGCAGCTATAACACAGTCAAGATCTTACGCCTCCCGCACCTTCCCCAGTAGTTCATGCCAGGAACACTCCAGTGCCTTGGGAATACAATATGTACAATATAATGTTGGACCACACTATGTAATTAGTGTCTAGACACCTGATGCGCAGCTATAACACAGTCAAGATCTTACGCCTCCCGCACCTTCCCCAGTAGTTCATGCCAGGAACACTCCAGTGCCTTGGGAATACAATATGTACAATATAATGTTGGACCACACTATGTAATTAGTGTCTAGACACCTGATGCGCAGCTATAACACAGTCAAGGTCTTACGCCTCCCGTACCTTTCCCACTAGTTCATGCCAGGAACACTCCAGTGCCTTGGGAATACAATACTAGTATGTACAATATAATGTTGGACCACACTATGTAATTAGTGTCTAGGAACACCTGATGCGCAGCTATAACACAGTCAAGGTCTTACGCCTCCCGCACCTTTCCCACTAGTTCATGCCAGGAACACTCCAGTGCCTTGGGAATACAATACTAGTATGTACAATATAATGTGGGACCACACTATGTAATTAATGTCTAGGAACACCTGATGCGCAGCTATAACACAGTCAAGGTCTTACGCCTCCCGTACCTTTCCCACTAGTTCATGCCAGGAACACTCCAGTGCCTTGGGAATACAATATGTACAATATAATGTTGGACCACACTATGTAATTAGTGTCTAGACACCTGATGCGCAGCTATAACACAGTCAAGGTCTTACGCCTCCCGCACCTTCCCCACTAGTTCATTCCAGGAACACTCCAGTACCTTGGGAATACAATATGTACAATATAATGTTGGACCACACTATGTAATTAATGTCTAGGAACACCTGATGCGCAGCTATAACACAGTCAAGGTCTTACGCCTCCCGCACCTTTCCCACTAGTTCATGCCAGGAACACTCCAGTGCCTTGGGAATACAATATGTACAATATAATGTTGGACCACACTATGTAATTAGTGTCTAGACACCTGATGCGCAGCTATAACACAGTCAAGATCTTACGCCTCCCGCACCTTCCCCAGTAGTTCATGCCAGGAACACTCCAGTGCCTTGGGAATACAATATGTACAATATAATGTTGGACCACACAATGTAATTAGTGTCTAGACACCTGATGCGCAGCTATAACACAGTCAAGGTCTTACGCCTCCCGTACCTTTCCCACTAGTTCATGCCAGGAACACTCCAGTGCCTTGGGAATACAATACTAGTATGTACAATATAATGTTGGACCACACTATGTAATTAGTGTCTAGGAACACCTGATGCGCAGCTATAACACAGTCAAGGTCTTACGCCTCCCGCACCTTTCCCACTAGTTCATGCCAGGAACACTCCAGTGCCTTGGGAATACAATACTAGTATGTACAATATAATGTGGGACCACACTATGTAATTAATGTCTAGGAACACCTGATGCGCAGCTATAACACAGTCAAGGTCTTACGCCTCCCGTACCTTTCCCACTAGTTCATGCCAGGAACACTCCAGTGCCTTGGGAATACAATACTAGTATGTACAATATAATGTGGGACCACACTATGTAATTAGTGTCTAGGAACACCTGATGAGCAGCTATAACACAGTCAAGGTCTTACGCCTCCCGCACCTTTCCCACTAGTTCATGCCAGGAACACTCCAGTGCCTTGGGAATACAATATGTACAATATAATGTTGGACCACACTATGTAATTAGTGTCTAGACACCTGATGCGCAGCTATAACACAGTCAAGGTCTTACGCCTCCCGCACCTTTCCCACTAGTTCATGCCAGGAACACTCCAGTGCCTTGGGAATACAATACTAGTATGTACAATATAATGTTGGACCACACTATGTAATTAGTGTCTAGACACCTGATGCGCAGCTATAACACAGTCAAGGTCTTACGCCTCCCGCACCTTTCCCACTAGTTCATGCCAGGAACACTCCAGTGCCTTGGGAATACAATACTAGTATGTACAATATAATGTTGGACCACACTATGTAATTAGTGTCTAGACACCTGATGCGCAGCTATAACACAGTCAAGGTCTTACGCCTCCCGTACCTTTCCCACTAGTTCATGCCAGGAACACTCCAGTGCCTTGGGAATACAATACTAGTATGTACAATATAATGTTGGACCACACTATGTAATTAATGTCTAGGAACACCTGATGCCCAGCTATAACACAGTCAAGGTCTTACGCCTCCCGTACCTTTCCCACTAGTTCATGCCAGGAACACTCCAGTGCCTTGGGAATACAATACTAGTATGTACAATATAATGTTGGACCACACTATGTAATTAGTGTCTAGGAACACCTGATGCGCAGCTATAACACAGTCAAGGTCTTACGCCTCCCGCACCTTCTCCAGTAGTTCATGCCAGGAACACTCCAGTGCCTTGGGAATACAATATTTACAATATAATGTTGGACCACACTATGTAATTAGTGTCTAGACACCTGATGCCCAGCTATAACACAGTCAAGGTCTTACGCCTCCCGTACCTTTCCCACTAGTTCATGCCAGGAACACTCCAGTGCCATGGGAATACAATATGTACAATATAATGTTGGACCACACTATGTAATTAGTGTCTAGACACCTGATGAGCAGCAATAACACAGTCAAGGTCTTATGCCTCCCGCACCTTCCCCAGTAGTTCATGCCAGGAACACTCCAGTGCCTTGGGAATACAATACTAGTATGTACAATATAATGTGGGACCACACTATGTAATTAATGTCTAGGAACACCTGATGCGCAGCTATAACACAGTCAAGGTCTTACGCCTCCCGTACCTTTCCCACTAGTTCATGCCAGGAACACTCCAGTGCCTTGGGAATACAATACGTACAATATAATGTTGGACCACACTATGTAATTAGTGTCTAGACACCTGATGCGCAGCTATAACACAGTCAAGGTCTTTCGCCTCCCGTACCTTTCCCACTAGTTCATGCCAGGAACACTCCAGTGCCTTGGGAATACAATACTAGTATGTACAATATAATGTTGGACCACACTATGTAATTAGTGTCTAGACACCTGATGCGCAGCTATAACACAGTCAAGGTCTTACGCCTCCCGTACCTTTCCCACTAGTTCATGCCAGGAACACTCCAGTGCCATGGGAATACAATATGTACAATATAATGTTGGACCACACTATGTAAATAGTGTCTAGACACCTGATGAGCGGCAATAACACAGTCAAGGTCTTATGCCTCCCGCACCTTCCCCAGTAGTTCATGCCAGGAACACTCCAGTGCCTTGGGAATACAATACTAGTATGTACAATATAATGTTGGACCACACTATGTAATTAATGTCTAGGAACACCTGATGCGCAGCTATAACACAGTCAAGGTCTTACGCCTCCCGTACCTTTCCCACTAGTTCATGCCAGGAACACTCCAGTGCCTTGGGAATACAATACTAGTATGTACAATATAATGTTGGACCACACTATGTAATTAGTGTCTAGACACCTGATGCGCAGCTATAACACAGTCAAAGTTTTACGCCTCCCGCACCTTCCCCAGTAGTTCATGCCAGGAACACTCCAGTGCCTTGGGAATACAATATGTACAATATAATGTTGGACCACACTATGTAAATAGTGTCTAGGAACACCTGATGAGCGGCAATAACACAGTCAAAGTTTTACGCCTCCCGCACCTTCCCCACTAGTTCATGCCAGGAACACTCCAGTGCCTTGGGAATACAATATGTACAATATAATGTTGGACCACACTATGTAATTAATGTCTAGACACCTGATGCGCAGCTATAACACAGTCAAGGTCTTACGCCTCCCGCACCTTCCCCACTAGTTCATGCCAGGAACACTCCAGTGCCTTGGGAATACAATATGTACAATATAATGTTGGACCACACTATGTAATTAGTGTCTAGACACCTGATGCGCAGCTATAACACAGTCAAGGTCTTACGCCTCCCGCACCTTCCCCAGTAGTTCATGCCAGGAACACTCCAGTGCCTTGGGAATACAATATGTACAATATAATGTTGGACCACACTATGTAATCAGTGTCTAGGAACACCTGATGCGCAGCTATAACACAGTCAAGGTCTTACGCCTCCCGTACCTTTCCCACTAGTTCATGCCAGGAACACTCCAGTGCCTTGGGAATACAATATGTACAATATAATGTTGGACCACACTATGTAATCAGTGTCTAGGAACACCTGATGCGCAGCTATAACACAGTCAAGGTCTTACGCCTCCCGCACCTTTCCCAGTAGTTCATGCCAGGAACACTCTAGTACCTGGGGAATACAATATGTACAATATAATGTTGGACCACACTATGTAATTAGTGTCTAGGAACACCTGATGCGCAGCTATAACACAGTCAAGGTCTTACGCCTCCCGCACCTTCCCCAGTAGTTCATGCCAGGAACACTCCAGTGCCTTGGGAATACAATATGTACAATATAATGTTGGACCACACTATGTAATTAGTGTCTAGGAACACCTGATGAGCGGCAATAACACAGTCAAAGTTTTACGCCTCCCGCACCTTCCCCAGTAGTTCATGCCAGGAACACTCCAGTACCTGGGGAATACAATATGTACAATATAATGTTGGACCACACTATGTAATCAGTGTCTAGGAACACCTGATGCGCAGCTATAACACAGTCAAGGTCTTACGCCTCCCGCACCTTTCCCACTAGTTCATGCCAGGAACACTCCAGTGCCTTGGGAATACAATATGTACAATATAATGTTGGACCACACTATGTAATCAGTGTCTAGGAACACCTGATGCGCAGCTATAACACAGTCAAGGTCTTACGCCTCCCGCACCTTCTCCAGTAGTTCATGCCAGGAACACTCTAGTACTAAATTATTTTCAATCAATATCTTACCTTAAAGCTGATGTAGTTCTTTGTCTGTTGAATGAAGTGAGTTATGAGGTACAGGTGGATTAAATGTGTCTATTTGAGACACAGGGAAAACATTGATACAGAAATTAATTCCAATCGATATCTTACCTCAAAGCTGATGTAGTACTGTGTCTGTTGAATGAAGTGAACCATCTCACTTCCAAGAATGTGGCACTGGTGAAGAATTCGAGACAGTTCTGAAAAACACAGGATTCATATTACCCTGTCAGAGTGCTTTTGGCATCATAGGAATAAGTCTATGAACAATGGTCCAATTAAAAATATAGACAACCCTTTGAGTCTGTAAAGCTAACTGAAGGGAAACTAAAACTAGGTGCTTGCATAAGTTTGAAAAATAGGTCTTATGTTAACATTGTAAGTATAAGTTTTGGTATCAATAATACTTCAAATATGTTATGTCATATAGTGATAAGTATTGCTTTATGTGTGTATTTTGATTTTGAGATAAATTTTAAGTGAAAGTACTTGAATCAGAAACTAGATTCATAGCGAGGATTCCCATAACTCTTTACGCTCGGGTTGTGTAAAGCATGATGTAAAAATAGATTCCTGTCACATGATTGTCCCATTTCTATGGCACACTAAACAGTCTATGACAACATATTTAAATTAAATGATTACAACTTAGTTTCTTCTTCTCTTTTCATATTTAGAAAACCCCGACAACTTCTTTCCAGTTTTAAGACAGTGGAGAACTTATCATAAATGTAAATTAACACGTTTAAATAATTAACATTTCTCAAACTAAATTCAGTTCCTTTAAAAGCACTATGCAATACCACAAGAGACGTACCAGGTAAAGACTCAAGGAGTTTTGAGTTGAAGATCTGGTTTTTCCATATAAGGGCAAGAACATACTCCATCCTTTTGGCGCGCCATAGGAAGTTGAACACCCGGAGGTACATTATCATGCACTCTGGGGTAAACACCTGCAGATACAGACATGTATATTATAATATTTATTCTATTCTTTCTATTCTTTCTATCCATTCTACCCTTCTCCATTATTATCTTCTTACTCTTTTTTCTTTAAACACTTAAATATTGAAAGATTAAATAACTGCTACCTGCTTTGGCAGTCACCCATATAGACCTTTCTGTACAATATGTTTTCGCATGCGATATCACTCATACACCAATACTTAAAAAACAATTATTATGTAATACAAATATCAAGTACGCTATATTACTGTCTCAATGATATGTATATATATGTTTGCAATGTGCTGTGTTGTATAATATTTGTTAATTTTGAATAATAATTTTTTTTTTATAATATTGATTATGGCTAAGCTGAAAAAAGCTGTTTTGAGAATTAAATGGTATATACATGTTCAATTCAATAGAATTTAATTTTTTTTTTTTTTCTTTATGAAACAATATAAAACTATTTCTTGACCATTCTCCTCCCATACCTATGCACAATGTTATTAGTTAGTCCCTGAAGAGCATATCAGTACAAACAAGAGTGCTACGAAGCAAACATTAATGCTCATCTGTTTTTTTCCCTCTCACAAACTTGGCACAACTCAACATTTATCAAATTTAGAGTTATGAGCCTTGCTTAACAAGTGCTTATTGTCCTTGGCAACAAGTGCACCAAGTTTCAAGCAAATATCTGGAAAATTTATTGAGTAACGACCAAGGTTTAAGTTTCGGCACAATGATTACTCTTTTTTTTAAGAAGAGATGAGCTTAAAATGTCATAAATCGAAAAATGAATACATTGAAACATGTGTTTTTATGGAAAGAACAAAGTTACGTACTGTTCTGATTGGTCCGTCCACATGATAGTCGAGACTGAACACATCCCAGCCTGTGTCTCCTGGGGATACCTGCAGGGAATGGTAATATTATACTCATGGGTGAAAGACTGACAACTTAAAAATATGGTATTTTAAGAATGAAATAACATTTTAACATAAGTTTTTTTTTAACATTATAATCGTAGGAGAAATATTTTATAAAATACTGAGTTAAATATCATTGCAAAAAAAAATCAACTATGTAAACTTACTCTAACTGGAAGCAAAAGAAGAAAATGTTTTTTTGATTTAAAAGGGTTAAATATCCAGGTTAAAACTATTCTTCAAATGTTACTTTAACTTTTACAAAGTACTCCTATTCTTGGTCTGCCATGCTTAGCAAGCAACACAAACGTTACAAATATTAAGTTTATTTTTTTCCTTCTTTTCGTGAATCAAAACTAAAAAACAAACCTCAAGCAAGCGGACATCAAGCCTCTTAAGGATGTCTGAGTCGTCAAACTGTGCGTTAGTTCCACGTATAGCTGTTTCCAGTATACCAGTCAAGTTGTGAAGATACAGGTTGGAGGCCGGCTTAGCTAGGTCCTCCCTGAATATAGACAGAAAAGTTTAATAGAAATAGTTACACACACATGCCTTGACTAGCACTGTCACAAGAGTGATGACTACTCCCAGTGCTGAAAATTAACACAAGCCCGCAAGCCCTGCACTAGTAAAATGTCTTTGGGCTTGTTCATCCAAAAGTCTAATTTCAATGATTGTACTCCCACAAACTGCTTGGAACAGGTATATTAAACTATTTCTTTTAAACGGGGTCATACCTCCTGTATTTCATGGTGTTCATCAAGTGTACCAAAAAGTATTTAAATACCCCCATATATCCCCCCACCCCCAGATTTTGTTTTGTGGGGGGCATAATAACAAAAACATTTGGCATCGCAATGAAAATGACACCCAAGACTTTCACAATACCTTGATTTCTTTTTCTCCACAAACAATAATCTAAATGCTTATCAAACGTCTTCTTTATTAATTCAAACCTCAAAATTGGTATGTTACTTAAGCAGAACCAATTTTAACACAGCAAGTACAAAATTGAAAGCACATACTCTAATAAGTCCATAAGGTGTCTGATGAAATCTCCTTGTCCAAGCAACAGGTATCGCCGCATCGCCTGGAATATATCACGATTTTATATGTGAGCTGTGACAATCAAAAATGGATCATCTCAGTAATTTTTGAAGATGTCAGTTTTTATAATCATGTCACATGTTTTACATACAATTGATGGTAAATAACCATGAAAATATCTTTGACACTCTAAACTTGCCACTTTGTAGGGGCTGCCATTTTCTTTGCAGTGTAACAGCTAAATATGATGTCATATTTCTGATATATCATATGAACGATAACACCCATTTCTGCTTGACACTGCTCATGAATCTCTGTTATTTTTAAATACCATGTATTTCAAGGCTGACAAAACTGGACAATTAGCCAGATTTAAACTCGTTGAACCAATTCCATTTTATTGTTAATTCTATTTTTAATATCAGCCCAAAATGGCTAACTCAGTGGCACATGTAAAACACATTTTTCATTATTAAACAAGAGCTGTCACAGTATGTGACGAATGCCCCCCGAATGTGACATTGACCTATGAACAAGGTCTGTACATGAAAAGTTGATCTTGCCTTTACATGTCATACATACATATGGCAAGTTATTTTAAATTGCCTCTAAACATAAAAAAATACCACCGATACTTGACAACCGACACTGTTATGTCCTTATAAGCAGCATTCCATTGTGAATAAACACTAAGTGTGACCTTGAACTTAGAGGTAGGGACATGGGTCTTGCACATAACATGTCGTCTTGGTATGTCGGACACATGTGGCAAGTCATTTTAAAATCTGTCCATACAAGAGAAAGTTACAGCCTGGACACTACAACCTATACTCTGAGTCCATATATATGCAGCATTCCATTGTGAATAAACACCTAAGTGTGACCTTGACGTTAGAGGTAGGGACACGGGTCTTGCATGCGACACATCGTCTTGGTATGTGGAACACATGTGGCAAGTTATTTTAAAATCTGTCCATACAAGGGAAAGTTACAGCCCTGACACGACAATTTATACTTTATGTCCTTATATGCAACACTCCATTGTGAATAAACACCTAAGTGTGACCTTGACCTTAGAGGTAGGGACACGGGTCTTGCACCCAACACGTCGTCTTGGTATGTGGAATACATGTGGCAAGTTATTTCAAAATCTGTCCATACAAGGGAAAGTTACAGCCCGGACATGACAACCTATACACAATGTCTTTATATGCAGCACTCCATTGTGAATAAACACTTAAGTATGACCTTGACCTAAGAGGTAAGGACACCGGTCTTGCACGCCACACGTCATCTTGGTATGTGGAATACATGTGGCAAGTTATTTCAAAATCTGTCCATACAAGGGAAAGTTACAGCCTGGACATGACAATCTATACTCTATGTCCTATATGCAGCACTCCATTGTGAATAAACACTAAGTGTGACCTTGACCTTAGAGGTAGGGACACGGATCTTGCACGTGACACGTCATTTTGGTATGTGGAACACATGTGGCAAGTTATTTCAAAATATGTCCATACAAGGGAAAGTTACAGCCCGGACACGACAATCTATACTCTATGTCCTATATGCAGCACTCCATTGTGAATAAACACTAAGTGTGACCTTGACCTTAGAGGTAGGGACGCGGGTCTTGCACGTGACACGTCGTCTTGGTATGTGGAACACATGTGGCAAGTTATTTTAAAATCTGTCCATGCAAGGGAATGTTACAGCCCGGACATGAGTTATTGAGCCGGACACACAGACGGACGGACGAACGGACGGTGCGATTTTAATATGCCCACCTTTGGGGGCATAAAAATAATATTTTCAACATCTTTACCCAGCATAATTAACATAGTATTTAACTGAATATTCTCACCATTTCCTCCTGCGTATTATCTATCCAAGAGAACTTTACCGTTTACAGTAAAATTTGGTAACTATTAACTGTCACATTGACTCCTCAATACAAAATCTTACTGTATTGAAGTTTACCTTAAGGTGGTCCATGAACTTGTATTTTGCATGTAGCACATCGAGCAGGTGTCGACTTGTCTCCTTGTATACCTTGTCGATCATGTCCTGGAAGTTATTACTTTGGTCCTGGGTGAACATCCACTCGGCTGAAATATGTACATCAGTTTTATGCGCGATACAATAGATCCTGGTCAAATACCCACCCTGCCAGAATGTGTACACCTTGTCAATCATAAGGACGTCCTGACTCTGGTTCTGGGTAAACACCACTCTGCTGAAATATGCACACTACATTTGATTCTAGTCAAACACCCACTCCGCTTAAATGTGTACATCAGTGGATTCTGGTCAAATAACCACCCTGGAGAAATGTGTACACCTTGTTGATCAAGTGGAAAGTGTTACACTGGTCCTGGCTGAACATTTACTTTGCTGAAATGTGCACAATGTTTGATTCTAGTCCATCATCAACTTGGCTAAAATGTAGACACTGAAAGTTATTTTTTCACAATTATGATAGACAAATTTATACAGATAAGGTTTTTATTGTCCAGGCATATGAATTGATGCACTTACATATGCTCAACCTCCATTTTATAACCATGCAAAGCAGGCTTGATGTAGGTGGTCTAAAAGCATAGATGTCCAAATTTCCACCAGGTTTTGGTTTTGGTTCAGACCAGGGATACTTTCTTATTACCTCTCAAAAAGAAATCAGCACTGCTTTTTTTCCCAGGAAGGAGTAGGTATATTGGTGAGATGTATCAGTTTTCAAATGTCTGCACAATCTAGTGTAAAACTTATTATAAAATCCCTTACCCTGACTCATATCGAAGGCCATAGCCACCTCTCTCCCCGGGGTTGGGGTTCGGTCCTGACAAACCTGGCGGAGAAAGTTGATGGACTTTCCTGTCAACAGGATCTAAAATGTAACATAAATGATAATGATAACAATATGGGCTGCTAAGACGATAGTAATGATTTTGGCTGCCAAAGGGTTAGAGTGTTGACACAATTGGCAGTGACCTTGACCTAGTGGCCCCAAAAAGATAGGGGTCATCTACTGGTCAAAGGCATTTTTCAGGCTAAGTTTAAGGGTCTAAGGTCAATCTGTTCTTTGTAAATGAAGCCAGGGTACTTAGAAATGTAAAAATAGCAACAAAATGCCTAAAATTGTGAATTTACAACAGCATATTTCAACAAGAAAACAAAGCAAAGGCACTTTAAGAAACAGAATGCGAAGAAATTTAAGAGATAAGGAATGCATTTAAATATCACTGTACTAGTTGACTTGTTAAAGTTGAAAAATTCTTTATTTTGGAGATAGTAAATTTTGAGTCCAATTTTTTTGGTCCCATTTTTATGACAAAAGAAACACTATAAGCTAACATCCCAATTAAATATTAGCTATCCTTTAAAGATAAATAACGTAAATATAACCGAAACATATAACAAAATTAACTAGAGATTGCTTTTTTGAAAAAGCACTTGTCTCTCCATTGTGTGGTTGTAGGTGAGATATAATCAATGATGGACATGAAATTTGTACTTTGGGACGGGAGACAATTACCAACTAGCATACCAAGTATGAAGTTTCTGGGTGCAAGCATTCTTTAGTTACTGAGCGGAAACCGTTTCTTCACCTCAAGGTCACAGTGACCTTGACCTTTGACCTACTGATCTCAAAATCAGTAGGAATCATCTACTAGTCATGACCAAGTAGCATACAAAGTATGAAGTTCCTGGGTACAATCATTCTTTAGTTATTGAGCAGAAACCATTTTTAAGCTAAAGGTCACTGCCAACATATCGTTTTTTGCCTAAAGATAACCTTGACCATTGACCAGGGCTTCCATTAAGAATTTGAAACTGGAAGTATGAACTTCCTGTCCATCAATATTGGAAGTTTTTCACTGAAATGTGGAAGTTTAAGTCTCCCCAAATACACTTTTTCCAGTATTTTTAAAATAGGATGACAGATGTTAAATATCAAATAATTTGAAACAATATATCTTGCCGAATTCACAGATTTATATTATAATAATTCATTTTACTTCAAGACTGATTGAAATTGTGAGCATAAAAGTAATATTGACACCAGGTTTTGATATTTTGAACTTCCAAGCTTTTGACTTTGGAAGTTTTCTTCAAAATTATGGAAGTTTTTGTACTTCCAAGGAATTAAGTTTGGAAGTTTAAACCTATTTCTAGGGAGTAATATACTTCCAAACTTCCTTTAACGGAAACCCTGATTGACCTTTTGATCTCTTAATCAATAGGGTTCATCTACTAGCCATGAACAACAAGCATACCAAGTATGAAGTTCCTGAACCCAAAGGATCTTTAGTTATTGAGCGAAAACCAATTCTTCACCTCCTCTTCATTTCTTCCTTGGTCTAAGCGTTCTATAGTTATTGAGCAGAAACGAAGTGATGTAGTGACGGACTGACTGACTGACGAACAGGGCAAAACAATATGTCTCCCCATGAATGGGGGAAACATAAAAATAAAATACTTATTTTAAAAACATACATGTAATCAACTTAAAATACCAAACAGAAACACAAATAAATATTTGCATTAAAACAGCAACATATATACCGTTATGTAGGTTATTGTCTATATTTTTGCAAAAAAAGATGAATAGATTTATTCTGTAAGAAATACATGATACATTGTTTACTAAAAAAAAACATGTGTAAAATAATTAAAACATTAATAACCTCACGAGCCATAAAAAAAACCATCACATGAACACCAACACCATGGATGACTCAATAAAGAGTCAACTCTTATTTCCATAGTAAGATTCAATAGATATAAACAATTATCGGTAAGGCTTGAATTCTTATGACCAATTGTAATTTAAATACTTTCTTTTTACGTGTTCATTCTTTGACTGTGATGACAAAGTGTAATTTAGCATTGAAATGTAACAGTGCTGACATAGTTTACATAACTCCATGACAAGAAAACACTGATTTTCATAAATAACGTTGAGCAGTTAATTTTTTTTAGGACTTTTAAGCCTCAAATTACACATTCTTATGTCAAAAATTTCGACAGTTTCTCTCTGGAAGTTTAATTTTTTTTTTATATAAATGAACCATCGTATCAATTTTGCGAAAAAAACTTCCAGGGTCATGACAGGGAAACAAACTCTTTGAGCTTGATTTGTGGTGATATAGGCTGTAATTACAGCTAATAACACAGGATTACCATACTATGTAAACAAATGGCACTGAATACACTAAAACAGGTTGATTTCAATAACAAAAGTATCTCAAGAAGTTACCCTGCGAGCTTGGTCTGTGGTTATATAAGCTGGAATCATTGATTTCCGTAAACTGTATTTATCGTGCCATAATCGGTCATTCTTCACAGTTGGGTCAGCAGCAACAAAGAACTGGAATAGAAGGGTGAAGTTGTGAAGTGCATTTATTTCTGTCAATTTTTTTTTTTAAATCGCATAATTTATATGTACTGAAGCATGCTTTTATTTTGCAAGGTCCTTTTTCGCAGTTTGGGTTATGGGCCAACTTCCCTTAGTGTCAAATTTTTTACACCATTTTTGAAAACTTGTAATTACACATGTGCATATATATTGTCAGTGGGCACATGTGTAGAAAGTAAAATGTGGATATCTTGTTTAATGTTTTTTTAGTTATGGGTATGGTTGAAGTTTTTGCCTTAAAACACCGAGGATGTTTGGACATAAACTCAACATTTTTCTTGATGAAAAAAAAAAGTAACAGACACCTAATAATCGGTAATTAATGTTTTCATATATGTAAGGTTTTAAATTTGCAACCTGGTTGATTTGCAAAAAAAACACCATATTCTAAACTATTACAAAATCTAATCAGTCTAGCATATTTATCCATTTTGTTATCATATTTTGATGCCCACATATTATGAAAGACTTGTTGAACAGGGTTTATTGTAAAAAAAAAATCTAAAAATTATGTGAATGAATATACAGACGCATAGCTAGGGCCAATTAGGGATTACACAGATCTATGCCGGACTGCATACTAACCCCTTCACCACTTCAGTTTTTAGTTCAAATTCAGGGTTTATGGGATGACAAAAAATTTGACCTGTCAAAATTTCATTACGGAACTGCATATTAATTTTGTGTACAGTCAGCTACGCGCCTGATATGTGTTATTAATAAAAGATCAATGAACAGTCTGTTTTGATATATAATACAAATACATGTATGCGGGATTTATACTGTAAACAACTTCTTTATAAGACCATGAATAAATACTAAATACCATGGCAACATCATGGTGATAATTTCTTTTAGCATACACAATCCTAGAAAATACCATCAACAGTTATTTACAAAGTGTTTGTATTACATGTGCAAAAAGTAGACTTGTTGAGTAGGATATTAAAACAGTAAAGGTAATATACATGTAACAGTTACCTATAGTATAAATAACCTTTCATGTATAAATGCAATAATACTTCTGATGTTATTCTAAACAGATGCCTCCTTATGGGGTTGTTTTTCATAAAGACAAAACTTCAACACTCCATCCTTAAATGTGTTTTAACAGTTTGGAAATTTATTCACAGACAAGCAAACTCAGAAAATGTACTCATCGCCTTTCACAATTTTTCTCAGACAACTCATACATGGGATTTCCATCCACCTAAATCCTGAGGTTGTATTCATAAAGCTTCAAAATTAAATGTTTCAATATAGTGAATTCTATCAGTTTTACAAATCTCTTGAGAACACTACCTAGCCAAGATGTAAGAAACTAGAGCTATCACTGTATGTGATATATGCCCTATCACAGCACCTTCTAGTAATAGAACAACCATTGTCCATGAAAAGGCAGCAATTCAATCAATGCTCCTATATCATATTATATCATATGATGCAGGAATAGTGAAAAGATGACATCGCTAAAAATGCCAAATTTCAGACAAAGTGATTGTAATATAGCCCTAACCACCAAATGGTGGGGTTATCAATAACAAGCTTATACTGGTGTATCATATTTATTAATTAAAACATCACTAATAAATATATCAGTTCTATAAAGTCCCTGTATTTTACAACATATTCATGTGCCATTATTATATGGAATTTTACAGTTCATTTTTTTATATCTTTAGTGTAAAAACTGTGTTAGTTTTCTTTAAATTCAACTTAAACAAGAGGCCCAAGAGGGCCTATGCTCTACTGGCATGGCTCTCGTGGTCATTTTCAATCCAGAGCATGTACGTATGAGTAATAGGCAACAAATACATAGTTCACTTTTTGTGTTTGGGTTAGCCGAAAACACTGTACAATCAACATCTGAGGACAGAAAGTGTTGTAAGCAATTTTTTGTTTTTACTATGATGCTTTATGCATATGGTGCCTGGATTAAACAACATGTGTATATACCTCATCATGAGTGTCCTCTAGTTCACCGTCGTAGATCCATCTCAGCAGGGTGGCATAGATCGGCTGGGACACCTGCACAGTAGGTAAATAACTCCATTGAGGTATTAATTTAACTGTAGTAGTAGGGCACAGTGTACAAAACTGTAGAATCAGGTACCAAAATGAAGCAAATAAATGCATCAGCATGACTTTTTTAAATAATAATTCTTTAATACAATTTTCACAAAAATCAGTGCCTTGGTGAAACGCCATTGTTAACCTTTACGCTAGCTACACCAAACCATAATACCTACTGTACCAGATCATTAAGCTAACTACACCAAACTGTAACACTATCTACACATAACTGTTACACTAACTTGACCAAACCATTACACCAACTGCCCCAAAGCATTACGCCAACTACCCCAAACCATTACATCAACTGCCCCAAATCATTACACCAACTGCGCCAAACCATTACACCAACTGCCCCAAACCATTACATCAACTGCCCCAAACCATTATGCCAACTGCCCCAATCCATTACACCATCTGCCCCAAACCATTACACCAACTGCCCCAAACCATTATGCCAACTGCCCTAAACCATTACACCAACTGCCCCAACCCATCACACCAGCTGCCCCAAACCATTACACGAACTGCCCCAAACCATTACACGAACTGCCCCAAACCATTATGCCAACTGCCCCAAACCATTACACCAACTGCCCACAAGCATTATGCCAACTGCCCCAACCCATCACACCAACTGCCCTAACCATTACACCAACTGCCCCAATCCATTATGCCAACTGCCCCAATCCATTGCACCATCTGCTCCAATCCATTACACCAACTGCCCCAAAGCATTATGCCAACTGCCCCAATCCATTACACCAACTGCCCCAAACCATTATGCCAACTGCCCCAAACCATTACAACAACTGCCCAAAACCATTATGCCAACTGCCCCAATCCATTGCACCATCTGCTCCAATCCACTACACCAACTGCCCACAAGCATAATGCCAACTGCCCCAATCCATTACACCAACTGCCCCAAACCATTACACCATCTGCTCCAAAACATTACACCAACTGTCCCAAACCATTATGCCAACTGCCCCAAACCATTACACCAACTGCCCCAAACCATTATGCCAACTGCCCCAAACCATTACACCAACTGCCCCAACCCATCACACCAACTGCCCTAACCATTACACCAACTGTCCCAAACCATTACACCAACTGCCCCAAACCATTACACCAACTGCCCCAACCAACTGCCCCAATCCATTACACCAACTGCCCCAAACCATTATGCCAACTGCCCCAATCCATTGCACCATCTGCTCCAATCCATTACACCAACTGCCCCAAACCAATATGCCAACTGCCCCAATCCATTACACCAACTGCCCCAAACCATTATGCCAACTGCCCCAAACCATTACACCAACTGCCCCAAACCATTATGCCAACTGCCCAAAACCATTACACCAACTGCCCCAAACCATTATGCCAACTGCCCCAATCCATTACACCAACTGCCCCAAACCATTACACCATCTGCTCCAAAACATTACACCAACTGTCCCAAAGCATTATGCCAACTGCCTCAAACCATTACACCAACTGCCCCAAACCATTATGCCAACTGCCCCAAACCATTACACCAACTGCCCCAAACCATTACACCAACTGCCCCAAACCATTATGCCAACTGCCCCAAACCATTACACCAACTACCCCAAACCATTATACCAACTGCCCCAATCCATTACACCAACTGCCCCAAACCATTACACCAACTGCCCCAAACCATTATGCCAACTGCCCCAAACCATTACACCAACTGCCCCAAACCATTATGCCAACTGCCCCAAACCATTACACCAACCTAACCACTATGCCAGCTATACCAAACTAGTGTGCTAATTACACCAAATCATTAAGCTTACTTTACCAAATCATAAACAAACCTCACCACACTAAAGTTAACACAAGTTCAACCATAGTAAGGCTTTAACATAAGCAATTAAAAAAAAACGTTTCAAATACCTACCATGGTTAGAATATGTTTGATTAGGGACTTGACAAATGGGTCACCATGTTGCATGTAGGAATAGATAGTTGAAGCCAACGCTCCTCCCTTCTTCCCTGTAATGTATTTCAAACAGGCAATGAATGGCACTAGTAGAAGTATGAATATAAACAATATATAATACGAAAATTTTTTTCTCTAAATTTGAATTTCCAAGATCCTAAAACCAAGTAATGAAAACGCACAATCTTAATATGAAAACATGGCTGTCTTTCTAGTGATTTTTCAGACCCTGAAAAGTAAGGGCACTGTCCCATTCCTCTAGATAAATTCCTGGAAAAGTTGTGCCATGTTTTTCTATGACTTAAAGCTTATATTTGATTATGCTCCAGTTATGTGAAAAAAAACACACACAAAAATTCCAGTCATTTTCCCAAAATGCGGGGGAAACAAACTATGTGATACAACCTTAAGGTACATATCAATACAATTTTATAACAAAAATGCTAAAATGAGAAAATTCTATGAAAATGATATGCATACTAAAATACACCCTGGACATTGTCTCACCTTTACACACATCAACCAGGGCTGCAAGGGTCTTCAAACGTATGAGGGGGTCGAATGTCCACACGACCAGCCGACGTAGCGTAATACTGCCATGTGTCGCCAGCCCAATACCCTGGTCAACCTCATCTTGTATCTTGAAAAACAAGATAAACAGGTATCATGGTCAAAATTTCTCCTTTAAAACAGGATTAAGCATAGCTCACTATTTTAGTCTTTCTAAAATTTGCATAATATTTACATCTTTAAGTGTTTTTTTATAGTTGTTCTCTTTATTTCAATCACGATAAGCCATTTGTTTGCAACTCTTTGTTTAGTTTAGGTGAGTCAGCCTTTTTACCCTTCTTTGCCGTAGCCGATACCCAGCTACTTCCCCAAGGGCCAGACCCCTTTTTTCCCTACAAAAAGCCTCTGAAATTCCACATCTAATTTTTTAAATTTCATATAATTAAAAATCTCACAATTCATCAAGCGATGTTTCTGATTGAAATATTGACTGCTTTATTGTTGTTTGTTTTTACTCTAGAGAATTTTTGCCCAAAACTTGAAAAACAACAAAAAGGGCTAGGTTGTGTTCCCTGCAAGTGGTAAAAAGGCCGTGATGTAAAATTGTTATTAGAACAGGCAACCACATTGGTCATCAGAACAATAACATTGTCAGCTGTTTGATCTCTTAAACAGTCTGTCTACTATAGTCTCCATTTAAGGGCTATTCCATTCAAACATACAACCCCCAGGGGGAAGGCACTTTTAAATTATGGCACCCCCCTACAGAAGCAAATTTACCCTTGTGGAGTCCAAATGAGCGAAAAAAGACACCCACCTATATACTATTTAAATAATTGCCTTACACCTGGGGGTTATATGTTTTACTGGAATAGCCCTAAGGAATGAGACACCAGATGGTCCTAAAATCAGCAAATACATCAATTCCACATAACAAGACTAGAATTGTCATTTACAAGCTAGTATGAGGCTGATAATACATCTTTTTACATGATTTAAAGAATATTTTGTCACTGTCTCTGCTGAATTTACCCGTTTAAAAATAGCGCATAATGGTTTCCCATTTTATAGTGAGTATAATAAGCATGTGCTACGTTTAAATTAACTGGAATTTACATAGACAAACCCAGTAAAGTTCGTATTAAAAAAGTATGAAAAACTCTAAAAAAGTAAATGTGCCATAAGCCAAGTGAAACATCAGTACATTCAATGCGTTGTACACAGTGATATCATATTATAAATCTTACGTAAGTTTTTGGCAATTTTCTTTTTTTTCTTGCAATTGTATCATCTGGTGTCTAGTCCCTTAAATTCCGTTTATTTCTTACCTGAGATTCCAGCACAGCTATGAGTCTGTAATATTCTGTCAGTTCCTGTTGTAAAGCTGCACAGAAACTCTGGAAATGTAAAAGTCCTGCATTGACTACATTCACAAGTGTCTTACGACACCATATACGAATAATTACATGTATGTTATCATTAGTAATGATATAAAATCAAAATTTGTGTCAACTGAACAAATACACTTTTTGAAAGTGAGAGTAGTCTAGTAGTATAGGTATCCACCTCTCACCCAAGTGGTTTCAATCCCCACTATGGGTGTCTTCTCATGGCCTCTCATAACAATCAAGCTTAAAGAACAGAGTATAAAACTAAACAAATACACTCCATAAAACTAATTAATGGGTAAGGCCTGAATACAAATAGGTACAGTTTGAGTTTCTATTAAATGATTTCATTGGTTTTTACCAATTTACCAAGCTTTAATATTGATGACATTGGTAAAAAAATATTTTGGGGTAAGTATAAAAAAGACGATATCCATACGCAAATATATGCCAATACAAAATCTAACAAAATTTTAACAATCTTCAGTACTGGCAAGTGTCAGGTATAAAATTTCTTAAAAGAACAACATCATTACATCAAACTTCTACACAAAACATTTCAGGGGTTTACTGATTTGCTAAAATATTTTTTCAACTCCTTTTTGTATTTATAAAGTCAAATTGGGAATTATTTCAAATTTAGAAAAAAAATCTTGCATTGGGAATTTGGCTAAGTTTGGTAACAAATTGGTAAGAAAGTGAAATAGGGAATTTGGGAATTGTTTAACATTTTGGGAAAAAGATCACGTTTTTGTATTCAGAATGACACCATTTTGGTTGCCCCAAAATTGTTAATAAGAAAAAAACACCACTGAACCCTGAAGTAAGCATGTATACCTGTCCCACCAGTCCAAAAGTCTTGTCTGCACTCCGTGTCTCAACGTAGTTTTTCACCTTGTTAAACAGCCAGCCACACTCAGCCAGTTTGCTCACTAGCTGACGAATGGCTTTAGGAATGCCAGCCTGAAAAATGTGTCACACTTTTGTTACTAGGCATGGACCGGTGGGCCGTTTCAATTTTAGTGACTTCAATAATCTGAAATTTGTATAAATATCACAAATGGCAAAACATGATTTATTTTATTTCATCACTTTGTTTTTAATTCTGACTAAGGTTTAATTCACTCAAATAAGAACCAAATAATGAAATTCATCCCCATTGCCCTCCTTCAAGTGTATATTTTTTAGGAGCATTGACCTCTTAACATTTGTAGCAATAAAGACATTTTTCAAAAACATGGTGATTCATGTAAGATCCCTCAAATACATAAAATTAAAAACAATTTTTAACAATTCCTTGATGATAAAGTGCAAATCATCAACAAAGCTCCAAGCAGCAATCAAACGCGGGATCATCATATCTGGAGTCTGATTTCACTAACCACTTTTCAATGACCACCCATATGATTTCCATACACTTCACATACCTGGGCGTCGACCTTATATCCGTCCTTGGAAGGGTCAAAGTGAACCCATTTGCCCTCAATGCCTTGAAAGACGTAAACCAAGTCACGGACAAGTTCAGTCTCCGGGATCTCAAAACTCGCTGAAATATGAAAGTAGAGCTGCAGCCTAGTGTATAAAAGAGGTCAACTTTTATTTGGTCAAAATTAGCCAAAACAATTGCCAATATTTATCCAATAGTTGGTATTAACCAATCAAATCATTTAAATTTGCAATCTAGCCAAAAGATAACCGGTGGACAACACCTCAAAATGTTATGCAATTGGTCGCAGGTGTCAGACAATAATACAACCTTGCGTAAAGTTTCATTGAAAATAACTAAAGTATCAAACATTCCTTAGCCAAGATGAAAGTGTCTTTCAAGTGTCTGCAATCCGAAAGATCAAGCTAAAATCCCACAAACTGGATATGTTGCTTGTCTGAAGTGCCCATCAATAAAGCTTGACCTTAGACTTACTGGCCCACAATTAATTAGGGATCATCTACCGACCATGATGAATGCGCATACCAACAAAAAGTCATTAAAAGGTTACTGACTGGAAACAATACTGTGATGCCGCTATAGCCATATAAAGGAATCTCTATAGATGTGTTTACAGCAGATCACAGGTACTGTAAAAATGTGAATGGAAGTAGACAGAATGTATCTTACTATTCTCCCCCTGGGCTTTCACCGTGCTTCTTCCACCTCTAGGAACCACAGCAGAACTCGAATCTGGAAGCAAATACAACATTTGCTATTATGCAATTACGGACTTTCATTGATCATAGCAGATTTTACAGTCTAAGTCAGATATGGTGTGTAGTATATAAACAAGGGTGTTGTGGCGCAAACCCCAATGCTTATCTGTTATTTTCAAGTCGAAAAAGACAATTATTTTGCCTGAGTTATGGTTTTGCCTCTGGCAACATGTGTACCAAGTTTGGAAAATCATGAATGGCTTTTGAGTTATAAACAAAGCTTTTTGCATAACAATGACGCGGACAATGACACCAACGCTCTGACGATACCCCAACTTTTTATTTTCCAAAACAGACCAGCTAACACAAAGTTTTTTCTTTGATTCTGGGACATTGACTTGATTATTTCTGATACTCTGACGTGAAACTTTAAAAAATACTGCTTACTTCCCTGCGTATCAGGCGTACAGGTCCAAAAAAACAAACACACAAAAATCTAAAAAAATACAAGCATATTCTTTCTTCAAAATCAGGAAGACAAGCAAATAAATATATTTAAAGTCTAGAACTGACCTGTGTCCCTTCTGGAGACAGCCCCAACCAGACGAGACATGGCGGCATGTCTGTGTGTCTTGTCGCCATCCACAGATGCAAATGTTGTCCTGGAACAGAAGAAAGGTTGAATATTTGTCATCAAGAACCTTGGGTGACTAACAAACTCCTGGAATGCAAGGTTTTGTATTTCATTCACAACATGGCACATCAGGGACAAGGCCATACCTAATTGATTCACTGTTTAGCGTCTTATTCCCATTTGACGTACCAAGCTTGAGTTATTACTATGTATATCACCATGGATACCAATACAGCCAACAACCACCTTTCCATGGCAGAAATGAGTCATTTCTATGGATATCACCATGGAAACCAATGCAGTCGTTACTATGGATATCACCATGGAAACCAATGCATCCAACAACAACCTTACCTTGGCAGAAATGACTGTGGTACGGGGGTGGGGTCATTACTATGGATATCACCATGGACACCAATACATCCAACAACAACCTTACCCTTGCAGAAATGACTGTGGTACAGGGTTGGGGTCTTTACTATGAATATCACCATGGATACCAATACGTCCAACAACATTCTTACCTTTGCAGAAATGACTGTGGTACAGGGTTGGGGTCTTTACTATGAATATCACCATGGATACCAATACGTCCAACAACATTCTTACCTTTGCAGAAATGACTGAGGTATGGGGTGGATTATTACTATGAATATAACCATGGATACTAATTTAATGAAACCAATACAACAATAACCTTACCCTGGCAGAAATGACTGCGGTACAGGGGTGGGGTCGTTACTACGGATATCACCATGGATACTGCTGATTCCACTACTGCCTGTCGTGTCAATGGAGTGTATGGATGGGGTTCCACCTGCATGAAAGAAAGTGACAAGTATGATAATCAACAAAACTAAAACTAAAGGAGTTAATTTTTACAACATAGCAAAAGTTCCATATATACTTCTTATGTGATATTAAAGGCTTACAATATAGGTTGAGGATTTTTATTCCTGAGTCGTAATGCTTTATTATGTTTA
Organism: Mya arenaria; assembly: GCF_026914265.1. Lineage (NCBI taxonomy): Eukaryota > Metazoa > Mollusca > Bivalvia > Myida > Myidae > Mya > Mya arenaria. The sequence goes on along the minus strand of NC_069125.1, from coordinate 62,084,135 downwards.
GGCGTACAAAAATAATCTGTTTTTGGTTTCAAGCCCACAAAAAATAGGGTAGGTACTATGTAGGTTTGAAAATCTTTTTGATTACTTAGTTCATATAAAGCTTAACAAACCATGGTGTTCATGTGACCCAGGCCCAGGCATAAGTCTCCTCTGGGCTGCTGCGTTGAAAGGGGTAGACGTCGCATAGGCAGGGAGCCCTTGGCCAAATAGTAAACTGGTGGACTGAAACATTATTATCATTTCTACTAATTAATAATTGTTTTCTATATTGTATTATATTTTTACCACTTATGTTTTTTATGTATATTGTATCATCCAAATACATTTAGTAATCTGGTTGGCTCAAATATGACCATTTGTAGGTGTGTTAGGATCACCATATTATGTATATAACAAGAGGCACATCAGTGCCTGTGCTCCACTGGCCAAAAGGTTCAAGCAAAGACCACCTAACGAACATTTTCGTCAAGTTTCATAGAAATACAATCATCAATTTTTGAGGAGAAGTTATTTTAAATTTTTTTTTACTTTAATAGCTCTGGCTGCCATGTTGTGCAGTGGACCGAAATGATTTGGGCAATTTGAGTAAAGGAGCACCAAACAAACATTTCTGTCAAGTTTTATCGAAAAAAGGTCATCGGTTTCGACGACAAGTCGTATAAAGTTTTTTTTATTTTTTAGCTCTGGCAGCCATGGTGTGCAGTGGACTGGAACCATTTAACAAATTTTGGTTAATGACCACCCAAGGAACATTTCTGTCAAGTTTCATCAAAATCTGATCATCGGTTTCTGAGGAGAAGTGGTGTAAAGGTTTTTCCTATTTTTAGCTCTGGCTGCCATGTTGTGCAGCGGAACGGAACCATTTGGGCCATTTTGTCAAAGATTTTGTTGAGATGACCCTTGTTATTAAGTCTCATAAAGATTATGTCAAAATTGTGACGCAGGCAATTTGTGGACTGACGATTGACTAACATGTAATCTTGTCTTGTCATATGACAGGCGAGCTAAAAATTACAAACCATTGTTTTCCAAATGGAAATGGAGACGTTTATTATTGTTTTTTGCGACTTTTAATGGCGACACGTCTTTTAAATAACCCGTTACAGAGTCATTTTCACATTTTCTTTTCGCAGCCATGCTTGTTTTTCCGCGGGAAATTATCTGGAAATCGACGAGACGTTCCGAATAATCGCTGTCACTAAAAACCGACAAGAACCAACAACAACAGAAAAGAACCCTCAACCTGAAGTAATATAAGCATTTACTGTCTTTTTAGTTTTTAACTTAAGTGATATCGATTTTAATCACTAGTTACTGATTATCAAAATATATTTATACAAGCAGCATTCAACACGCATCCACTTAGTCCTGCATAAGACCATCTTTTTTTCACTTCTGATGTGATGTCGGGTCTTTTGCCACTCGCGACACGTTGTCGCTGTTTAAGATATAAGTTTTTCCTTTAAACTATAAATATCGACCCAAAATAATGCTTAAAAGTTAAACAATTAATAAACATTTAATCTGAATAGATTATGAAGCAAATATCTAACCTGAACAAGAACTGACGAGATAGAATCGACTTGGTGTTTCACTTACACTTTTCGGCCATTTAAGTTACTAAAAATAGCTGTTTCATAAACTTTCAGAATGTCACTTAAACGAAAATTAATGTTCAGTCTATATGTACTTTCCTATGTATAAATGTAAGGCTTTTAAATTGATCTTTTTGTGAGAACTTTATGCTTATATGTTTACTCATAAATTATTATTGTTTAAAAATTATTTAAAGATGCTATACGTGAAAAATTAAGACATTATTTTTTTTTCTATTAAAGGGAGGTAATTCAGTAGTAAAATGTAATCAAAGCTATTAAAGCATGGCATTTCTTTTCTAACCACGTTGATATTATTACAGTCAATTCAAGCAAGATGCCTTTTGTTTTTACATAGTACCCATAGGTTCTGAAAAACAAGGAGCACTATTCCCAACAGAAGGATGTCACTCCCTATCACTGCATGAGCATCATAATAAAGATATGTTTACTCAAACTGCAAGCTGCTCAATTGAAATAGGTATTTACCTCAAGCATACAGTTTTATAATGTGGCAAAATAGTCGGACTACTAGATTGTCATTCGGACTAGTAAAATATGCCATTATGCTAGTCCAACTGGCTAGTAGGTTAAAATGTTTTTCGTGAAGACTGCGGACGAGAAGTCCTTAAAGGTTTTTCTATTTTTAACTCTCGCAGCCATGTTGTGCAGCGGACCGGAACCATTTGGGCAATTTTGGTTAAAGGGCATCCCGATGAACATTTATGTAAAGTTTCATCAAAATCTGATAATCGGTTTCTGAGAAGATGTAGTTTAACGTTTTTTTCTATTCTTAGCTCTGGTGCCCATGTTGTGCAGCAGACCAGAACTGTTTGGGCTATTTTGGTTAAGGACTACCCAAGTAACATTTCTGTCAAGTTTCATTGCAATACGATCATCGGTTTCTGAGGAGAAGTCGTTTAAAGGTTTTTCTATTTTTACCTCTGGGGGCCATCTTGTGCAGTGGACCGAAACCATTGAAGCAAATTTGATAAAGGACCATCCAAGGAACATTTCTGTTAAGTTTCATCAAAATCTGATCATCGGTTTCTGAGAAGATGTTCTTTAAAGGTTTTTCTATTTTTTTGCCCTGGCAGCCATGTTGTGCAGCGGACCGGAACCATCTGAGCAATTTTGGTTAAGGACCACCCAAGGAACAATTCTGTCAAGTTTCATCAAAATCTGCCTATCCGTTTCAGAGGAGATGTCGTTTAAAATTTTTGCTATTTTTAGCTGTGGCGGCCATATTGTGCAATGGACCAGAACCATTTGAGCAATTTTAATAAAGGACCACCCAAGGAACATTACTGTCAAGTTTCATCAAAATCTGCCGAACCCTTTCAGAGGAGATGTCGTTTAAAGATTTTGCTATTTTTAGCTCTGGCGGCCATATTGTGCAATGGACCGGAACCATTTGAGCAATTTTGGTAAAGGACCACCAAAGGAACATTCCTGTGAAGTTTTGTCAAAATCCGCTTATCAGTTTCAGAGGAGATGTCGTTTAAAGTAAAAGTTTACGCACGCACGCACGCACGACGGACAATCTGTGACGACATAAGCTCCATGGCCTTCGGCCAGTGGAGCTAAAAAACAAACATTTAAAATGTAAAAGTATTAAACGAAGTGCAGAAACACAACATAAAATAAGTCTGGTCTTAGCAGACCCTAGATTAGTGTTTTCCAATTTTGGCAATAATACATATAGGGTGGGCGAATTAGTGCAACAAAAGTAAGTAAAAAATATCTGTAGTCTAACTACCAGTGTTTTCTCTTCATCCTATTTGTTAATAGTGCCTTTAAAACTGAAAATAGCGACAAAATGACTAAAATTGTGAATTTACGAAAGTATATTTCGAACAAGGAAACAAAGAAAAGACATTTTAAGATACAGAATTTGAAGAATTTTAAGAGATAAGGAATAACTGTACTATTTGACATGTCCAGAGTTGAGACAAAAAAAAAATAAAAAATTGAATTGTTAATTTTGAGCCCATTTTTTGCCTTTGGTGAAAAATATTCTTTTTGGGATTGCAAATAGAACTGAATTTTGGCCCCATTATCAGTTAAAAAGAAACATAAACTATTAAATGTCACCCTTACCTTGTCACGAGCATGTCTGGCCTCGCTTTCACTGATGGACTTTAACACATGCAACACTGCCCATCTGTTCTTGACCAATCCCTACAAAAAGCATATAAAATTGAATACAAGGAATATAATATTATCAATACTATTCTATCTCAAATAGGTTACTGTATTTACAAATCATACTTTTTATCTGAAAGAAGACAGAAAATTGTTAACCTATGTGCATTATTAAATGCCGATCTTTTGATTATTCAAACATTATATAAGAATAAAGGAATTCATTGTCCTTTTCTCAATAAGTTCATTATGAAATTTAAAAGCAACTAAGAATATACTGTTAAAAACAAGTTATATTAATTCAGTAAAAATGCAATGTATTAAGATGAAAATAGTTGTATATCATGATTTTTTTGTTCACTATTTGTCATGTTTACAGTCATTGCAATTAGACTTTTGGATGAACAAGCCCGAATTCCTATACAGAATACTATTGTTTGGCATCAAATTTTCTAACAAGCCCTGCTATATAAAATTCAGAATTAGAGCAAGCCCGGAAGACATTTTACCAGTTCAGGGCTTGTGGGCTTGTGTTAATTTCCACAGGCATCTGAATCATTGTTTGTCACTTAAATGTTGTTTAAAACCATTTTGGGTACAGACAATGAGATAATCAACACATCTGAAGATATTTAGTGTCTTTGATATACAAAAAAGAAACATTGAATTATGCTTGTTTGTCTAAAGACAATATAGTTATACCAACATATCGCACACCATTTTAAAGGTAATTGACTCTTTTTTCCATGTCACTTATTTAAAAATGGATTGTTTATATGTTGGTTGAGAAATTTGCATAAAACTGGACTCTACCGTGAAATCGGGTAAGTTTGAGTTACATACCTTGTTTCTTTTTTGTACAATATAAACAAAGCATATGATTATCGAACAGATAAGAACAGAAGAAAAAGATATAAGTGATATTTTGGCGCTTTTTTAACTGGGGAATTTGTGGCTACATAGCTATTAAATGAAAAAGTGATTTTTATCATATAAAGGCTGATGTCTTTTAACTGTACACAAATCATAGGTGTACATAAATCATAGGTGTACATAAATCATATGCTTTTTTTGCTCAGAATGATGAATAAATTCTGAAAAATATCACATAATATATTTTATAATAAGGAAAATTCAAATTCATTAATTATTCCATCTTTGGATGATATTTTATCATTGTAACAAGCATTTTGTTCCATTTCACACAAAATATTTTTTTTCGAAGTCTGACCCTATAAAAAGAGAATTTAAAAGGAATATTGCATTTTTATATTTCCATCTATATATTAAGTATGTTTTTACCAGAATAAAAACCTAAATAAATGGTAAATAAACTTCTTCTTTTTTTCAACAGATTAGTAAAAGCCAACCTGTGTCTGTAGCTTTCTGTGCAGTTCTGCAAACGTGGCAGCATCCTTTTCCCTTCCACGCCTTACCACTGTACCAAGAAAAAAATCTAGCTCTATATAAAAAGTTGGTGAATTTTTCTTATAATTTGGTATTAATTGCAAATAACCAGTGCTCTTAATATTATGTAAACTAAAAAAATCAATGTTTACAGGTAAAAACATGGGTAACAAGTTGATATTTTATCTACTATATATTCAGCATTTAAGTCAGATTTTAGCGTTAAAGGAATATAAATTGTTCTTTAATATTTGTATTGAGTATAATACATATTAAATATATTGGTATGACTTTCAATTTGCTTACAGACCATACTATTTTTGGGAAGTTGTTATAAACTCCAGAATCAAGAGAAAACATTTTTTATTTCAAAATATTATTAACAAAAAATTTAAAAAATGTTCTCGCTTGCTCTGAATAAATTCATAAAAATCTGAGGTCCAAGTCGGCATAATACAAGAAAGCATGTTATATTGGCTTTAACAGTAATATCATTCAAATCAGACAAATAATGACAGATCTACTGCATGGATCCATACTTACACTGCTTTCTTATTCTCTCGGAAACCTGGAACTCATCATTGTCCACAGGCAAGCTTGAAGAACTGAAAAAAATTAAAAAAATTAGTGGCATTATCTCGGGAATTATATTATTTCATTTCATCATTAATGAAGTAGAAATTATCTGTAAGAGTTATTGAAACACATTCTATTGTAGATATGTCAAAAACTGACTCAGTCTAAAATATACAGGTTATGATTATGTACAATAAGTGCTTTTTCTAAAATGATATTAAATTATGAGCCTACCAATACATACCTTGCAAGTAACTTGTAAGCTAGTTGTAAATATGGTTGAACTTCATCTGCAAATGGTGAAAATATTTTAGTGAGCTGGTGATTAAAAACAAATAAACTAAAAAAAGTTACTACCAATAACCTTATAATGTTGGGATTCAAATTAATAAATCCTTTGTGAACTGAGCGGAAACTGCCGATTTAAATAATTACTAGAATGGGTCACGGACTCTACGGACCATGGACATTACGGACCAGACATTACGGACCAGATTTAGGGACACTACGGACCAGATTTAGGGACATTACGGACCATTTTCAAAAACCTACGGACCATCATTTATAATGTTTTTAAACATTTGTTGTTTTTTTAATTCATTCACTCATTGGTCTTAAATTTGTCAATAAATACTTGAATAATAGTGCTCAGTATGAAAATTATCTTTAATGTAACTGAAAAATCCCAGGAAATTCCAATGTTAAACATCAATGTATTTTTAATAAAATATTATAATAATTTGAATAATAATGAACGAAATATGTGTTTATCTTATAATTGTAAATGTGAATATTAATGTTTTCATATGTGATCGATTGCTTTCTGAAATAAACTTTGAATCGTCATATTTGATTGTTTTCCGTTTCATCTATTTTAATTGAAAGGTTGTTTCTTCTGTAATATACCGCTGATAATTACGGGTACAATTATAACTAATAAACACTAATTACGGCAACAGAAATTGCCAGTTTTAAACATCAGTTTGCAAGAATTGCAACAAACACACATCGTTTATTTAATATAAAGCAAGAGTATGGTCCTTTACTTTTATTTTCGGGATATAATTTCCATAAAAAGGTTACAAGTAGTAGTTAAGGTTATATGTTTTTATTTATGTAATAGTTATAAAAAGAATAGCCATAAAACACTTCAAATGGAATTACATAAAAGGTTACAAGTAGTAGTAAATGTTGTTATGTATGTAATAGTTATATAAAACGGAATCGTGGACATTAAAAATGTGTAATTCTTTTTCAGGGACGAGTATGATTTATTTTGGTAAATAAACTGTTTTGGAAAATATTTCTGCTCGATTTATTTTGGAAAATAAACATTTTTGGAAAATATTTCTTCTGTTGCTTTTAACTGATTTAACTGCCGATCATTCAAATTTCGTTCATTATTGTTCACATAATTGTTATAAATGCATAGGTCTTTAACACCTTTTGGAATTTCACAAGATTTTATATTGAACCAATGCTCTATTCCAACTTCACGGGATTTTTCACAGTTTTATGGAATATATAACGTCATACTGAGCACTCATATTCAAGTATTTATTAACAAATTAAAAACTAATGAGTGAATATTTAAAAAAAAAATATGTTTAAATCATGGTCCGTAAGATTCCGAAGATGGTCCGTAATGTCCCTAAATCTGGTCCGTAGTGTCCCTAAATCTGGTCCGTAATGTCTGGTCCGTAATGTCCATGGTCCGTAGTGTCCGTAATTCACTAGAATGAGCACATGTATGCCTGCAACACACTCTACATGCTAGCATCGCAAAACAGCTTTTACAAGTGAGTCATCGGTATATGGATTGCAACAGGCTTAAGACTGTGTTTTCTGTTGAAGTCTAACAGAGAGCAGTATTTACGCCTATTAAGGCATGATCTTTGATCATTAAAACAGTAATTTTAATAACTGGTTGAAAATTTTAAACACTCCGAAAGATGTACATACTTTCAGGGAGTTTCGTCACTCTGCAGCATAATCTTTTCACAAGAGCAGGAGTTGCAGATGAGCTGCCACCTTCCCTCGAGTGAGATCTACTCATGACTCTGGTAGACAAGCAAGAAATATGTTATTTAAACTTGACTTGTCATATACTGACAGCAAGCTAGCAGCCAATAACAGCAGCCAATAAGTACAGCAGCCAATAAGGGACTTAGCAGCCAATAAGTACTTTTACCACGAAACACGAAATGTGAAAGGAATCTACTATTTTCCAGCAGCCAATAAGAACACCTGCCACACAACAACAATGTTTCAAAGAAAATATCATTAACGCAAATGGTTTATATAAATAAAACACGATGAAACATAATCAAAAAGAACCAGTTACGAACAAAAGTAAACCATAAAATTAATATGTACTACAGTACTCAGTAGAGGCTACCCGCGGCTAAATAGTATCCGGGATAACCAGCTAATATGTTGATAACACATGGGGGAATAATTTAAATTGGATTTATTTTTGGCCCCAGATAACATAAACATTTAAAATATTACATCAGCTTTTTAAAATATTATTACTGGCACAGTTTACCCCCATTCCCCCAATAAATACTGTACTTTATAATATTTGGTATTTGGTTTTTAATCCGAAACACCCGCTATATTAAGTAAAAATATGTATAATATGAATAGCGTTCTCGTAAAATTTGGTATCAAAATATTTAACCAACATTCTTCAATCGTTTTACTATGAGTTGCATTCTGGTTGTTTAGTCAGTATTTATATAAGAGCAATGCGATTGTTTACCCTCGCAATCAAGTAAAATCCTGTCCGCGAGCACGGTTTAATCTACTTCTTCTATTCTATTTGTACCACAAATACCTAAACATCTCGGTTTTGCCGAATTACGGCGATTTGCCGCGTGCATTTATACGGAATTAAGTCGTACGCAGAAACAGCAGTAACAGCAGATGATTGCGGTGACGACGCGCACCACCGCGTTGGCTGCGGTGGAATATATCGTTGCGATATTCCGCGATGACGCATTCTCTCCCGCGGTGGCAACGCTTTTTTTGAAAGAAAAAATCCCGCTTTGTTGATAGTGTAATTATCTAAGATTCATGCTGATCAAATAAAGACTCCAGAAGACAGGGTAAGCATACGACGCAGACCCTTTAAAAAGACTATTCCCTGTAATCATTTAATAAGCGTAGTACTGGGGTTAGGAAGACCATATGTATCCTCCAAGACGGGGTCAGTGCATGGCAAAGAAATTAAGGAAATTGTGTTGTTAGTACGACAGCAAGATGCCGCACCTAAATCCTTGGGACCCCTTGTTACGACCAGAAGGAGGCAATTTGACGCTCTAAGACAGGGTACTGGCAATGGCTATGAACTGGCACCTACAAATGACTTCCATCTTAGGGTCAGCTTGAATAAATTGACCCCAACCTCTTGGGCCCTTTTGATTGAGTTAAACAAACACATTAAACTACTTTGGGTTGCTAATACGACCAAAAGGAGGCGATGTAACGCCATAAGACAGGTAACTGGCATAAAATGGACATCTGGGCTATCACCTAGCAGTGCCGCATGACTTCCATCTTAGATTCAGCCTAAACACAATTAACTTAAACGTAAGGGAAACTCATATTTGGTTAAAACAAGCACATTGACCTACTTTGGGTTGCTAATACGACCAGAAGGAGGCGATGTGACTCCCCAAGACCGGGTACAGACATGAAGGGGACATAGAGGGCTATCACCTAGCACCGCCCAATAACTTCCATCTTGGGGTGAGCTTGACCAAAATCGACCCCCAACGTCCAGGGCCCCCTATTTGGGTAAAACAAGCACACTGATCTACTTTGGGTTACTGGAACGACCAGAAGGAGGCGATGTGACGCCCTAAGACCGGGTACTGACATGTAGGAGACATCCAGAACTATCATCTAGCACCGCTCAATAACTTCCATCTTGGGGTGAGTTTGACCAAAATCGACCCAAACGTCCAGGGCCCCCTATTTGGGTAAAACAAGCACACTGACCTACTTTGGGTTGCTGGAACGACCAGAAGGAGGCGATGTGACTCCCCAAGACCGGGTACTAACATGAAGAGAACATCGAGGACTATCACCTAGCACCGCTCAATAACTTCCATCTTGGGGTGAGTTTGACCAAAATCGACCCCCAACGTCCAGGAACCCCTATTTGGGTAAAACAAGCACACTGAACTACTTTGGGTTGCTGGAACGACCAGAAGGAGGCGATGTGACGCCCTAAGACCGGGTACTGACATGAAGGGGACATCTAGGGCTATCACCTAGCACCGCTCAATAACTTCCATCTTGGGGTGAGCTTGACCAAAATCGACCCCCAACGTCCAGGACCCCCTATTTGGGTAAAACAAACACACTGACCTACTTTGGGTTGCTGGAACGACCAGAAGGAGGCGATGTGACGCCCTAAGACCGGGTACTGGCATGTAGGGGACATCCAGGACTATCACCTAGCACCGCTCAATAACTTCCATCTTGGGGTGAGCTTGACCAAAATCGATCCCCAACGTCCAGGACCCCCTATTTGGGTAAAACAAGCACATTGACCTACTTTGGGTTGCTGGAACGAACAGAAGGAGGCGATGTGACGCCTTAAGACCGGGTACTGACATGAAGGGGACATCTAGGTCTATCACCTAGCACCGCTCAATAACTTCCATCTTGGGGTGAGCTTGACCAAAATCGACCCCCAACGTCCAGGACCCCCTATTTGGGTAAAACAAGCACACTGACCTACTTTGGGTTGCTGGAACGACCAGAAGGAGGCGATGTGACGCCCCAAGACCGGGTACTGACATGAAGGGAACATCCAGGACTATCACCTAGCACCGCTCAATAACTTCCATCTTGGGGTGAATTTGACCAAAATCGACCCCCAACGTCCAGGACCCCCTAATTGGGTAAAACAAGCACACTGACCTACTTTGGGTTGCTGGAACGACCAGAAGGAGGCGATGTGACGCCCTAAGACCGGGTACTGGCATGTAGGGGACATCCAGGACTATCACCTAGCACCGCCCAATAACTTCCATCTTGGGGTGAGCTTGGCAAAAATCGACCCCAACGTCCAGGGCCCCCTATTTTGGTAAAACAAGCACACTGACCTACTTTGGGTTGCTGGAACGACCAGAAGGAGGCGATGTGATGCCCCAAGACCGGGTACTGGCATGTAGGGGACATCCAGGGCTATCACCTAGCACCGCTCAATAACTTCCATCTTGGGGTGAGTTTGACCAAAATCGACCCCCAACGTCCAGGACCCCCTATTTGGGTAAAACAAGCACACTGACCTACTTTGGGTTGCTGGAACGACCAGAAGGAGGCGATGTGACGCCCCAAGACCGTGTACTGACATGAAGGGAACATCCAGGACTATCACCTAGCACCGCTCAATAACTTCCATCTTGGCGTGAGCTTGACCAAAATTCGACCCCAACGTCCAGGACCCCCTAATTAGGTAAAACAAGCACACTGACCTACTTTGGGTTGCTAGAACGACCAGAAGGAGGCGATGTGACGCCCTAAGACCGGGTACTAGCATGTAGGGGACATCCAGGACTATCACCTAGCACCACCCAATAATTTCCATCTTGGGGTGAGTTTGGCAAAAATCGACCCCCAACGTCCAGGAACCCCTATTTGGGTAAATCAAGCATACTGACCTACTTTGGGTTGCTGGAACGACCAGAAGGAGGCGATATGATGCCCCAAGACCGGGTAACTTGCATGTAGGGGACATCCAGGGCTATCACCTAGCACCGCCCAATAACTTCCATCTTGGGGTGAGCTTGGACCAAAATCGACCCCAACGTCCAGGGACCCCCTATTTTGGTAAAACAAGCACACTGACCTACTTTGGGTTGCTGGAACGACCAGAAGGAGGCGATGTGATGCCCCAAGACCGGGTACTGGCATGTAGGGGACATCCAGCGCTATCACCTAGCATCGCTCAATAACTTCCATCTTGGGGTGAGTTTGACCAAAATCGACCCCCAACGTCCAGGACTCCCTATTTGGGTAAAACAAGCACAGTGACCTACTTTGGGTTGCTGGAACGACCAGAAGGAGGCGATGTGACGCCCCAAGACCGTGTACTGACATGAAGGGAACATCCAGGACTATCACCTAGCACCGCTCAATAACTTCAATCTTGGGGTGAGTTTGACCAAAATCGAACCCCCAACGTCCAGGACCCCTATTTGGGTAAAACAAGCACACTGAACTACTGTAGGTTGCTGGAACGACCAGAAGGAGACGATGTGACGCCCCAAGACCGGGTACTGACATGAAGGGGACATCCAGGGCTATCACCTAGCACCGCTCAATAACTTCCATCTTGGGGTGAGTTTGACCAAAATCGACCCCCAACGTCCAGGACCCCCTATTTGGGTAAAACAAGCACACTGACCTACTTTGGGTTGCTGGAACGACCCAAAAGGAGGCGTTGTGACGCCCCAAGACCGGGTACTGACATGAAGGGAACATCCAGGACTATCACCTAGCACCGCTCAATAACTTCCATCTTGGGGTGAGCTTGACCAAAATCGACCCTCAACGTCCAGGACCCCCTAATTAGGTAAAACAAGCACACTGACCTACTTTGGGTTGCTAGAACGACCAGAAGGAGGCGATGTGACGCCCCAAGACCGGGTACTGACATGAATGGGGACATCCAGGGCTATCACCTAGCACCGCTCAATAACTTCCATCTTGGCTTGAGCTTAACCAAAATCGACCCCCAACGTCCAGGACCCCCTATTTGGGTAAAACAAGCACACTGACCTACTTTGGGTTGCTGGAACGACCAGAAGGAGGCGATGTGACGCCCCAAGACCGGGTACTGGCATGTAGGGGACATCCAGCGCTATCACCTAGCACCGCTCAATAACTTCCATCTTGGGGTGAGTTTGACCAAAATCGACCCCCAACGTCCAGGACCCCCTATTTGGGTAAAACAAGCACACTGACCTACTTTGGGCTGCTGGAACGACCAGAAGGAGGCGATGTGACGCCCCAAGACCGGGTACTGGCATGAAGTGGACATCTATGGCTATCACCTAGCACCGCTCAATAACTTACATCTTGTGGTGAGCTTGACCAAATTGACCTCAACGTCTTGGCAACCTCTATTTACGTACAAAAAGCAAATTAACTTACTTTGGTTGTATGTTACGGCTAAAAGGAGGCAATGTGATGCCCAAATACCGGGTACTGACATGGAAGGGACACCCAGGGTTTTCACCTAAAAACGCATAATAACATCCATATTCAGGTCAGCTTGACCAAAATTGACCAAAAACGGCGTTGGATCCCGTAATTGGGCAACACAAGCTCATTGGACTACTTTGGGTTAGCAGTATGACCAGAATGAGGTGATGTGACGCCTTTAGAACAGGTACTGACATGTAGGGGACGACAGTATTTAGCACCGCCCATTAACTTTAATCTTGGGTCAGGTTTGCAAAACTCCACCAAAAACGTCTGGGGCCGATTATTTGGATAAAACATGTACATTGACATACGTTTGGCTTCTGGTACGACCAGAAGGAGGCGACATGACGCCCTTAGATCCAGTACTGGCATACAGAGGACATCTATGGCTATCGCTTACACCGCCAAATAACTTCCATCCTGGGATCAGCTTCACAAAAATTAACTCCAACGTCTTACGAACCCTTATTTGAGTTAAGCAAGCACTTCAGATTGCTGTTACGACCAGAATGACGCAGGTGACGCTCTAAGAAAAGGTGCTTGAATGTAGGGGACATCCAGGATTATCACCTAGCAATGCCCAATAACTTAAATCTTTGATCAGCTTGACCAAAATTGATCCAAAACGTCAGGGGCCCGTTATTTGGGTAATACATGCATATTGACTTACTATCGGTTTCATGTACGACTAGTAGGAGGCGATGTGACGCCCTAAAACCGGGAAAAGGTTTGTAGAGGATATCTATAGCTATCACCTTACACCCAAATAACTTCCATTCTGGGGTCAGCTTGACCAAAATCGACCATAAACGTTTGGGGATCCGCGTTTGGGTAAACAACCACATTTAACTACTTTGGGTAACTGTTACGACCAGAAGGAGGCGATGTGACCCCCCTCCCCCCAAGACCGGGTATTGGCATGTAGGGGGACATTCAGGGATATCACTCGGTACCGCCGAATAACTTCCAACTTATGGTCAGCTTGATTTTGACCCTCAACGTCTGGGGACCCACTATTTGGGTAAACCAAGCACATTGACTTACTTTTAATGGCTGTTACAATTAGAAGGTAGTTATGGGACGCACTAAGACTGGGAACCGGCATATATCAATATAACTTTTGGAAAGCCATTTTTTAAAGACACTTTAATAAAGTAAAATAGATATACCTGTTTTATATTTTGATGGTATTATCCACGCATATTAACTTTGCCAATGATTATTAATAAACATTTGTTATTTTGTTTAAATGCAGAAAAGCCTTGCATGTCAACCAAACCTCCTGACCATATTTCATCAATAAAAATAACTCGTCTGCTTCGAAATGTTCATTTAATTGGTTTGTGTAAATCATTTGCTAAGGTATCAGCTTACTTGGACTCTAACAAATCTACCTTGTTATAGTCATTTTTCCGGGGGGGGGGGGGGGGGGGTTGTTACCGTTTTGTCACAGACCTACATTATACTTTGCATTAATAACTGGTGTGACAATTAAATTATATGCAATCTTTGCTTATTTTATTTCCCTCAAAATTGGCCCACAGTTCTTATTTCACGGTAAGTTTAATTTTAAGAAAGCAATGAAAAAATCGCTTTATGGATGTCTTTTCTCTACCTTTTTTCATTAAAAAACGGCAACGGATTATTTTTAGAAAAGACATACTAAGGATTTAATAATTGTGTAAGCTTTTGTTTCTCTTTTATGCAATATGATGCCATTATACATTCTTTTTTTATAAACGTCTTGATGTTTATCCGCCGTGATTGCCACCAACTTTAATAATTCGTCAATAATTGCAATAATCACATGCAAACTATTATTTCCTGCAGCATTCAAATCTATAGTTAATTCTATAAAGTCAAATAATTTATCCCGATTATTGTACAAATTCTTTCTGCATCCACCTTAAGAATATTAGATTCAAGATTGAAGATTCAACTTATTTATTAAGTAACTTGAACACAAATGCTCCTCAATACATGATAAATATAATACATTCAATTAAACATATATAAAACGATAACATGATTGGTTTGAAATCTCAGACATGAGAAAAGAACTTATAATCAATCTTTTAACATGAAACTTTAACATTAGATACTTTTACATTTCACTAACATTTCACTTACACAGTGAGGATGGCCTAACAACTAATTAGTAAATATTTATATAATAATTTTCATGATGAAAGCTAGATTTTTAAAGGTATATTATGGTATGCAAAAAAGCCAAAATGTAAAGCCTTCAATAAAGATCAACAAACAATATTTACAATGTTATGACGATGTTCAAATGCTTTAGAAATAAATTTGCACAAATTAAGCTGTTCGGAATAATTCGTACCTTGCATAAGATCAATAAATTTGATCATGCTAGGCCTAACGATATATTTTCTTCTCAAATACATTCTATATAAATTATCATATACATCACACACACAAACAAAATGAAACTCATCTTCAATGTCACCATTATTACATATGGTGCAATAACGTTCATGATGATCAATGTTATTTCCATTACGCCCAGTTTCAATACGTAACTGGTGAGACGAGGGTCTCAGTTTAGTAAGAGGAATTCGATACTTTGAAGAAAATGTATCCAGATACAAGCGTTCGAAAGAAGTTTTAAAATGTTTGTAAGTACACAAGACTGGGCTGTTATGTATATAATTATACCAAGATTGTTTAAATTGATCAATAAGGCGTTCTTTTAAAACTAAATAGAACCTGTTCACATCGACACAGCTAGGGTTTATCCACACATTTGAAAAACCAGTTGTGTTAAGCAACAGTTTTAAATTACTAGCCCAATTAGTTTTCCCTTTCGCACAATCTGATAAAAGATTATTATACAATGTACTTACGATAATATTATCGCTATTTAGTGTTTTACACCAAAATTTTATAATTCGTGTATGTCTTGTTATATACAATGGATATCCTCCTAGTTCACCATAAATTGACACTGTCGATGTGGACTGTTTAACATGTTAATAATAACAATAATTTACAAAACTACAGATGAACCCTTTCGATTTCCTTATTTTTTTCCAAATCCCCAAATTTCGCAAACGTAATTAAGAACTGATGAGACAAATGCATCATACAGTTGACATACTGTACTTGGTTTTAAAGGCTTATTTTTAACATTTGAAAGAAGGACATTAAGAGCCTTTAAACCTTAACCAGCAAGTGTCGATTGATTCAATATAAAACTTCCAGTATAACTAAATACCGTTCCAAGATAATTTGAAATCATCAACAACTTCTAAGTTACAGTCATTGTAAGTCCATTTTTCAATAATTTTAATAGGACCTCGTTTTCTAAACACAACTATTTTACTTTTATCTGGATTTACTTCTAATCCCCAACATTTACAATATGAATTCAACAAATTTAAGCTTTTTTTGCAAATCTTCTGGAGATTGTCCCATTATAACCATATCATCTGCAAATAACATAATATGAAAGATATTTCTTCTAAAGTAATACCTGAATCAATACTATCAAATGAATACAACTCTAGATCTTCTAAAAATAAAGAAAACAATATCGGAGACATGACTTCACCTTGCTTTAAGCCTACAGAACATTTAAAGAAATCAGAAAATGAGCTACACTTAGTAACACGTGCTCTTACCTTGGAGTACATATCGCGCATATTTTTCAACGTTTTTCCACGAACACCTACATTATATAACTTAACCCAAAGACCATTTCTATAAATACTATCAAAGGCTTTCGTAAACTCTATAAATTCACAGGCTAAGCGTTTATTTTCATTCAAACATTTACTTATAGCAGCATTCAGCACAAAAATGCATCAACTGTTGGGCGACCTTTTCTAAAACCGAATTGGGCATCACTTATAATATTATTATTTTAAGCCCAATCTGTAAAACGTTTATTAAGTATTCCTGAATTTTTTTTAGGGAAACAACTGACAAGCGTAATACCTCTATAATTATTTACATCAAGGGGGTCATTTTTCTTAAACAAAGGAACTATAAAACCTTCCATGCATTGGTCGGGAAAACCCCCGGTATGAAGAATACCGTTAAAAATGTCTACCAAATAAGACGATAAAACGTCAATAGTTGCAACGAAGTATTCATTAAACAATTTGTCACCGGCGAAAGCTTTATTTTTCTTTAATACTTTTGTTATATTTTCAATTTCCTGCACAGTGGTTGGAGTATCAAGCTCTTCAAAAATACAATCATTATTATCAAAATCATGATTATTACAGAACTTCTCTGCATTTACATTTGATGCAAGTTGGCATATCATCGTTCAAAGTTGAAAAGAAGCAAAAGAATTCATCAGTGCTGTAATCATTATTAGATTTCATTTTACTGAAATGCCTAAAAAATATTTTGGTTAACAGTGCCTTAGCTTTTCAATTGCCTTTATCTTATTAATTTTACAACGTCTTTTCTTCTTTTTAACAAGGCATTTATAAAGCTTTTCATTTTCACAAAATGATTGCCTATTTATTTCATTTTTACAACTATTATATTTATTCAGTGCATTGATATACAGACGTTAAGCATTAAATCATTCTTCATCAAACCAGTCAGCCTTTTTACATACGCCTTGATCAACAATAGGCTTATCGGATACAATGGCTCTGCTACAGAATTAATGACATGTGTAAATGTTTTTATACAATCATTAACTGCAATACGACTATCAAATGTAACATCATTTACAATAGAGTTGAAAACGGGCAATTTTGCAATACTATTGCATCGAAAAAAGTCACAAAGTGCATCATTCCATCGAATACTAGATTTGACATATTCGTGAGAATTATATATTAGATCATGACCAATAGGTATACATGCTAAAATAAATCGGGGCATGATCTGACCACTCGTTAAATACACCAATGGTAAAATTATGTGCCAAATTAAAATCATGGTCACTTAACAGTAAATAGTCGATAACACCTGTTGAACATACGTATGTGAAATCCCCATTATGAAAATCATTACTTAATCTACCATTAGCAATGCGAATTGAACATGATTTACATAAGTTTAATAATTTAATACCATGACCGTTACAAATTTGGTCTTGTGAACGGCGAACAATGGGCCAATCCGGACAATACTCGTCATCATCAATACTGTGCACAAAACGATCACAATCAATGCAATCCCTTTTGTCCCCGTTTCCGACCCTCGCATTCCAATCACCTATTAACATAGTTTTACCAAGCATTTGATAATAACTAATATCATTTTGAACAATATCAAATAAATCTTTATTAATAAAATTATATGCAGGGAAACTCTCGACCCAAATATACACACCGGGAAGATATAAATCAGCAAGTTTAAAATACGTTTTGTCCAATTTTAACCAAACAATGGTATCAAAATGTTTTTTGACAATATTTACACCTTTTGAAATATTATTGCGGATATAAACTACAACCCCGCCACTATTTCTCTTCGCTCGACGATTTTGAAATATTCTAAATAAATTGAAACATTTAAAGCCACTTAATTCAAAATTAGAATTTTTATTTCCCCAAGGTTCAAAAAGAAAAATAATGTCATATTTGCAAATTAGATTAAGTTTTACTTACTTTTAGTGGTTACATTCCAAAGAGTTGTGTTTAATCTTTTAAACATATGTTAGGCTTATTTCGAATAATCATTGTTTGGAATAAATTTGTTTGTTAATAGATCAATCAAATCAGAATAAACTTTTACATTTAATACAACATTGTCGCTGTTTTAGCAATTAATTCATTATTGTTAACTTGTTTAGAAATGTAAATTGATAAACCGAGATATTGTTCACCATTTGTAGTTTTTGTGAGGCCTTTGCTATTTTTTTATTTTCATGCTGTTAAAAGCTATGGTGAAGATTAATCATTTCTTTTAATTATTTCATTTTTTAAATTATCACCTACTTTTAGTGGTTTAAAATTTGCAAATGTAGTAGTTTCTGCTGCATTTGTTTCTATACCAAGCAATATCCTGAGATAAACTTTTTAAATCATTACCAACATGTTTTTAACGTTTTGTTTTGTTTTGTTTTTCTCTCCATTATTCTTTATCGTATTTGGACAATAGTGTAGATAAGAAGGGTAATTTATAATGTTCAATCACATCTTTTTCAATACCATCGTTGTCACCTAGTACTGCTATCAATTCTTCTTCAATATTTTTTTTCAATCAGTTTCTTCTTCTGTTACTACTCCAATTTCTTCTTCTTTTTGTCCTTCATACTCATCTGATATTTGTTAAGATTCTCATTTGTCTTATGTTTCTTCATTTTGTTTATTTTGGTTCATGTCAATATATTCTTTTTATTTTTCATTCTCTTTAAACCATTTTAATATGCGATTGAATTCTTTAACATCACTGGGATAGGCAATAGGTAAACGAGAGGTTGACGATTTATTGCTTTGGGAATATCTTTTATTTGTTCACTTATTAAAATGTTTGCACTAAAACACGACTAAATGATATCAATAAGATAAACTCTGAGAAGTATTTCTCAACAAACCGAAAAATGAAATGACATACTCTGCCCCAGTCCCACGGGTAGCGGCGATAACAAACAATCTTTTCAAAAAGGGGTTATACGAAAATAATTCAAAATACCAATAAACGCCAGAAATTAGTATAAAACATAACAAAACATTTCAACTTCATGTAGCTTCCCTCAATAAATAAAATCGGTTTGTTCCCACTTTCCAAACCGTTTCTTTTTCTCACTTTATTTTTTTCAGATACTAGTATCGTGTTTCATCCTGTTTAAAAATACTGATTGTATAATATAACTATATGTTTGTCACATGTTTTCAATGCATATCTAAACGTACAAAAGTCTAAAAACAATTATGATGAGTCCCAATTAAGTTAACATTTCCGATAATTAACAGCTGGACACCAAGAAAGGGTCACTAACTGTAAGTCATAATTACACATAGTATATAAAGATGGTCAGTCTCCTCAGCATCCGTAACCCACCTAAAATGGCAATCGCTAGTAAATATACGGTTCATAAAGAATAGCAGAAAAACTCTAGTTGTCAATGGCTACATGTACAGCCTGAAAACCAGAAAACAGGAGAGACACTACTGCAACTGTTAAAACAAAATATCCGATGCGAAAGTCAACACTAGCACGTCCAATGGTTTACCGTGAGTAAAGGATCATTAATAGCTGCAAACTGGCGAAATAGACAGAATGCCATAATGTTGATATTGCTTCCCATTTAGTAAAACTAAAGATAATATAAATGAATGGGTTACATTAAAGTGTACGTTGTGTTATGAGTTAATAAATGTTTTATTTTTATATCAGTAAATACATTTATTGTTAATATTATGCGCTATTCATTTTAAATACCTTTAAAATGTGTCATTAAAAAGTAATTATATTTATTATGGCCAAAATGTTTATATTGATATAGTTATATCTACATTGTGCTATGTATTTATGTATTCATAATTTAGTATCATTTTTTCGTATTTTGTGTTCTTATTTAAAATTCAACCCATTTATGTATTTTTTTTGTTATTCTTAAGTTTCCGTCATAGTTAAGTACATTCTTGTATTTTTAATTGTATGCACTATTGTGAAATACAAATACCAATCACCTCTATAGTTGTGTTATTTTATGAAATTTGAGAACCACTTTCTTAAAATTGGAGAGGCAGTCAGACAGAGTTTGTTTATTGTTGTACACATAACAGTCTCTTGACAAAACATGACATGCCAAATACTAAATATGGCAACAGTGAAACATGGCAAATAACTATAAGGACAAATCAATTATATTACGGCTATATCGGCCTATTTCAATATGTAGTATATTTGACGACAATCTTAGCTTAGACAAAGCCATTCTTATTTTTGTGTGTAAAACATCTAGATATAATTCGTATTTATATATATATATATATAATATACATAGGGTATTACTGTTGTGAACATTTTCAGACCATAACTGTTTAAATTCATCGAGCACTCTATTCTTAAACACAATATGAAACTTGTCAAATTAACATAGTTTTGGTTTATCCACTCATACGAAAAAACAACATTTGACAAAGTCTTTACATCATTAAACCAATTATTACGATTAGCAAGACTGCCTAACATATCATTGTATAGCTTATTTATAATAATGCTATCTGAAATAGTCTTTCACCAAAAGTTTATTATTCTAGCATATCTATGTACATATAATGGATATCTACCTAATTCACCAGAAACGGCCATATTGCATGAGCTCGTTTTAACCCCTTGTATATGTTTGCCAAATATTAAGTGAATACGCTTCTTTTGATATTAAAAACCCCACACTGCACATCCACAATTCAAGGTGATACTTACAAAGCGTCAAACAATTTGACCAAGGTAATAAAAAATATCAACCGTTTAAAGGTATTTATTGTCGTATAACCATTTTTTATTGTTACGTAGTTTCCTTAATACGAAAAGCCAAGACCTTTGTTTTATCTTAAATAACTTCTAGGCCCCATTTAACACAATATTCATGTAACGTAAAGTTATCAATGAAAAGGGCCAATAGTATTTGGGACATTAGCTCCCATTGCTTAAGGCCGACGGCACAATCAAAATATTCGGACAGCTTCATTTTTTACACATGAATTGACAATTGCATACATATTCTTATCAATTCCGAGCATTTTTCCATCAACTCCTGATCTACATGTATATAACTTTAACCAGAAGCTATTTAAGCTAGCACTATCAATGCGCGTTTCATATCAATGAAGGAAAAATCCAATCTTTGTTTATCATTTAACATATTTTGCACAATTGCATTGAAAACAAAAACTGCATCTGATGTAGACCGACCCTTGCGAAATCCAAATTGAGAATCGCTCAGTACGTCATAATTTTCTGCCCAAAATTATCCAGTTCCTCAAACCTGCGATTTAAGTTTTCAAAATCATGATTGTAAAATCGCCTGCTTCATAGTTTTCAGCAGAAGTTTTATCATTTTGCAATGATGAAAAATAATTGTCAAAATCTCCCATACAAACATTTGTTATTTATATCCAAGCACGAGGCTTAGAATATCTTAGCCTTTTTATTTCTTAATTTTTATTTTCATATTGTCTACGTTTTCGCTTAACCAAACGCTAGTAGGATAGTCTGTAGTCTAACATAAAAAGCCTGTTATCATCATTTTTTGTTACAGTTTAGTACATTCAAAACATTTTTATACAAGGTTTTTGCCTCACTGCACTTTAAGTAAAACCAGTCAGACTATTTTTAAATGACTATTTTGTGGGCGGGTTATCTTAGGTCTGGTTGTGTCTTGTAATATGACTGGGAAAGATAAACAGGCACAGTTATTTTGATGCATGTCCCGAATAACATAATAAATTATGTCGTTTATATTTGTTTTCTAAAACATAATCGACTAATAGTATTTCCTTCTGTTGATCACAATCCCTTTCTGTAACAGGTATTAATTGTGATTATTCAATACAATTGCATTGAAATTAATTATTTTATTATAATAAATTAATGGCTTAAGTAACATGTGAATGGGCGTGTTTGTTTTACCAGAACCACTATTTCTAGATGTATTGTTCTGAAAGAAATTTCCAAGTTTATTAAAAATCACTAATATCTGAAATGCAGGACAAAATGCGCATGGATAAAAGATTAGAATACAACAAAATGAGGCATTACAAACATATTGGACATAATAGTACATATATTTTTTCAGAGTTTCTAATACTTACTACATTTTTGAAACTTATTATTTCTGTTCAAACATTATTTACTTATGGAGGAGGACATAGTGTTACACTCTTAATGAATTTACATATTTATATGATTTTGTATTATCTTTTTCAATGTTTTTCATAATTTCTTTAAATTTCAAACCATTAGGATATTTCTATAATTTTCTCTCGATAAATCTTATTCTGTATTCTGTAAAAAGCTACATTCTAGTACATTATGGAATTCTTCACCAATACTGTTTTTATCACAATGTCCACATTTCCTTTCATTTAGTTGTATATTATTCCAGCTTCCTACTTCAGATGGTAGTCGATTATTTTTTTGTTTTAAACTTTACTAAATATTTCCAAAAAATGCAGTTTTTTTACTAAATATTCTTCCAATTGGAAGCTTTTTTATACAGTCTATAGCTACTTTCTTAATGTATTTAAAGTAGAATACCAATCATTTATTTATAAATCATATAGTTTCATTTGACCGGACCTTTGAATATGTATGTGAAAAATTACAGAAACAAGTTCAGTAGCCAAAATATTAATCATAAACCTCGTTTATTGGCGTAATGTGCTTGGGAATTTATGATTATCCCAAATATTAATCATACAACAGTTTACAGATATATTTTATATGTGTTTTATCCATAGTTTTTTCTATCATCATGCATATACATGTATCTACTAAGCATACCAAAATATATCAACACTGGGAGTTGAGTATGGGTAATGTGGGACTATTAGCTTTGACCTATAACTGATCGTTTGTGTATCAATTTCCATTTGGTATCGCAATAAACCATACACTTTAGTATACTGCTTAACATATTCAATACATACTTAAAAAAATAACAGTACTTTTTCTAATATATGATTATTTCCGTAGCTACGCACTTCACATACATATACTGTAATCGTTTGTTCATTTTTCTTTAAAACATCATTTTGTAAGGCAATATATAGACATAATTGTTTTTCTTTTGTGAACAAACTTAACGTGGCTTTTGTAGCTTGCTTTGCACTATATTCTTAAGCTTTACAAAAAGAGCCAATTCTAGCAAATAACACTTCTAGGTATTTATATTCAGACTCTATCAACGTTAAAAATAGCATTACAAGAGTGAATTCGTGTCGAGAAAATCTACCTCTAAACTCAAAACTCTTGGTTTGAGAGGTAATAACTGTGAGTCTATTTTCCGTCTGTATCGTTGCGGGGGCCTTTCACTTAAGTCTCTTCATTGGCGTGAAGATACCTGAAAAGGGGTTTGTTTCTCACTGGGACGTCACTTATATTGGCAGAAAGTGTTGCATATCTGTTAGGACGTCGTGAATTCAAGGTCCTCCCGTGTGTTATATGTTCTTTTAGGCAACACGAGCGTATCACTTTCTGTGTCATTCCGTTTATTCCCAACATATAGATTAAAGAGAACTATTTTGCATTTTTCTCTGCAATTTGGATTCAATTAAAATCATTTCATGACGGGGAATAAATATCTTCGACGTTCCTCTATTTCTGAAGGAAACTGCTCGTTAATGTAAAGTCCTATTCGACGTTGGTTGAGTCTTTCTCCTGCACCAGGCACAACCTCACGATCACTGTATCGCTCTAACTTTGCAGTATTGGGTCTCGGTTTTCCCTGTTCAAAACAAGACTGAGGATGTAAAAAAATGATTTGTTTTAATGTGATAGTTATAATAATAAGTGACGGATGAGATTAAATATTATTGTACGTTAATAAACATGGCAGATTGTATTCAATATGTCGGTCACAGGGGAGTTGATTGAATGTTTTAAGTTTGCTAGTGTGAAAGCGCAAAATAAGTAGATTCACAAATCAATCACATGGCATAGTAGCAAGTCAGAAAGGGATTCACAGGGCAGTTGTCGCTCAATACAAGTGAATTCAAAATGGATCAACTGGTCTTTGACAAACATATTGAATACTACTAATCCGTGTGCATTCTAAGTCATGAAATTTAAAAAAATGCCATAAAGAGGCTGATATCAGTTATTTAAATGATCATTTCTATGGGTATGAAACAGTTTTATGGGGGATGGGGTCTCGGCCAAGGGCACTGACAATAAAAAATGAAAAAATGGTGTCCGCCTAATAACTTCAGTAAGAATTGATGGATAGTGCTGAAAGTTGGAGTTATGAAGATTATGTGAAGAGCTAGCTTGGAACTGCTTTTGAGAGGCTTAAGGTCAAGGTCACTGTTACTGGAATTGGTTTCCGTACAATTGCTAAAGTATGTATTGATTGATAGTTGTTAAAGTTGGTTTGTAGGTAGCTTATGTGTTAAGCTAGCTTGGGATTGCTTTTGAGGAGCGGGGTGAGGTAAAACTGAAGAACACTGTAAAAATATAAAAAGTTTCCGCCCGATATCTTAAGTGAGAATTGATGGCTAGTCTTGAAAGTTGGTGTGTAGATAGAAAATGTAAAGAGCTAGCTTAAAAATGCTTTTGAGGGGATAAAGGTCAAGGACACTGTTACTGAAATTGGTTTCTGTCCAATGATTTAAGTAAAAAATTAAGGATAGTGATGAAAGTTGTTGTGTACGTAGCTATGTTAAGAGCTAGTTTGGGATTGTTAAGTAGGGGGTAAATGTAAAGGTCACTCTTACTAAAATAGAAGAAACCGATTTCCGCTCAATAACTTAAGTAAGAAGTTGATAGATAATAATGCAATTAATGTGTAGATAACTTTTGTGTTAAGCTAGGTTGCTTTCAAGGGAGCGAGGTCAAGGTGAAGGTAACAGTTACTAAAAATTAAGGCATGGTTTCCGCCCCAAACTAAAGTAAGAAATGATGGATATTTATTGATCAGTTTAAGTGTAATGAAGGTTGATGTGTCGGTACATTATGTGACAAGCTCGCTTAGGATTGCCTTTGACGGGGTGGGGTCAGGGTCAGATTAAAAGTCACTGTAACTTAAGATAGAAAAAATGGTTTTTGCCCGATTGCTTTAGGTTAATTCATACAAGAAAATAATTAGCTATAAATAATGACCGCAGATATTAAAGTCTTGATATCGCATTGCGGCGTTTTAAGTTCAATAACAACATGGTTGGCCAACTAAACAAAAATATGTGTAGAATTATTTTTGCTTATGATTGTTTTTGGAAATATTGTTTCTTATTTATGGATGTTCAATAAGAAACATGACAGACATACGCTATGAACTATCCCGGGTAGGAAATGTCGTTTAGCGTTCATTGATGTCATATCCTGGATTACAACACGGTTTATGTGACATAAACACATATATCTATATATATATATATATATATATATATATATCCATGTATAACGAAAGTCATAATGCATGTATGTATATTAATGTCAAAGTCTTTGAACTATCCGGGACTACGGCGATGATCTTTAGCGATCCATGATGTCATATCCCGGATAACAATGCTGATTTGTGATATCTACATATGTATACACTTGATGAAAGATTATTAATGACAGAGGCTTTGATAAATTACCGCTTCAAATGGCAAAATTCGGGAAATGATACTTACACATTTATATCTTTACAAAATATTATTCTATTTATTTTATTTAATTTAAATAATTAATTAAATTTATGAAAATATGTACATAATTATCTGTGACACTAGTTTATAAACCTAAAAATAAAAGCTATGTTAGCTCATTCAAACTAAAAGTAAACATATTCGATACTCAACAATACTTCTTATCGAAAAAACCTTGTTCCCCTCAAAGTTACCACTATTTACTCTAAGGTACCTCTTATCCTAACCTAAATGTTACCCCTGTGTAGCCTCCGATGATACGGACATCTGCTAGCACTCAATAGTTTGGTCATAGTAAGATGCTTTAATATTGGGGATCATTAGATGCGATTTGGGGATCCCAAATTTCAATCTATAAAGAATTTGAGGTAAATTTGGGGATTTTCTGTTTCTAAAAACTATATAATGCGACTGTTTCTGCTAAACAACTACTCTTTTGCTATTGTTTATTTTATTTTGGGCAATTTTTATTCGAAATTGGTGGACACACCCTCAAATACAAATCTGCGTCTAGGCTTCAAACCTGTTGTCTGCTAGCCGGTGTAAATCAATCTCCTACGCAGTATTCCCCCTTGACAAGCAGAAAAGATATCTGCTAGGGATGCAAACGAATGGCAAAATTGATATTCGAATATTCGGTTATTCTTTCGAACGAATATTCGATTATTTGATTACCAAAATATACCTTGTAAAAGTTGTTGTAAACTATTACAATATTCGCTAAAGTACTAGACGGGGCATTTCAGCTCTACTTTGTCGCAACCACTAAGCGCGGCGGACCCTGAATTTCACCAATTGAGCCTCTGAAATTCCTCATTTCAGAAAAATAAAAAGTAATACTTTATAAACAAAGAAAAACACAAAGAACTTTTAATTTATATTCCCCTGCCTTCATGTTTGTAAAAAACGTGAACTAAGATGGATTTCTGGTCAATTGGCGTTATGCGCCAATCGATGGTCTTTCCGTACGACGAGCATCCTCGTTCTGGGCTTGACCTCTAATTAAAAAAATTGGAAAAACCAAACCAACTTGGGAACTAGTTTATTTTAGAAATTTTAATTGATAGAGGCAATTTATCGAAAATAATTGATTTTTTTTATGTCAAGTGTCTTTCAGCCGGTTATTGTAAAGTTACGGGGACTTTTTATAGGACCCGACGATATGACGCGTGTTAAGTGTATTGTCATCATATTCACACCTCTGGCATTAAGGACCAATCGTAAAAACAAGACAACCGAATCTTAAAAACAACAACAGCGTTGTAGGCAAAATATTCATTAGTATATTTATTAAACAAAAAAAACACCATCGAATATTCGAATACCGATTTTGACATTCGAATACCAAAAAAACCCCATCGAATATTCAAATATTCGAATATTCGTTTGCATCCCTAATATCTGCATAAAGCTGGAATTCAGCGACATACACCTTTTAAATGCTTTTTCTTCCCCCTTTTCTTCCCCCTTCATTTGGTAGTTTTGACCAACTTGCAATTAGCCAAAGGATTTAGTTTAACTACAGATAGAAATACATAATTTACAAATAATTTCATTTATCGAAAAAATATTCTATTTTTTGTCCTTGGTCACGGGATTTGCATAGTGTATGTTCAAACAATATAGCATTGCATAAAAAATGATAATATGTTTAATGTGGTCAAACCAAACTTTTTCGACCACAATAGCCCATGTGTGATTGAAGAAATTCCAAATGCCTACCAACCTTGGAAAGTGGCATTACCAATCATTGTTTTATATGTACCTGTCAATGCTTCGACTACTCAAAAATAAGCTCCAGCGATCACATCGCCTCCTTCTGGTCGTAACAGCCACCCAAAGTAGGTCCATGTGCTTGTTTTACCCAAATAGGGGGTCCTGGACGTTGGGGGTCAATTTTGGTCAAGCTCACCCCAAGATGGAAGTTATTGGGCGGTGCTAGGTGATAGCCCTGGATGTCCCCTACATGCCAGTACCCGGTCTTGGGGCGTCACATCGCCTCCTTCTGGTCGTAACAGCCACCCAAAGTAGGTCCATGTGCTTGTTTTACCCAAATAGGGGGTCCTGGACGTTGGGGGTCAATTTTGGTCAAGCTCACCCCAAGATGGAAGTTATTGGGCGGTGCTAGGTGATAGCCCTGGATGTCCCCTACATGCCAGTACCCGGTCTTGGGGCGTCACATCGCCTCCTTCTGGTCGTAACAGCCACCCAAAGTAGGTCCATGTGCTTGTTTTACCCAAATAGGGGGTCCTGGACGTTGGGGGTCAATTTTGGTCAAGCTCACCCCAAGATGGAAGTTATTGGGCGGTGCTAGGTGATAGCCCTGGATGTCCCCTACATGCCAGTACCCGGTCTTGGGGCGTCACATCGCCTCCTTCTGGTCGTAACAGCCACCCAAAGTAGGTCCATGTGCTTGTTTTACCCAAATAGGGGGTCCTGGACGTTGGGGGTCAATTTTGGTCAAGCTCACCCCAAGATGGAAGTTATTGGGCGGTGCTAGGTGATAGCCCTGGATGTCCCCTACATGCCAGTACCCGGTCTTGGGGCGTCACATCGCCTCCTTCTGGTCGTAACAGCCACCCAAAGTAGGTCCATGTGCTTGTTTTACCCAAATAGGGGGTCCTGGACGTTGGGGGTCAATTTTGGTCAAGCTCACCCCAAGATGGAAGTTATTGGGCGGTGCTAGGTGATAGCCCTGGATGTCCCCTACATGCCAGTACCCGGTCTTGGGGCGTCACATCGCCTCCTTCTGGTCGTAACAGCCACCCAAAGTAGGTCCATGTGCTTGTTTTACCCAAATAGGGGGTCCTGGACGTTGGGGGTCAATTTTGGTCAAGCTCACCCCAAGATGGAAGTTATTGGGCGGTGCTAGGTGATAGCCCTGGATGTCCCCTACATGCCAGTACCCGGTCTTGGGGCGTCACATCGCCTCCTTCTGGTCGTAACAGCCACCCAAAGTAGGTCCATGTGCTTGTTTTACCCAAATAGGGGGTCCTGGACGTTGGGGGTCAATTTTGGTCAAGCTCACCCCAAGATGGAAGTTATTGGGCGGTGCTAGGTGATAGCCCTGGATGTCCCCTACATGCCAGTACCCGGTCTTGGGGCGTCACATCGCCTCCTTCTGGTCGTAACAGCCACCCAAAGTAGGTCCATGTGCTTGTTTTACCCAAATAGGGGGTCCTGGACGTTGGGGGTCAATTTTGGTCAAGCTCACCCCAAGATGGAAGTTATTGGGCGGTGCTAGGTGATAGCCCTGGATGTCCCCTACATGCCAGTACCCGGTCTTGGGGCGTCACATCGCCTCCTTCTGGTCGTAACAGCCACCCAAAGTAGGTCCATGTGCTTGTTTTACCCAAATAGGGGGTCCTGGACGTTGGGGGTCAATTTTGGTCAAGCTCACCCCAAGATGGAAGTTATTGGGCGGTGCTAGGTGATAGCCCTGGATGTCCCCTACATGCCAGTACCCGGTCTTGGGGCGTCACATCGCCTCCTTCTGGTCGTAACAGCCACCCAAAGTAGGTCCATGTGCTTGTTTTACCCAAATAGGGGGTCCTGGACGTTGGGGGTCAATTTTGGTCAAGCTCACCCCAAGATGGAAGTTATTGGGCGGTGCTAGGTGATAGCCCTGGATGTCCCCTACATGCCAGTACCCGGTCTTGGGGCGTCACATCGCCTCCTTCTGGTCGTAACAGCCACCCAAAGTAGGTCCATGTGCTTGTTTTACCCAAATAGGGGGTCCTGGACGTTGGGGGTCAATTTTGGTCAAGCTCACCCCAAGATGGAAGTTATTGGGCGGTGCTAGGTGATAGCCCTGGATGTCCCCTACATGCCAGTACCCGGTCTTGGGGCGTCACATCGCCTCCTTCTGGTCGTAACAGCCACCCAAAGTAGGTCCATGTGCTTGTTTTACCCAAATAGGGGGTCCTGGACGTTGGGGGTCAATTTTGGTCAAGCTCACCCCAAGATGGAAGTTATTGGGCGGTGCTAGGTGATAGCCCTGGATGTCCCCTACATGCCAGTACCCGGTCTTGGGGCGTCACATCGCCTCCTTCTGGTCGTAACAGCCACCCAAAGTAGGTCCATGTGCTTGTTTTACCCAAATAGGGGGTCCTGGACGTTGGGGGTCAATTTTGGTCAAGCTCACCCCAAGATGGAAGTTATTGGGCGGTGCTAGGTGATAGCCCTGGATGTCCCCTACATGCCAGTACCCGGTCTTGGGGCGTCACATCGCCTCCTTCTGGTCGTAACAGCCACCCAAAGTAGGTCCATGTGCTTGTTTTACCCAAATAGGGGGTCCTGGACGTTGGGGGTCAATTTTGGTCAAGCTCACCCCAAGATGGAAGTTATTGGGCGGTGCTAGGTGATAGCCCTGGATGTCCCCTACATGCCAGTACCCGGTCTTGGGGCGTCACATCGCCTCCTTCTGGTCGTAACAGCCACCCAAAGTAGGTCCATGTGCTTGTTTTACCCAAATAGGGGGTCCTGGACGTTGGGGGTCAATTTTGGTCAAGCTCACCCCAAGATGGAAGTTATTGGGCGGTGCTAGGTGATAGCCCTGGATGTCCCCTACATGCCAGTACCCGGTCTTGGGGCGTCACATCGCCTCCTTCTGGTCGTAACAGCCACCCAAGTTCCGTGATGTTTGGTTTCAATTGGTTAGGCTGTGGTGGCCTGTACGTCAACACAGAAATTGATCATGATTGTATGTTTATTTAATTTTTCATTAATATTCATTTAATATTACATTTATTGCATCATACAGAATGTCCAGTCCTCGTTTAGTGGTTACAAATACATCTATACAGCGATCTATGTTATTGATATCAAACCAGACTTGTTGTCTTCTTTAATCGATATTCTTTCATCATTTTATTTATTGCATTAAACTGAATTACGTCCAATTCTTATTCAGCGTTCACCAATAAATGTGTTTTATGTTTCCTTTTACTTCCACAATCTGGTGCATTTCAAGAATTTTCAGTGCAAAATTTATTACGGTTATGATTAAATTCCTTATTGGCTGCTGACTTAATGTATTTGGCAATTTTCTCTAATTCGTCGTATCTATTTCCGTAAGTCAACGCAAACACTTATTGGCTGCTAGCTATTGGCTGCTGGCTTGGCGTTAGCGCGCCCATGAAGCATTAGATTGACACTTGGCACAGAATGCCAGCATTACAAACAACAAAAGAGCTGTTTATTCCAGCTAAATTTAAAAGAATTAACGAAACTTTTAACCAAGGTAACGCAGTCATTATCGACAACATCATGAACATGAGTTTGAAATATAAACCGAGCCGGTATAAGACGTCATTATGGCTTTTAGGAAATAAGATTACACACAACTATTAAAACCATTCCCTTATACATTTCAATGTTAATAGGAAATTTGAGGCTGGAAGTAATGCCATTTCTAGTGTTTCACATATATGGCAACAATTCATTTCCTAAATCACCCCCCAACCTTCGATCTAGCAAATACCAGGTAAAATCCCAGTCCTGTGGGAACAATCTGCTGGTAAAATCCCTGCCAAACGCCCCATGCACCCTGGGTACATCATGTAATTTGAAACTACTTCTTTCAAATTGGGAGAGAATCGGGAAGAGGTGCAATCTTTTTTAGATACCTCGTGAAATTTTGTTTAACTCTGGGAAAGCTTGGCTTAAATGTGGATAAATCCAGTTTAAAGAACGGATATTTCCCGGCACAAAGCCGAGGCCCATTCCCGCTAATTTCAGTGCGAAAACAAAACCATCACATTCATTTGGCGCTTCAGGGCAAACTAGAGGTAAAACAATTGACTGGTGCATAAGATAATTCTCTTCTTGAATTTAAGCCGACATATGAACTCGACCGGTATGGGCTGAGATTTCACATTCATTACATAATGCAAACCATAATCACTCGAAAGCTTTATTTAAGTTTTAAACTTGTTTTTCATTCCATTAGAATAGTCAGATAATGCCTGCATTTATACAGTGTGTGTTATGATAATTTCACTACTGACCATTTTAAACAATAAAGTATAATTTACATGTAATTAAGATTATTAAATTAACATAATTATACTTGACTCACAATTTGCAGTTAGTATGCATAATTTTGCCCTTTTTACCTGAAGTCATTCTATTTACGCCTTTTGAAATTACCAAAATAAGCCTTTATTACTGAATTAAAAAATAATTTAAATTAAAATTTATTCTTCTGTTAATAAACAAACACTACTATTTCTTGTCTTTTTATCAGTGAAACATAAAGTAATATCAGTGAAATATCAACAGTGGAAATATCAATTAGATATTTCAACTGCAAACTAAGGAGAGAAAAAATCCACTCTAAGAACTCATTCTAAATCAATTGTATGTTCTTCCATTTGATTAAAAACAAGTTCCTTGCTTTTGAACCTGTAAATTGTTTAAAACGAACAATTTGATATAAAAAAAATTCTGGCAAACAATTAATATAAAAAATTAATGATTTTTGTTTATTAAAATATACATTGCTTAGGCCTAAAAAATATGGTTTGGTAAGGGTTTCATCCTTTTGAAAAATAGGTAGGGTAGATAAGCTTTTTAGCTCACCAGAGCACAAGGTGAGCTATTGTGATCGGTCTTTGTCCGGCGTCTGTCCGTCAGTCCGTCCGTCTGTCAACAATTGCTTAAAAAAATTGTCCTCTGAAATTACTTGGCCAAATTCAATGAAACTTCACAGGAAACTTTCTTGGGTGACCATCTACAAAAATACAACAAGGGGTCACGATTGATCAACAACAACAACAAAATGGCCGACTTCCTGTTTTGCTTTAAAAAAACATCTCCTCTGAAACTACCAGTCCAAATTCAATGAAACTTTACAGGAAGCTTCCTTGGGTGACCATCTACAAAAATACAACATGGGGTCATGATTGATCAACAACAACAGCAACAACAACAAAATGGCCAATTTACTATTTTGCTTTAAAAAAACATATCCTCTGAAACTACCAGTCCAAATTCAATTAAACTTTACAAAAAGCTTCCTTGGGAAGCATAACTTCTAAATTTACTTCATGGATTTTAATTAAACGGCACACATTGGTTAAGCATAATAAGTGCTAATGCAGTGTACAATAATTTCAGAGTTATGGCCTCTTTAAAGGAATAGTTTGCCATTCCTGTGTCCAGACAGAATTTGTGGGTATTCGTCACTCCTGTGAAAGCTCTAGTTTAAAGTGTGTTTTTACAGGTGTATTCGTTGCTGTCTGCACAGGATTGTTATCTTTCACCAAATTCATATTTAAAATATTTGCATAAACCTTGGTACAATATTGTACTAATCTTGAATGTGTTTGCACACCGAATCATCCATACAAATCAAGCAAAGTTTGTTTTGTCAGGCTTTCAATGTTAGATGTTACACATGTATTTTGTTTTATAAGGTGTGGAACAAGATGATACCTTTAATCTTCTGCGGAGTCTGACAAACGCAGACAATGCCAAACACCTGGTAGATTCTTTTAAAAAGGTGAGAAATATGAAGGAACATCCTTGTAAATGCATGATCTTATATTTATTTATAATTTACGATCTATATACTTGGTGACATTGTTACTGTATTATGATGTACATTTGTATGTTCACTAAAATGCTGTTTTGTTAGGTGATCTTAAAGGTGAAATTTCACATATTTAATAGGCCCTATTATTGCAAAATATTATCATTTAGGCATAAAAAAACAAGAAATAATAATGAATTGATGCTTACATCATATAAAAACATTATCCATGAAATTCTTCCTATTTTTCAAGTATCCCCACCAATCATACTGATAAGCCTATATAGATGGCTTTTGTTATTATCATGCATTTTCACTTTTTTTAATATCAGATGTTATAAATTAACTAGATGTGTCAGATTGTTTTTTGTTGGTTTTGTAATAAACTGCACCAATTACATTATTCCATAATTCATGTGTTTTTTTTTTAATAGGTTCACCTAACTGTATAAGATTCATACCTCACCATATAAGATTTATACCTCACCGTTTAAATGTGGGACCGAATAAGGGCAGGGAAGGTTTCAACAGTAAAACAATTTCCAATTTTGTGCGGCTGCGGGCTATATAAGCATTTTATTTGTATATCATTATCTGTATTCCTATCTTAAAAAAAACATAAGACTATTCTAATCCATCTTCAATAACCAATCATTGATGCTATCATGCTCAACTTTTTTCAAGTACTAAGAACATAATTAGTTCCTCTTATGTGTAAAGACATGCTAAGGGTAAAAGTAATTAGTATTTCATGTGTATATAAAGAGGTGCATTATTTTTCATTTAGGCGAAATTTCACCTTGAAATAGCTTTATAATTAGCAAAGTGATTATGAAGTAAAAATAATTGCAATAAAACCCTGTTTAAACTGCATCAGGTTTCATTTTTTTCTTAACCAGGTCTCAAAATGTATTCAGAAGCGACTGTCTAATGAAGGGCTGGAGTCTGTACATCGGCACATTGAGTACCTGGTACAGCTGTTCTTTGTCTGCACGACGAAGAATCCCCTTCGAAGAGTTCTCATAAGGTGGTTTGTCAACTGCATTTAAAAAAGAAATAAGAACAATGGCAACTTATTTAATGTCTTTCTAATGTTTTATTGACAAGAAATGAGAGATTATAACATGATAAAGTCATGATTCAAACATTGGAATCATCAAATTAAAATAAATGTGTAAAGAATATTCTCATGTATTTACAAGTAGTTTTTTTGTGAGCTTTATTTTAAAGACATTTACAAGCATACCGGTATAAAGATGCTTGGTATAAGTCTTGATATAAGTCTTGAGTTTAAGAGGCCATGAGAAAGATCTTGTGGTGCAGCTAAATCTCACAGCTAACCCTCTGGATTATGTTGACCTTAGTAAGGGGTATTTCAGCTTTTTTCAAAGTCTGCCCAAGGATGTGTCTGTGCAGACAGTACAACCTGCCATCATTGAGCACCTGACTGACCTGTACACGGGGGCACAGAATGTCCAGGGATTGGGGAACGATGAAATGCTGGATGTTAGACATGACATTGATTCCATTGCAGCCATCACAGAAAACTTTCCACTTGGTAACTGACTCATTTTTAGCTCGCCAATTCGAAGAATAAGGAGAGCTATTCTACTCACCCAAGCGTCTGCGTCCACGTCGGCGTCACCCCTTGGTTAAGGTTTTGCGTGCAAGCACCCATAGGTTAATATCTCAGCAACTACTTGAGGTATTGCATTGAGCCTTGATTCAATGGTACTCAACCATCCAACCTACGTAATTAACCAAGTTAGATAACTATAGTTTGCATTTAATGCAAATAATAGGCCTTTATTATTTGAATTAGAAATTCTGGTTAAGGTTTTGCGTGTAAGCACACATAGGTTAATATATCAGCATCTGCTTAAAGTATTGCATTGAGACTTGATACAATAGTACTCAACCATCCAACCTACTTTATTAACCAAGTAAGATAACTCTAGTTTACATATAATGCAAAATAATTGCCCTTTATTATTCAACTTAGAAATTCTGGTTAAGGTTTTGCATGTAACCACATTTAAGTCAATATCTCAGCAAATACATTATGTATTGCATTGAAACATTAGATATGTATTCCCAACTATATAACCAACTAAATTAATCAGGTTCTTACCATTAACACTTTTTTGAATATAATGCATATTATGGGCCATTTGACTTAGAAATTGTGATTAAGGTTTTGCATATAAGCACACATAGGTTAATATCTCAGCAACTACTGGATGTATGGCATTGAGACTTTAATAAATGGTGCTCAACCATCCAATCTACGCCCCTTTTTTATTCGACATAGAGATTCTTGTTAAGGTTTTGCATGTAACAACTCTTAAGTCAATACCTCAGCGAATTCATCATGTATTGCATTGAAACTTTACACACAGGCTCCCAACCATTAAACCTTTTTATTTAATCAAGTAAGATAACTCTTTCATATTATATAATTTTTGCCCCTTTATTATGCGACTTAGAAATTCTGGTTAAGGTCTTGCATGTTAGCACACGTAGGATAATATCTCAGCAACTACTTGATGTATTGCATTGAGACTTTATACAATGGTATTCGACCACCCAACCTAATTGAATAAACGAGTTAGATAACTGTATTTTGCAAATAATGGCCCTTTATTATTAGACTTAAAAATTTGCCAACTGGTTCCCATTATGCTATTCAAGGAAAATCACAATTATTTCATGTTGAGTTAAACTTGAAAAATGTTTATGAAATGCCTCTTTTTGGACAACCTAGTTGACACTTCATTTGAGTAGAATTTATAAATTAGAAATAAAATGCACTTTTATTTAAAAGACTATTTTAATTACAGCCATTGTCTTCAATATTTGCACAGTCTGCTGAACTGATCATTTCACCTTTTAACAATGGTTTTGATATTCATTGAATTCAAACCTAATGAGAATATGTTTTAGGAATTGACTTTTAGCCTTCATAATTTGAGTGCATCTAGGTTTCATCAGTATCTAGAAGTTTCATGTTGTCTTCAAACACCAAATACCTCTGTATTCTTAGTGTTATGTGATGAAATAAATATATATCTATATACAATTGAGAACAGTAAAAGTGTTTGAACAGTACTTTAGCTCCAAGATTTAGAAGACTGCTTCATCCTAAAACAAGATTTTAAGAACTAGAGGGTTTCCGTCTGTTTGTCTGTCTAAAAAAACTGGATGCTGCAATGACTCGAGAAGTGTGCTAGCTAAGTTAATGGTACAGTGTACTTGGTAAGATGATAGAGGGCTGTTAGGAGATTATACTCATCATTTTTTTATTTTCATCAGACAAAAGTTGTGG
This sequence comes from Mya arenaria, assembly GCF_026914265.1. Classification (NCBI taxonomy): domain Eukaryota; kingdom Metazoa; phylum Mollusca; class Bivalvia; order Myida; family Myidae; genus Mya; species Mya arenaria. The sequence goes on along the minus strand of NC_069125.1, from coordinate 62,047,034 downwards.
TTGCTATGGCAAAGCAAATATTGAAAAATATCACCTTTTGACTTGATCTTAAAATAGAAAGTATAAAAGCTTTATTCATGAAATTTGGTAACTATGTAAAAAGAATGCCATAAGAGGATTATGCACAACTATTGATTTTTGTCTGAAAGGCGGTAACTTTGTCTTCAAATCAATTGAAAGTACTAATGTTGAGCTTGATCTTGGCATAACTGTAGAATGATAAAAATGCGGTAAGAAGGCAATTAGAAGAGTATCCATGACTTTCTATTTCTTATCACCCCACACATGGGGTTGCTATGACAACAGAAATAGTGAAAAGGTCTTTCTGTCTATCCAGAAAAAATGATACCGCAATAACACAAAGAATATGCAAACTAGTTATTTGAAGTCAGATGGTTTCAGTTAGTTCTTATAAATTAATGATGTCATTTAGATTGTGCCTAAGCTGCCTAAACATGTAACACACTTTCATCTTATCCTTTCAGGCATTACTTCAGTCAGTATTGTCAATGTGGAGACTGTAGAGTACTTATCCAAGCTGAACCTACTCTTCATTAAAGCTACCAGGTACCATATTAGGAACTGTGTAATTCATTTCACAAGCTTTGCATTTATTTTTCTGCATTAAAAATTTATGTAGTACCGGTAGTATGTAAAAGGTAAGTTACTATTTGTAATATTTATTGTTATAAGAATGATACATACAGATGCATGTACAAGTTATTTTGTTAAGAACCATTTTGATATGCCACTTTCTTTTATTGATAATACAATGTTCATACACCATGTTATGTCTTCCATGGCAGCCAGTCTCCGGTACAGCAGAATGAAGTCATGCACCACTGCCTGGTGGCTGTTAAGTTGACCAACCGTATCTGCCAGAAAACTGCCTCCACCTTGAAAACCAGATTACAAGATGCAGAAAGCATGCTTCACTTTCAGCTCATTGCCAGACAATGCATTCTTTGTGATATAGAAGTTCTATACAAAGGTACTCTAAATCTATAAATTTATTTTGATTAGGACACCAAAACTGCTGAAAAGTGTTTACATCTCTTCAAATATAAAAATATGTTGAAAAAGGAAACAATCTTAAAAAAACCCCACTGAATTATGTATCATTGTTTTATGTCCTCCTTGAAATGAAATACAGAAGAATAAGAATGAAATATTTAAGTTTGTTTTTGTTCAAATTCTGCATCCTTTACAGTTGAGTTCCTTGTTGATTGTAAGACAACTAGTGCCATGAACATCTGCCTCATGTTAAAGTGTTGCAGTCCAGAAATCGACATTCTTCACTTGGTATGATTATAATATTTTAGTACAATGTTGGCTACTGATAAATATTGAGAACAACTTGGAGTTCTTAAGTTGTAATTCTGCACATTTTACCAAACAATTTACCCTTATATTTTAGTAGACAAGTGCATGTATATGTTTAAAATCGAATTAGTGGACTACAATGTATAAAACAGAATGGTTTATTTTGTGGTGTCCACCATTCAATTATAACATCATGTCAGGTGAAGAAAACATTTGCATCATTTTTCATTCAGCTGTCGAAGACGGCCTTTGGACACCTGACCTGGGTCCATGAGCTGGTCCCATCCCCTTCATCACCCCTTAGCTGGGCAGCCAACCTCCCACTTGACAGACTGTCCAAGACCTGTCTGTCCCCATCCAGCTACCTATGCTTCTGTTACGGAATGCTGACCATGGCTGCCATGGAAACACTTTTAGGCCAAGCTGGAGGAAAGGTGTTCCTGCTTCATGGTCTCTTGCCAGAGTTTCTGGAACTAGGAGAATGGTGCATATCTGTTTGGCTGTTATATATATGTCCAGGCACATGTTGTACAGAAAGAGGAATGAACTCAATTAACTTATGTTCTTTATACAACTTAAAATAGGTAGTTTCATATGCGAGGTTTAGGAGATTTTATTTGTTTGGATATTGAACTATTATCCAAGTAGAAAATGTAATTGTTGACATGAATTAAGTTATAGTGTCATGTATCATGTTAATAACATACATTTTAGATTGAGCAATATTAAATACTAATGTACGTACTGGGGTTTTCAGTATTTAAATTTCCTGACATTATTTTACTTGTTTCCAGTTGCTCTGATGTTGGGAGTAAGCTGTTGGCTGCCAAGTCTGTCTGCTTTCTGACGCAGAGAATTAGGTAGACTTTTGCACTATTGGGTTTTCATTAGATGACATTACATGTTCTAGGTAGAAATGTGTATAACTATGGGTATAATAAAATACCAAGTTGTTCATCCTTTGTGTTTTACTTACATACTAATTGTATTCATTCTTTGGTTCTAGTGTCTCTATTGGGGCATATTCAGTATATAAATATGCAGGGCATGAACATTTGTGTTGTACATTTACTTATTTCAAACAATTTGTTTTGTAAGAATTTGATCCTGCCCAGTTTAAGCTGCTAATAAAACGTGTTGTGTATTAGTGTCACTGTGGACGGAAATAAATAATAGCCTTAAATGCATAAGCTTTCCATTAATAGTAAACTAGTAAGCAGTGTTTCATGATTGTAATATACAATTGATACAAGTAATACACAAAATAAATTGATAAGTATAAACAAGTTTTTCGCTAAGTTCCCATAACATATTTCAACTGTATTTTAATGTTTACTTTTTTTAAATTAAATTATAGTTAGTTTGTAAGTTAATTCTTAATGGGTTAGTTACCTTTCATAATATTTTCTAGAGATAACTTAGCCATGACAACAGCTACTGATGATGTGTGGGGTCATTTCCATGGTGACAGTGTTGCCATGCAGACCATTCTACAGTTTGTGTTCACTGCCTGGGAGGATGCTATTGATGTAAGAAAAACTGAGTGCATATTGAGTGCTTTCAATGGCCAACACTGTGCCCTGTCTGTTGCCTTAAATCATTATGTATACATATTTTTTTTTTTTTTTTTTATTATAATAACATCCGTGCACAAGAAATACCTAAGGCCGTTAAAATATAACTGGTTACACAATTGAAAGAAGAGAATGGTCAGTCATTTGGCACAGCAGTTTTATTTTTCTTCCAGGCAGTGCGATTCACAGTGAGAGACATATTCCAGAATGTGCTGGCCATTCACATTTACTTTCTCAACCGTAAAGGTATAACCTATATCCTATCTGTTTATGACCAGTATCACCAGGTGTTAGTATGGTATTTATGTTTTCAAAAAAATGTCAAAAAGTATTTTCGTAAATTTAGAGTCGAGTGTCATTTGTTGGCATCATGGTCAAATTTATAACTTTGCCATAATTATAAAAAGTTTCCAGATATTCACATGATACATTTGTACTACCAAGTGTGGTTTCTACTTGTATTTTGGTTCCCCCCACAACACAAGACCACATTCTCACGCAACATTGTGCCAAAGAGGGTACCCTAGCATAAGTTAATATATTTTCATTCCCAATTATTGTAAAATAAATAACATTTTAACTTCTTGACCATGAAGTGTACATAAATAGATCATTGACATCAACTCATGGTACTCTTGTTTCATATTGATCAGGTGTGATTGTTTTACATGGGCTGACAATGCTAGAAACTGTTTTTCTTTCAGGATTATCTATCATGGATGATCCCTTCCTTCACAAGCTTACCTGTACCATTCTCCATGATGTGCCTTGGTCTTGTAAAGGCAAATATGGCACCCTGGCAGCACTGGTAGGCCATCTTGGAAGTGCCAGGATGTTGCAGTGGCAGTCTGGGATAGCAGCAGCAATTTTGCAGCAATTGCAGGAACACACTCTGGCCTGTTATGTAAGATGAAATGTTTTGATTTAGTATTCATCCACTTGCACATTATGCATAAAAATAATTATACCCCCACCAAACAAAATTTAAGATGTTACATTGGAGTGAGCTTGTCAGCCATTCTGTTGGTTTTGTCTGGAAGATAACTGATGAAAAGTTCAACAGATTTAAACAATTGTTGCAACAGATGTTAACACCATAAAATACAGGTCATTTTCAACTTTGGTTTGATGAAGTTATGGGCCCCTTATCAAATTCTTTTACAAAAAGAAAATATAAAAAAAAAACACAATGGTGATAAAAGAATCAATGGATTAAAATAAATTTTGGAACATTTATTTCTAAATGAGTAAATGTTTTCCATTCTTGTGTCCAGGCGAAGTGTTCGTTACTCCTGTGAAAAGTCTGATATTATTTTTTTCACTCTAGAACAATTCATGCAACATAAAAGCAGGTCTTCTATCCATGATGAATGCTCATGAATTATTCAATTTAAACTGGGAAAAAAGGTCGTCATATTAACTGCAGCTAAGGATTTATCGAGTTACTGGGGGTGGTCAATTTATTTGAATAATGCTTTTCCAGGCCAGTGAGCTGTATGAAAAGTTATTCCTAAGCCACATGTTTGAGATCTTGGTAGCTGATCAAGCAGATACAGCCAAGCAGACATGGTTCAGTGAATGGGTGGAGCCAGTTATCAGGGTTCTCTGTGGTCCAACCACGCTCCAAAAGAAGCACACCATTGAGGTAAGTGTGATGAAAATTGCAAATGATAATACATGACAGGGGGTTCCTTTTGAATCATTTTTAAAAAAACAATTTTTTGTTGCCATAGAAATCATTTTTGTTGACACATCAATATTTAGTAACATGTTAGACCCTGTTTCAACAAGTAAAAACAATAAATACTGTTTATGAAATTTAGTATTTACATTTTATTTTATTAAATGTTTTAAAAAACTAGTATAAATGTGATGCTTTTATTACAGTATGTGTTACCAAGGTTACTGAAGTGTGGTGAAAATGTTTTGGCAGACATGGTTCATTGGTTGTCCGGAAGGCTAACTGAAAAGCAGTCAAACATTGAATCAGGTATATATGATACATTCATGCAGGGATCATTTTTATTCTGCATCTCGCCTCCTTTGGCACATGATTTTTACAGATTATCCATTGATTTTGTTCATGTGACTCCAGAGGTGGCTTAAATATGAAACATATTCAATAGTGGACAAAAAACAAACATAAAGGAGGCTTAAATACAAGGCATATACAAAAGTGGACAAAAAACAAACATAAAGGTGGCTTGACTACCAGGCATATACAATAGTGGACAAAAAACAAACATAAAGGTGGCTTGAATACGAGGCATATACAATAGTGGACAAAAAACAAACATAAAGGAGGCTTGAATATGAGGCATACAAAAGTGGACAAAAACAAACATAAAGGTGGCTTGAATATGAGCCATATACAATAGTGGACAAAAAACAAACATAAAGGTGGCTTGAATATGAGGCATATACAATAGTGGACAAAAAACAAACATAAAGGTGGCTTGAATATGAGCCATATACAATAGTGGACAAAAAACAAACATAAAGGTGGCTTGAATATGTGGCATATACAATAGTGGACAAAAAAACAAACACAAAGGTGGCTTGAATATGAGGCATATACAAAAGTGGACAAAAAAAAACAAACATAAAGGTGGCTTGAATATGAGGCATATATACAATAGTGGACAAAAAAAAACAAACATAAAGGTGGCTTGAATACGAGGCGAATACATGTGTGGACAAAAAACAAACATAAAGGTGGCTTGAATACCAGGCATATACAATAGTGGACAAAAAAACAAACATAAAAGTGGCTTGGATATGAGGCATATACAATAGTGGACAAAAAACAAACATAAAGGAGACTTAAATACCAGGCAAATACAAAAGTGGACAAAAAACAAACATAAAGGTGGCTTGAATATGAGGCATTTACAATAGTAGACAAAAAAACGAACATAAAGGTGGCTTAAATACCAGACAAATACAAAAGTGGACAAAAAGCAAATATAAAGGAGGCTAGAATATGAGACATTTACAATAGTGGACAAAAAACAAACATAAAAAGTGGCTTAAATATGCGGCATATACAATAGTGGACAAAAAACAAACATAAAGGTGGCTTGAATACCAGGCATATACAATAGTGGACAAAAAACAAACATAAAGGTGGCTTGAATATGAGGCATATACAATAGTGGACAAAAAACAAACATAAAGGTGGCTTGACTATGAGCCATATACAATAGTGGACAAAAAACAAACATAAAGAAGGCTTGAATATGAGGCATATACAATAGTGGACAAAAAACAAACATAAAGGTGGCTTAAATACCAGGAATATACAATAGTGGACAAAAAACAAACATAAAGGTGGCTTGACTACCAGGCATATACAATAGTGGACAAATAACAAACATAAAGGTGGCTTGATTATGAGGCATATACAATAGTGGACAAAAAACAAACATTAAGGTGGCTTGAATACAAGCCATATACAATAGTGGACAAAAAACAAACATAAAAGTGGCTTGAATATGAGGCATATACAATAGTGGACATAAAACAAACATAAAGGAGGCTTGAATACAAGGCATTTACAATAGTGGACAAAAAACAAACATAAAGGAGGCTTGAATATGAGGCATATACAAATGTGGACCAAAAACAAACATAAAGGAGGCTTGAATACCAGGCATATACAATAGTGGACAAAAAACAAACATAAAGGAGGCTTGAATATGAGGCATATACAATAGTGGACAAAAAACAAACATAAAAGGTGGCTTGAATATGAGGCATATACAATAGTGGACAAAAACAAACATAAAGGTGGCTTGAATATGAGGCATATACAATAGTCGACAAAAAACAAACATAAAAGGTGGCTTAAATACGAGGCATATACAATAGTGGACAAAAAACAAACATAAAGGTGGCTTGACTACCTGGCATATACAATAGTGGACAAAAACAAACATAAAGGAGGCTTGACTACCTGGCATATACAATAGTGGACAAAAAACAAACATAAAGGAGGCTTGAATATGAGGCATATACAATAGTGGACAAAAAACAAACATAAAGGTGGCTTGACTATGAGCCATATACAATAGTGGACAAAAAACAAACATAAAGGAGGCTTGAATATGAGGCATATACAATAGTGGACAAAAAACAAACATAAAGGAGGCTTGAATATGAGGCATATACAATAGTGGACAAAAACAAACATAAAGGTGGCTTGAATATGAGGCATATACAATAGTCGACAAAAAACAAACATAAAAGGTGGCTTAAATACGAGGCATATACAATAGTGGACAAAAAACAAACATAAAGGTGGCTTGACTACCTGGCATATACAATAGTGGACAAAAACAAACATAAAGGAGGCTTGACTACCTGGCATATACAATAGTGGACAAAAAACAAACATAAAGGAGGCTTGAATATGAGGCATATACAATAGTCGACAAAAAACAAACATAAAAGGTGGCTTAAATACGAGGCATATACAATAGTGGACAAAAAACAAACATAAAGGTGGCTTGACTACCTGGCATATACAATAGTGGACAAAAAACAAACATAAAGGAGGCTTGACTACCTGGCATATACAATAGTGGACAAAAAACAAACATAAAGGAGGCTTGAATATGAGGCATATACAATAGTCGACAAAAAACAAACATAAAAGGTGGCTTAAATACGAGGCATATACAATAGTGGACAAAAAACAAACATAAAGGTGGCTTGACTACCTGGCATATACAATAGTGGACAAAAACAAACATAAAGGTGGCTTGACTACCTGGCATATACAATAGTGGACAAAAAACAAACATAAAGGAGGCTTGACTACCTGGCATATACAATAGTGGACAAAAACAAACATAAAGGAGGCTTGGATATGAGGCATATACAATAGTGGACAAAAAACAAACATAAAGGAGGCTTGAATATGAGGCATATACAATAGTCGACAAAAAACAAACATAAAAGGTGGCTTAAATACGAGGCATATACAATAGTGGACAAAAAACAAACATAAAGGAGGCTTGAATATGAGGCATATACAATAGTCGACAAAAAACAAACATAAAGGTGGCTTGAATATGAGGCATATACAATAGTGGACAAAAACAAACATAAAGGAGGCTTGAATATGAGGCATATACAATAGTGGACAAAAAACAAACATAAAGGAGGCTTGAATATGAGGCATATACAATAGTCGACAAAAAACAAACATAAAGGTGGCTTGAATATGAGGCATATACAATAGTCGACAAAAAACAAACATAAAGGTGGCTTGACTACGAGCCATATACAATAGTGGACAAAAACAAACATAAAGGAGGCTTGAATATGAGGCATATACAATAGTGGACAAATAACAAACATAAAGGTGGCTTGAATACAAGCCATATACAATAGTGGACAAAAAACAAACATAAAGGAGGCTTGAATATGAGACATTTACAATAGTCGACAAAAAACAAACATAAAAGGTGGCTTAAATACGAGGCATATACAATAGTGGACAAAAAACAAACATAAAGGTGGCTTGACTACGAGCCATATACAATAGTGGACAAAAAACAAACATAAAAGGTGGCTTGAATATGAGGCATATACAATAGCGGAAAAAACAACAACATAAAGGTGGCTTGACTACCAGGCATATACAATAGTGGACAAAAAACAAACATAAAGGTGGCTTGAATATGAGGCATATACAATAGTGGACAAAAAACAAACATAAAGGTGGCTTGAATACCAGGCATATACAATAGTGGACAAAAAACAAACATAAAGGTGGCTTGAATATGAGGCATATACAATAGTGGACAAAAAACAAACTTAAAGGTGGCTTAAATACGAGGCATATACAATAGTGGACAAAAAACAAACAGAATGTTCCCCCAATTTTTTTTTCATCTGGAATTGTAGATGGGCGTAACCATGATCAATGAATGAAGCAATTTCAGAATGAACTGGTAGTCCGAATTTTCAATTGTTTTCTTTAATGCACACATGTATATGTTTTACATTGCAATGCCACACATTCATTGGTTCTACGCTATGCTTGTGTTTGGGCAGAAAAGACACTAAAAGATATACTATGTGTATATCTCCTAAGTTGTTTTGATTATAAATGATCCAACATAGGAAAGAAAGCCAATATTTGTATGAAGTCAATTGAATGGAATTGAATACTTTATATATGAAAAACTACTGAAAAAAATCAGTAGTTAAAAGTTTAAACATAAACCCTCTTTAATGGCACAGGGTAAAGGACAAAGACATAGAAAACAAAAAATCACAAACAAGAAACATGGAACAACAACACAAAACTCGACAAACAGCACAGTGCATAATATATACTACCGGTATATAAAAAACTATTGTTTATCAAGGATTGTTAGGTACCGCCTTGGAACGGTCAGTAAAATGTTAAATAAAATCGATTTTGTTAAAAATCCTCTACTAGTTGCAAGCAGTCCTCATGCCCTCATGTTTTTTATTTCTCATAATAAAGACCAACGAACAGCTCTAAAAGAATAATTAAATCTTAGAAATAAACATATACCAATGTACGGCAAAATGCTGCATTGTTCAAAAAACGACTATTTCTGTCATATAATTGCTATCATCGGCAATGTTCAAACTGTACATGTAGACTACATAAACTACAGAAAAATAATTCCGTATTTCTGGATTTAGTGATATTTGGAAATGGTTTTAAAGATAAGGCATCATTTGTGTTTTTGCTTTTAAATTAGATTGTTATTATGGAGGTTGAGTGTACCAGTTTCCCTTACCAAAATACAAAAACTAATAACATGTACTATTTATTTTCAGGAAATGTGATTGGAGCATTGATATTGTGTCTACGTAGAGCTAGAGCCATGGGACAGCTTAAGTCTGGCAGTAAGAGAAAATCACTGTTAGAGGAAAACTCTCATCAAACAGCTAAGCCAGCAAAGCCTTCCAAGGAAGGCTCTAAGAAAAAGACTAGTCTGAAGGAAACAGAAGAATGCAGCACCAGTGACATGGAAAATATATCACAACAATCCAAGGACCTGTGGTTAGGGATTGTTGACGTAGGTTTGCTGGAGCATGCCCTTGTTTGCAAGGACGAGCAGGTGCGACTGGATGCTTTTGCCCTCCTGTGTGAGAACCAGAAGACGGCTGAGCCTGTGGAGAACTGCGAGATCTTGCTCGTGAAGAGATTTATACCCAGCAACCTAAATAATCAGAACTCAGCATTCAGGCAGCAGTTTACTGCTCTCATTAAAAAGGTTAGTTGTCTCTTCTGAATTCTGCATTCAGGCAGCTGTTAAAAACTCTCATTAAAAAGGTTAGTTGTCTGTTCTGAATTCGGCATTCAAGAAGCAGTTTACTGCTCTTATTAAAAAAGTTGGATGTCTGCCCTAAACTCAGCATTCAGGCAGCTGATTTTTGTTCTCATGAAAAGGGTTAGTTGTTTGTTCTGAACTCGGCATTTAGGCAGCTTATTTTTGTTCTCATGAAAAGGGTTAGTTGTTTGTTCTGAACTCGGCATTTAGGCAGCTTATTTTTGTTCTCATGAAAAGGGTTAGTTGTTTGTTCTGAACTCGGCATTCAGGCAGCTTATTTTTGTTCTCATGAAAAGGGTTAGTTGTTTGTTCTGAACTCGGCATTTAGGCAGCTTATTTTTGTTCTCATGAAAAGGGTTAGTTGTTTGTTCTGAACTCGGCATTCAGGCAGCAGTTTAACACTCTCATTAAGGTAATCAATCCATCATTAATACAAATTGCTACTGGTAAAATTTCATTTAAAAGTTACAAAATGTTAATTTTGAATATTTTTCACAGTGAGCTTTTTTATATAGACATTATGTTATTTAAGAAACAAATTAATAAAATTACTATAATAATCGTAGTAAAATATTTTTTCTTAATATCTCTTTAATGTATCATAATTTATCAAAATAATAGCGTCAGTATGGTGTTATTTAAAAATATAATCTGTACAAAAATAATATAATGGTTAAGCAATATAAATTAAACTTAGAAACAATTTCAATATAAATATCTTAAATGCACCAACACATCTTTGCATCCTAATAATGGATGGTATACCTTAAAAGATCAGGTGTCTGCTCTGGTATATTATTACTAATCAATATCCTGTGAATTGAAAGAAGAACAAGTCAATCATTATAAGTTACTCACAACTTATTCAGTTTGGTTTAATAATTTTGTGATGAGGCTTGTGATTTCACCAATCAGGTGTGTTTAATCAGACCTTTTTTTGTGATGTTTTAAGTATCTTCAAATAGTTTTTCTTTTTTTTATAGCTAAACATTGCTGTCAAATTGTAAAGTGATACTGTTTTTGAATGTTTGTGATGTATAGTATTGTATAATCTTATCTATATTTTCCCACAGTTGCTTTTAAGAATGAAGGAAAGTAGTGGACCCTTGAGAAAGCAAATGTCTAAAACTCCTGCTGTCAAGCATCATCTTCAGAACTATATGGTAAGAGCCATCATATGTGGCATAGGATTTTAGCCCATGTTCTGTTCTCCAAAGACAAAATGCCCCTGCAATTTGATAGCCTTGGTGCCGTTGGCATTTTCATGTGATTAGGTATTTTGCCAGCAACAACATCCACATGTGTAGCAAGACCCTTTTTACCTTTTTGTTTAAATCCAAATTAAATACAAACTCACCCAAAATGTCATAGATTCGAGCTACACAACAGACAAATTCATGGCTCCTTAATCAATTGAACGCTACTTGTGGCTTCCCATGATATGAAGTCAAGTGCAACTTAAAATTAAGCTCAAACAGATTATAAACTAAAACTAATACCAAGGAGACAACGTTTGTACATGTGTGTGTTCCAGGATTTCCTGCAATGGTTGAGGGGTTGTATGTTAGACAGTCTCTATCCTGGGGCAGTGTTTGCCCAGAAAACCACCTGCCTCACCACTCTGGCTCTGCTCCATGCAATATTTGGCTCCTTGGAGAAGGGTATGGCTTATTTCTTATAATTGATATGTATATAGTTAGTCCTGTTTTTGATAACACTGTGAATATACATGTATATCTTTCTCTATTTCTAGCAAAAATCTGCATACCAAAAGGTTACAATGGTTACAACTATTCAATGTTCTGCCACAAAGCATGGCAGACCCATAGGGAATAAACTTTAGTTTACAATTAATGACTTTTGAAAGACTTGTTACAGGGTCTTCAAACTAGCCATTGTCAGTAAATGGTCCTTATTATACCCCTGCATTGCAAAAAGAAGGGGTGGGCTATATAGGTCATGTCCGTCCATCCATCAGTCTGTCCTTTATTGTTCCGGTCCATATTTTCCAAATTATGGTCAGATTTTAACATTATTTGGCGGAAGTGACCATTCATAGCATGAATATGTGTGCCGCTCAAGACCCATGTCCCTTCAAGGTTAAGGTCAGAGCTACCTTCTGAACTTAGTATGATTTGGAGTCTGTTGGTTAAAGGTCAAGGTTATGGTGATCTTTATTAAAAAAAAAAGGTGCCTTTCTTGAAGGGTGACATATCTGACTTGCGTTATTCTAGTTTTATGATAATATTAATAATAAGAACTTTTGTTCATTATTAGGCTATACCTCAAATTTTTGGTGCTTATTCCAGGCAATGAGGCCGGATGTGGGTTCAGCTTCTTTCCGGGCTTGCGGATGACGGACATCCATACCCTGCTGTTCTGTCTCACGGACACGTTCGAGGACAACAAACATGAGGCTGCCAGAATATTGAAGACACTGGCCACCCACTCTGAAACGCAATGTTTGATGGTAAGTCAGCATGTTATGTATATGAAGTGAAACTTTTGACATTTCAATAAATGAATTATAATAATAAGAAGAAGAAGAACAGGAATACACATAGTATATGTATTTTTTTGTACTTTCTTTTGGATTAAAGCATTTAAGATTTTTAAAGCTATATAAGAAATCTCTACCATTTGATTATCAGTCTTATCAATTTGTGTTTGCAAATGTATAGAAGACTCGCAACATTTACAGTATAAAAGATCCTATGTTATGAGACAGTAAAATTAAGTTGCTGCATGAGACTTCTCATATACTTTAGACAGCTGATATCCTGCAAGAGGTATTTGACCTTGCCCTGACCTTGTCCCAAAGTGCCCGACCCCAGGACAGCACGACGGGGGCATACCTGTTCTCCGTGCTCACCCAGCAGCCACGTGCAAGGGACATTCTTTTACAGTATATACACCCATCAGGAGGCGGGAATGATGGAGGCAGTCTGACTGGTGACACTGGAACAGCACATATATCACAAGTTACAGGAGCTGTGTATGAAAAGCATGACTTAAATGAAGTAAAAGAATCTTTAGCAAAAGAATATAATGTAAGAGGGAGTGGAGACTCAGAGGTATCGCAGAGCTACTTGTTGTTGCGCATCTTGCTGTCTAGCCTGGAGAGTCAGTACCGTACAGCCAAGACCAGCCTGATAGTGGCAGCAGCCACCTCGCCCCTTTACCCCACCCTCATGTGTATGAGGTATTGCTTCAACAATATACACTTCAGGTAAGCGTGCAGTGTGTCTGCACCAGGTCCCATATTCACAAACATTTTGAGCCAGAGTTTGAGAATCAGGGGCAGATAAGGGAGATCTTAAATGTTTCAAAGAATATTTAATATCTCGTAGAACATGATATTTGTGTTAGATACAGCAACTTTTAGCATTATTGCTCTTGTAAGAATGTTTTGACAACAAAGTATGCAGAATAGAGTTTGGAGTCTCAAACTCAATATGCTTTTGAATATAGTCTTGAGGAGTTTTAAAATTAACTGCTTTTACTGAAGCTTAAAGCTGAAAGTTATATACCATATGCTTTTCTCTTTCTGTTCACTAAAGTATTTGTTTATATTCATGCTAGTCTAATATCAAAACCATACTTAATATGTCATAAATGAACTGTGGCTAGGCTGTATAAATAATTATGCAACCTGAAATTTATGATATTGTTTTTCTCATACCAGTGTTCATCTGTTTCAGAACTATCCCTGATGAATATTTATCAGCCTGGAGGCAGCTACTGAAGAAATTCATCAGCCTGTATATGCAGATATCTGCCATTGTGTCGCCGGTGGTTTGCAACTCCTCACCAGAGGGGAATGTCCCCACTGAGTCACTCACAGGTAATACTCATAATAAATATTTAGTAGTCTGATTGATAAGCATTAGCATAGTGCAGTTATTCTTCGAGTAAATTAGCCAGTTCAATGTGATTACATTTACAGACTAACAATGATTGTTGTGTTTCTAGCTAAGTGAAGTATTGTAAAACACAGTCACAAATATTAAAAAAATAATCATGCTTTTAGTGAAGTTAAGTTATTGCCAGCAGTTGTTAGAGATGAAGAAGCATCTACAGAACATGTATCAACAGTTGAGACTGGTTCTATGGTTTTATTTGAAAACCTCTCTATCCTTGCTTCTCTGTATGTGGAGAATGTGGCCAGGAGCCATTTAACAGTGGGGTTGATACCAGAGAACCTTACAGTAAATGTCAATTACCTTGTCTCTTGTGTGTTGAAGACCTGTCTTACCTTGGTACTTTGGATGTGGACTGTGTAGCCAGGAGCCATGCAAAAGTGGCATTCATACTAAACTGACAGTGAATATCTGTTAACAGTGTCTCTTGTGTATTACAGACTTGTCCTCTCTTGGTATATGGATGTGGACTGTGTGGCCTAAAGTCATGGGACAGTGATGCTGAGTTACTAACAGTGTGTTTACCATGGCTCTTGTGTATAACACACCTGTCAAAGCTTGCTACTTTGGATGTTGACAGTGTAGCCCAGAGCCACAAGATGGTGACATAAATGCCAGAGTAACTGACAATGAATATCTTTTAAACTTGTTCTCATGTGTGTTACAGACCTGTCCTCTTTGGGTATCATGGATGCAGACAGTGTGGCCCGGAGCCACGAGACAGTCATGTTGATGCCGGAGTACCTGACTGTGTGCTGCTGGCGGACGGTAAAGGAGATCTCACTCATTCTCGGCCAGCTCACCTCAGCACTGCCCCTACAGGATGATGATGGGGAGCTTCTCAATTTTGAACAGGTAAGAACTCTTAAGTAATGGGTTTGTTAGTATGTATATTTAATTTGAAAGTTATTGAAAACAAGAACTTCTAGACTCATGTTGTGTCATCGGATTGTCAAATAACTGAGCATTTGTAAGTCATGTTTATAGTGAATATTCTAAATTAAAACATATCAGTTTTTATTGATAAATATTAAAGCATGTGAATGGTATGATCTAAGTATAATTTAGTACATGTGTATTGAACACAGCATATTCTAGAGGTTACTGAGAAGTTTTATTGAAAGTATTATCCGCTGCTATGATAAAACTGTATCTGGACATAGATTTTATCTATGACTATACTCATGTTGAATTTCTAAAGTATCATTAAACAGAGTTCATGAATGCACATAGTGTCATTGTCTAAACTTAGTATTCTGTGCAACAACGATTTGACTTAAGTGGTAGGTTGCCTTGACCAGTAGTGACGCCTATTGTCTTAGGGGTGAGTTTTTTGGGAAAAAAATAACATAATAACTCAACAATGGCTCAGGAACATGAAACTTCAGTTGTAGTTTGCCTTTGACCAGTACATCTCTTGTTGTTTAAAAACTTTTGTGTAGAATTAAGAAATGTCAATACCGTATATTGAAAACTGCAATAAACACAAGGTCTGCTATTTTACTGGCAAGTCCCTGCCATTAAATGGCTCAATAACTTTTATTTTTTTAATGTTTTCATGTGGCTATGTTGCTTGTATGAATATTGTACTAGAACTGGAATCTATATTCACTCAGGTCTTGGAAATTGGCAAATACTTCACAAGTCTGTTGCTGGAGTCTAAACATAGAGGGGCATTTGAGCTGGCCTATGCTGGCTTTGTGAAGGTCACTGAGGTCCTCTGGAGGTAAGCAATTATTCAATATTTGTTCTTCCACAAAGTGTCATATTAAAAGACTCTTAATCTTGTTAGGTCACACAAGACTTCATACGCTTTAACACTGATTCCCTCTTTAAACTACATTTACCTACAATTACTTCTTATATCACTTCTTATATCAATTTCACTCCATGTATTATATTGTTTGTTGCTAATCTTAAATTATTAAGTGTAAACATCTCAAAAGAACTGTACAACAATGACAGGAGTCCTAGCCTCATTCTGCTCAGCCTGCCCAGCAAGTGGCTGGGGGAGGTGATGTCTGACATCCGATCACATGACTCCCGCCTCTGTGCCACAAGGAGGAGTGCTGGCGTACCCTTTTATGTGCAGGTAATTCTTACAGGGAATCAGTCATGACATGTAGTTGTTTGCATACATACATTTTTTTTCTCGTTAAATATTGTAAAATAGATTCAAATATCAAATTGTATTTCTGATGAAAGTTGGTAAATCAGTTTTATTTACCCAATGATACTAATAGTAAGCAAGTAATTGCCTTTTTTATGAAATCAAATTTAGACTATAATAGTTCTTTGCTCTTTTAAATTACTAGCTTATTAAACATATATAAAGCTATATTCAATTGATTTGTTTAATTTAATTAATATTACACATTTTCAGTTTTTTCTTCTGATAGATCTGATCAAATGTCCGTTTGCAGGCCCTTGTCACCACAGAGCCAAGTTCGACTGGTCGCCAGTGTTTCAGACAAACAGTGCAGGAGTTACTTGGCCTTGCCCTTGACCAGTCTGCAGTTACCATGGATACATGCACAGGAAAAGTAAGAATCAAATGGCTTTTTTTACAAAAAGAGATAGGCATAGCAACTTTCTGTCATTTCTCTTTAAAATTCATATGATATATAGTGTATTCTCATGTACAATAATTTGTTTGAACTTTTCTGTGTCACAAAAAAGTATTTTCTTTGTTTGTAGACATTTGTATATCAACAGTAATCTGAGCTTCAACATGTAATGATTTGATATATGCATGTCATTAATACTCATATACTTGTTTATTCTTTTTTCTAGGTGCATGCGCTGAACATCCTGCGGGCTCTGTACAAAGACTCCCGACTGAAGGATGATGTAGCCCCATTCATTGCTGACGGGTTGCGGGTGGCCATACTGGGATTCAAGTCTCCTCTTTGGGCTGTAGGTTCTTACAATATCATGTGACCCCTTTCATTTACTCATGGTATAATTTAAGCATGCACCACTTGTCTATCATAGATTGTTGTGTCCATCAAAAGGACTTGAATCAAAGTTTGTATATATAATATTATGTAACAGCCTTATAAAAAGTAGGCAAACAAGGTGTGGCAACAGATGGGGCAGAGTTTGTTGAGGTATTAAAGTAACTTTTTAAAGATTGTGGACTTCCTTTTTTCTGTATTGAACCTGCTAAAACTTGTCAAATGCCTTACATGTATCATAGGTCAGGAATTCAGCCACCTTGTTGATGACTGCAATGATGACTCGGGTTTTTGGTGTCAAAAGGAGCAAAGACGAGTCAACTTTTTCAAGGAAAAATTGGTAAAAGCCTTTATTAAAGCCATTTTTTATTCCATTTAGCAAATTATTTTAATCATAAGCCTTTATTTATTGAACAGTAACAGCCTAACAGGTTTCTTTTTTTACACCACAATTATTCTTACATGAATATTAAAGGAAAGAGTGTCATAATGAAAATTTAGTTCATGTAATGCATTTTCTTTGTAAATAGAAGCCAAACTAAACACTTGTCAATTACCACTATTGCAGCCAGACAGGGCGAACGTTCTTCTACAACTACCCAATCCTGTATCAATTCCTGCTAGGTGAGATCGCCATGGCAACAGAAGACATCGCCCACCGTCTCCACCCAGGGCTGTTTCCTGTCCTGATGGTTCTCGGCCGACTGTTTCCATCCGCCATGGAGGGGACCGATACCAGTCTCAACCTCCCCGCCTTCATACCTTATGTCATCAAGTAAGTACTTCTAAATCCAAAATCAGAATTTGCACAACATTTGGACTTGCAAATATTAGCATGGCTTTTTTAAAAATGATATTTATTAAGACTTTTTTCAGTTCAAAAAAACAAAATCATATTTAGAATTGGACTTGGTGATATAATCCTTTAACTAAATTAAGGCATTAAAACAGCCTTGTTGTTGTTGTTGTTGTCATCATAGTTGGCGATATGCAAACATTTTAACCTTGGCCATAACAAAATTAAACATTTCAAGATATTCTAATGAAACTTTGTACACAGGTAGCCAGAGACAATATGCTTAGTCGTTTTGGACCGAAATTACAAAAAAAAAAAAATAGTAAATTTGGGACCGATTTTTTTTACACTTTTTGAAACTGAAATCGGTCTGGCTTGGTCACAATCGGTCCAGACCGGCAAATTGCCGGTTTTTAGAAGCCCTGAATATGCATATACATGTATGTTTTAGCTAGGCCCACAACCCTGGCTTTATTGGTTAAATTATCCAGAAGCTCCTTGTTTGACAGAAAATTCTTGTTTTATCTTATTTGAGGACTGCTTTATGACATGTTTAACTGTTTGTTTTTTGATGGATGATGTGCATCATTTTTCCTTATTCATTGAACTATTGAATGAAATGTACGTTTGAATGATCCAATTTGGAACCTATTCCCTAGATTATTTGAATGATCTGCAACAATAATTTGTAATGCCATAAATTTGTATGACTAATGATAATTAAAGGCATTGCAGTAAACCTGTAACATGTAGTATAGACTTTTATTCAAATAAAATACATGTTGCAGACATGTTTAGAAATTTTGGTTGTTTGTCTCATGTTCAAAATTAAAATTTCAATAATTCGCTTATCTATGGTGTCTTATTCCTGCCATTTGGTATTTTCACAATACACAATAAATAGCTGGGTGGAAATCAAGTGGATTATAAATTGTATTTTAGTCCTGCCGCACTGCACATTTTTGGCCTAGCCACTTGAAGTATGGTTGTATTGTTGAATATGAAATGCCACTGCATGGAGTTATGATCTAAATCATAAAATTAAAAAAAAAACACAATGAGTACTTGAGCTACCACAAAGAGAAATGGGTCTCAAAGAAAATGTTTGAAATATCAGTTTGGGGCATTATGCCTTCAACAATTTTATAGTCAGTGCATAGTTGCTGTATGATATTGCAATTACATCATTCTTTTCAGATGTAGTGCAAGCCCTGTTATGAAAACAAGAGAAATGGCTGCCAAAGCTCTGCAGCCATTGGTGGATAAAGACCATGTGACCACGGTGTTTTCTGACCTCATGACCTTGTTACCATGCCAACCAGGTGAACACCTTAAACAGAACCAGATACATGGAGCTCTACTTCAGGTATAACTAACCTTGAAATACTACATAATATGACACACCTGGCAGTTTGCTTATCAGTTGGAAACATGCATATTCTTAGATTCATTTCCATTAGCATTCATTCATCCAATTTCTCAAAGGAAACTTAAAAGCTGATAACAGCAGTATTTTGCAGTTGAAGCAGATGTTCCGCACCATTCTTGACCTCCCAGTCTCGGCTAAAGTGTCTCTTGATGGGGTCCTGGGAGTTATGTGGCCAGTCAGGGCAAGTCTTTTGGCTTCAAGGTACCTATATGAATACTTAAAAAACATATGATCTATTTCTGAAGAAAATGACAAAGATGACAGATAATCAATGTAAATCAGTATTAAAACCTGCTATACATTTAAGGCAAAAAATACCTCCATACCTGTGTTTGCATTTAGCTAAAATTTGAAGAGAGATGAAGACACATTCGTTATTTCATTTTGTTGACTGAATGGTACAACATGGCAAGAAAGTATAGGTTAAGTTTGAATACGGGTCATATTTGGTCCCAAAGTAGGTCACTGGATTTAAGTCAGAAATATGACTCAAACTGTAGAGATCACCTTATTATTTTATGGATGAACATCTTATTTCAGACTCAATCCTTGCCTTCTGACCAGGAAAGAAACCCTTGAAGTGAGCTCCCTTGTTGCCAAACACTTCAGTGATGATGTTACACTCAGCAAGATTCTGGAGGATTTGATACATCAGGAAATGACACTTGCTGTGGGGACGGGTGGGGAGAGAGTGGGGTATGATTCTAGCTCTCCAGCCCTGTGGCAGTTTGAGACCACTGTGTGTAGGCTGTACTTCCAGCACTATATACGGAATGAGGTCGCATATACATGTAAGTCTCCAGGGGAATGGGACAGGATTGAACAGCACCTGATAGCATTTCTTATGTCAACATTTTATGAGGTTAGAAAAGAGGTTCTGGAAAATCTATGTGATATGGACTCTATAGTTGTGAGAAAAGATGAATCTCATGAGAAATTGAGTGATGTGAACAGTGATTGTAGTGCGGAAACATTAGTAAGGAAGGATAAGGGTTTGATGGAGAACTGTGACAGGTGTAGAAGTCTTCTACATTCCAAGGAGTTATATCTGACAGTGATGGAACTAGTTGACAGTGAACACAATGAAGAATGCCTGGAGCTGGCCTTGAGGTAGGTAGTTTGCAGAAAACCTGGATTAACTGTTCAATAATGAAAAGAAATTGTATAGTTCAAATTTAAATTCTTCAAAAAACTTATTTAACTTTGAAGTGTTTTGTTGTTTAACTCTTGTGAACACTTGTAAATAACTTTGTATTGTTCAGAAGTGGTCACAATTAGCACAAAATCCCGCAGCTTGAATCAAACCGATGCCGGTAAAATAACTTGGGATTTGCTTTATGTTGAAAAATATTCGAGCTTATGGGTAATAATCTTGTAATTAAAGTTACACAATTTCATTTTCTTTAGTCTTCTTCAAGAAAGTCTTAATTTTGATGACTGGTACAGTATTCCAGTATGATTTGATATACATGTATGTGTACTTGCAGGTTATTATCAAACCTACCTACAAAGGATCAAATAAGCCAAGAAGAGCTGATAAATGCTCTAGAAAGAATCACAGCCAGAGTACAGACTAAGAAAAACAGGTGAGATAGGGTGAATCATTTGAATCAAGTTGACTTTTCATAGAAATAATGGGTCTGTACCAGAAACATGCTGAGAATAAGATAACAAGCAGTATTGATCATTTTTAGCTAGTGAATAAAGTCTTTTTCTAAAAGACCCCTTTTTTAAGAATGAATTACTATGGTTACTGTACTCTTATGAGAAATGAAAGCCTTAATCTTCCAACAGTGACAAGGTGGTAGCAGCTATGGTAGGTTTCTCAGGGTCCCTGCTACACTCCATCCTGTCTTCCTGCCCACCCAAATCCAGCCCCAAGATGGGGCCAGTGTTGCAGTGGTGGGGCAGCATGATGCACGGTCTCACCAGCCACATGGAGACAGACTCGGACATACTGCTGGCTTGTGCAAGGGCGTTGAACCAGAACTTCTCAACTCTCGTCCACATAAGTAAACATACTGCTCTTGAAATGTGAAATAACAAACATGCAGATAAGTTTCTTAAGTTTCAACAATAAGGGCTTGAGCGAACCTTTTACTCCAGTGAGCGTTATGGGCCACCTTGGCCCTCTTGTTATAAAAACAAAAACTAGTACTAAGTTTTCCATCACAGTTATTAAATTCCCAGTGTTTCTCCTCAGATTCCCCAGTAAGATGCCTGATGTTCCGGAGTGCCCTTGACCTTCTGCAAGCTGATGACCTTGAAGTAAGGGAGACCACTGCAGCCATTGCTGATTGTCTTTCCTCAGAACAACTTCCAGGTATTCTATGATAAAACTGCTCTTCTTATACAATATATTTATACAAAAAGAGATCAACTTAATGTACTATACAAGTATATCTCATTCTACGGCTAGAAAGATAGCAATTACTTTCAAGTATCGGTAGAGTAGTATTACAGATATTTAAGTACATGTATCATGAACTTTATAAATTAATCCCTTGCTACATATAACATGAATATTTAGTGTTTTAGGTTCATTTGTTTAGTACATTTCACACTACATTCACAGAAAAAAGGCTTTCATTTCGGTATTTACATAGTAGATTCACAACCATACATGTACATTTCAGTTGAGCTACACCCGTACAGGGCGATGGTGGTGATGGTGGATGTCTGGTTGGCGGTGAGTGAGGGTTCAGTCCAGGGCCTACTGGACACTGTCCACTCCATATTGGACATTGTTTGTCAATCCAAGGCTGAGACACAGGTACATGCAATACACAGTGTTTGTAGGAAAGGGATTTAATACCGGATCATTAAGATTGAGTATTGAGTAGCTTAATTTTTACCAGAATTTGATGCAGTTTCAAAAACAATAAGGTACAAATAATCCTCAATCTAAGAGTACGGAGACCTTTTTTACCATTGGCATTTTGTATAGAATCTGTACTTTTTTCCATGTAGTGATATTAATTTAGGACAAGGTTTCAACTTGTTTGCTTGTGGCATGTATTTTTAAACTGGAAAGAAATGATGTGCACTTGTGTGATGAAGTTAATTCATCATATTTTAAGGATGGTTTGATTACAGACACTGGCCTTGAAGTGACATTGTAGTGATAAAAATATTCATGTTAACGTGCTATCTACATAATTGTTGTTTTGTAATGGCGTGAAGTGGGCAGCAGTGAGTGCATTATGATAACCTTACTGATACATAAAACTGTCAAATCATCCTGACTCAGTCTTAAATGTCGACAGGATGGACAAAGCGTCTGGTTTATAATCAATTTCTTATAAATTATGTTATGGAAATTGGGCTAATGTCATTCCTTATAGATATCATGCAGTAGTAAGCATTATATCAAAGGTGTTTAAAGGTGATGCTTGTACAGATAGTTCATATCAGTGAACAATGCTCTTTTATTGAAATTCATCCCTAATATTACATACTAGCAAGATGACAGATTAATGTGCACTATTGTTTACAATGTCCTGTTTGCTTGCAAAGTCCTGCTTTATAAATCAAACAGCAAAGAAAGGATGGGTTTATGATTTACAGGAAACATTTGGACATGTGCACTTAATTCATGTGCGCTACTCTTAGCCATACTATTAAATCCAAATTAAATGTTATTAAATTACTTAAAAAAAAATCTTACAGGAGTCGGAGGAGAGGCTGTTTGATCGAGGGGAGATAAACACATATTGGGATGAGCTGGACCTGCTCAAGGTTATAAACATTTACTGTTCTTAGTCCCCTTTGAGCAAATGGCCATTGGTATCAAATACTGTTAAAAAATAATTGTACAAATAACTGAGACAGAAACTCTAAAACTGTAGTTTGTCAGCTATGATACCTTTCTGTTGTGCCACATAAAACAGAAACTACATGCACCTCTGCATTCATTGTGGCATATGTGGTGTCAAACACATTTAACTCTGTGAACAGGCACTTTTCAGCAATTCACTTTTTCCCATTCAGTTATTTCACTCACTTACTGCAGTATAGTACATGAAGTTTGTACTGTAATGTTTATTAATGCATTACAGGTGATCTTTCCAGCTTTAACATGGGGCGTTTCAAAACTTCAGGAACAAATCAAGGTAAAACCATCATAAGGACATTTTGTATTCCTATAAGTATGAAGAGGAATGTTGGTAGTATCCAAACTTGTTTGTTGAAAAAACATTTTATCATCATGTCCTTTATTATCCCCCCCCTTCGAAGAAGAGGAGGTATATTGCTTTGCTTCGGTCGGTCCGTTGGTCCGTCAGTAGACTTAAGGTTGTCCTAGTGATAACTCGACAATTCCTGGATGAATGGGCATCAAACTTCACATAAAGGTTGGGCCTTGACCAGTTGATGACCCCGATTGATTTTTGGGCTCATTGGGTCAAAGGTCACAGTGACCTTTAATGGTAAAAGATTGTAAAAGCTTGTCCGAGTGATAACTCAACAATGCCTAGACCTGTGGTAATCAAACTTGACATGAAGGCTAGGCCTGACCAGTAGATGCTCCCTATTGATTTAAGGGGTCAAAGGTCAAGGTCACAGTGACTTTAAATGTTTAAAGGTTGTGCAAGTGTTAACTCAACAATTCCTGCACCCACGGCCCTCAAACTTGACTTGGAGGTTGGGCCTGACCAGTAGATGACCCCTATTGATTTAAGGGGTCATCTGGTGAAAGGTCAAGGTCACAGTGACCTTGAACTCAAACTCAACAATTCCTGGACCTATGGTCATCAAAATTGACATAAGGGCTGGGCCTGGCCAGTAATTGACCCCTGTTGGTTTTAGGGGTCATTGGCCAAAGGTCAGAGTCACAGTGACCTTTAACACAAATAGGTTAGCAAAACTTCTCCAAGTGATATCTCAACAATGCCTGGACTAAATGATTATCAAACTTGACATGGAGGTTGGGCATGACCCTAGATGACCCTTATTGAGTCTTAGGGCAAAAGGTGAAGGTCACATTTACCTTGAATGTGAAAAGGTTGTTTGAGTGTCACTTGATAATGCATGCACTCATGGCCCTCAAACTTGACTTGGGGGCTGGGCCTGATCAGTGGAGGACCCCTTTTGATTTTAGGTTGATGACCCTATGGATTTTGAGATCAAAGGTCAAGGTCGTAACTCATATTCATCATTAAAATTTACGTCATATTTACTTATTCTCTACTGCTAAGAGGATACATTTTTATCTGCAAATATCAGTCATCATCTGAACATGATCAAAAAACTGTACTTACTATCCTGACACTTGGAATGGCATCCAATGTCAATGACAAATCAGCTGTCATTTTTGTCCATGTAAATTTCATTCAATTGTCCAAAAAATCCTGTCAACATGATGCTGGGGGGGGGGGGGGGCATAATGTTTGACAAACATCTTGTTCAGAGTGTCTCACTGGGTACACAACCATGTCTTCAAATTGTACATTACTAATAACTAGAGGCATGAATTTTTTTTACTTCTAAATATCAATAGATTATACTTTTTTCAAGTACAGGTCTCTCGAATGTATTTCTGTATGTTTTGAATAACGGTATTGATATATTTTGTCTCAGGTGGACAACAAGAGCCGGGATTCCATACTTCAACCAGTTGTGACACGCATACTACAGTATATATGTGAGAACAGTGAACTTTCTCAATCCACCTCATCCACCAGTCTACAGGCAATGTTTACAGCAGGCCATGAGTACCAGACACTCATAACAGACATGTACAGAGTGGTCATAGTGGCTCGAGTCGGGCTGGCACTTGAAGGGAGTAGGGATCTGGGGGACCAGTGTGAGGCCATGCTAGAGGGACTGAGAAAGTGTCCCAATGTGGAGCGCCTGCCTTCCATAGTGTGTAAACTTCTATGTCAGTGATAAAGGAGAAATAAATTATTTATAACAACATTTATTTGACAAAAATATCTACGTATATGTACAATGAAACTAACATCTATGCATTTATAATTATAATGTGTCCCTTGTACAATGTACACATATTCATGAATTATAGATCCAATGTTATTTAAAATTTAAGATATCTATAATGCATGTAAAATTAGACATCATATGTTTAAGAAATTGGGGATACTGTGTACTTTTTGACTATACAATAGTATACAGTTAATTCAGTAAAAGTTATTACTGTAGTTCATACAAACACACTTTGTGTTTCACATTTCATACCAATGAATTGCCTAATTTTCAGTTAAATGAAAGGTTTCAAATGTAGGAAGTGATGTACATGTAATTCAACCAACATAGACTAGCCCAGTTGAAATCATCCTTCAGTTATTTTGATGTAACTTGAAAAAGAATAAAATGAATTTAAGATGATTATTTGATAATTATTATGTTCTAGTTGTGAGAAAATGTCAAACAGAATAAAAAACATCTGAACCAAGCTGATATTATTGTTACAGATGCTGTTTGTTTCTTTAACATTGATTGAATCTTGTCATCATCCTGATGTCTTTAGAAAGGATGTTTTTTTTTAAGTCTGATGAATTGAACCTGTTTACCAAATATACACATGTTTATTGAAGCCCATTCGAATACCACTATGCAAGCTGCAACACTTTAATAAGAATAGATTGTGCAAAAATGTTAAATCCATGTACATGTATTTAACATGACAAAGTGTTGTGACAAAACAAACATTTATTTTTCAATGCTTCCGATTCCTGTTTTGATAACTGGTCATGTCTGTTTTATTTCTGCGTCCACTACCGCCCATATTACGTCACAACATTGCTTCCAAGCGGTTGAAGTGACGTCATCATATTTCTCTCCCAAAACCGAGGCCAGGTGGTCTTGAAGTGTGGCCAGCACTATCTGCATCAGAGAAAATACTTGGTTTTTTAAACATGAAGCTACATATACACATTTTTAGTGTGAGATGTCAAGAGTTCATGAGTTTGAGCCTCGCCAGGGACTCATTGCATTTTAAAAGGACAAAGCCCTGGTTTCCTTGTAGTGAACAGACAGAAGAGTTTTTATATCAGCTTATAACTGCCTCTTTAATCGAGCTTAACACATTTGTATGTACTAAAACTGCAAAGCACCGCTGAGATGAATTATCTAGATAAGTGAACTTTTTGAGGTTTGGACTGTTCTAATTAAACATACATGTTTGTTAGAAATAAAGGCAGTTCATTTTTGTACATGTAGCTTTTGAACTTTTGAATTATTAAGCACATGGTCAGTTAAGTGGAATGATATCCTGATATTATGTCAGTTCCTACCTGAAAATCTTTTGAAGTGATCCCCCGTCTCTTATGATCCCTGGCTAGCTCTTGAATGGTTGAAACCAGGGTTGCAGGCTCATTCAGGTTTTCCACAAGTTTACTGATAGCCCCTAAGGCTTTCTGAGCATGGTTTATAAGGGTGGGATGTGTCCGCAACTTCTCGACAGGTACTAAGCGCAGCTTGGCAAAGTGGGTGTGTACATCAGGGTGCGACTCAAATAATCTGAAACAGTGTTCACTAATATTACTTATACTGCTACCACAACTATTGAGTAATTATGCCTTCTATTTTTTATGCCCCCACTAAAAGAGGGTGCATAATAGATTTGCCCTTGTCTGTCTGTCCTGCATATCTTTCGTAATGCATGTCTACAGAAGTATATAAGCCAGAGTCACAAAACTTAACAAGAGTGCCAACCTGATTGTGCAATTGTGCACCCTGATTTGTGTGTGTTGCTTTGCCCAACAAGTGCAGAGTTATGGCCATATCGAACATGCATTTTGTGTCATGCATATATCCAAAAGTAGAAAGCCTGAAACTTGACAGGAAAGCTAACATGCATGTTAAGTTGTATACTTGGGTTATGGCGAGTGGCTGCCTCTAGTAATGGGTAATGACCCTTAAATGGTTAAAAGCTGCATATGAAGCATGTAATCTCATTTCACCTCTTTCTCAATAAGTATATGAGTCTGCGTCATGAACCCAAGGAGGAATAGCATTTAAAGTTGTGCATCTTGAGTTGTGTTTAATGCTGTGACCAGTAGACGTATGCCCCAGGACTTAATTAAATTTAGGCATATACAACATGTATTGAAGTGTTACATTTAAAGACAGATTCTTGAACCTTTGCAAAGATGTTAGTCTGCATAGGATGTTGTGCACATGTGGTCAACTGTTTATTTCTACCAAAACCTGGTTGTGTATTCTACTCATTCCTTCTACCATTAAGTTGTTGTGTCTTCTACTCTTTACGTCTACCATTAAGTTGTTATGTATTCTACTCTTCCCTTCTATATTAAGGTGTTGTGTCTTCTAGTCTTCCCTTTTACCATGAAGTTCTTGTGTCTTCTACTCTTCCCTTCTACCATAAAGTTGTTGTGTCTTGTACTCTTCACTTGTACCATTAAGTTGATGTGTCTTCTACTCTTCCCTTCTGCCATTAAGTTGTTGTGTCTTCTACTCTTCACTTCTACCATTAAGTCGTTGTGTCTTCTACTCTTCCCTTCTACCATTAATTTGTTGTGTCTACCATAAAGTTGTATCTTCTATTCTTCACTTCTACCATATAGTTGTTGTGTCTTCTGCTCTTCCCTTCTACATTAAGTTGTTGTGTCTTCTACTCTCCACTTCTACCCTTAAGTTGTTGTGTCTTCTACTCTTCCCTTTTACATTAAGTTGTTGTGTCTTCTACTCTTCCGTTCTACCATTAAGTTGTTGTGTCTTCTACTCTTCCCTTCTACCATTAAGTTGTTGTGTCTTCTACTCTTCCCTTCTACCATTAAGTTGTTGTGTCTTCTACTCTTCCCTTCTACCATTCAGTTGTTGTGTCTTCTACTCTTCCGTTCTACCATTAAGTTGTTGTGTCTTCTACTCTTCCCTTCTACCATTCAGTTGTTGTCTTCTACCCTTCCGTTCTACCATTCAGTTGTTGTGTCTTCTACTCTTCCCTTCTACCATTAAGTTGTTGTCTTCTACCCTTCCGTTCTACCATTAAGTTGTTGTGTCTTCTACTCTTCCCTTCTACCATTCAGTTGTTGTCTTCTACCCTTCCGTTCTACCATTCAGTTGTTGTGTCTTCTACTCTTCCCTTCTACCATTCAGTTGTTGTCTTCTACCCTTCCGTTCTACCATTCAGTTGTTGTCTTCTACCCTTCCGTTCTACCATTAAGTTGTTGTGTCTTCTACTCTTCCCTTCTACCATTAAGTTGTTGTGTCTTCTACCCTTCCCTTCTACCATTAAGTTGTTGTGTCTTCTACTCTTCCCTTCTGCCATTCAGTTGTTGTCTTCTACCCTTCCCTTCTACCATTAAGTTGTTGTGTCTTCTACTCTTCCCTTCTACCATTCAGTTGTTGTGTCTTCTACTCTTCCCTTCTACCATTAAGTTGTTGTGTCTTCTACTCTTCCCTTCTACCATTAAGTTGTTGTGTCTTCTACTCTTCCCTTCTACCATTAAGTTGTTGTGTCTTCTACTCTTCCCTTCTACCACTCAGTTGTTGTGTCTTCTACTCTTCCGTTCTACCATTAAGTTGTTGTGTCTTCTACTTTTCCCTTCTACCATTCAGTTGTTGTCTTCTAACCTTCTGTTCTACCATTCAGTTGTTGTGTCTTCTACTCTTCCCTTATACATTAAGTTGTTGTGTCTTCTACTCTTCCCTTCTACCATTAAGTTGTTGTGTCTTCTACTCTTCCCTTCTACCATTAAGTTGTTGTGTCTTCTACTCTTCCCTTCTACCATTCAGTTGTTGTCTTCTACCCTTCCCTTCTACCATTAAGTTGTTGTGTCTTCTACTCTTCCCTTCTACCATTAAGTTGTTGTGTCTTCTACTCTTCCCTTCTACCATTCAGTTGTTGTGTCTTCTACTCTTCCCTTCTACCATTAAGTTGTTGTGTCTTCTACTCTTCCCTTCTACCATTAAGTTGTTGTGTCTTCTACTCTTCCCTTCTACCATTAAGTTGTTGTGTCTTCTACTCTTTATGTCTACCATTAAGATGTTATGTCTTCTACTCTTCCCTTCTACCATAAAGTTGTTGTGTCTTCTACTCTTCCCTTCTACCATTCAGTTGTTGTGTCTTCTACTCTTCCGTTCTACCATTAAGTTGTTGTGTCTTCTACTTTTCCCTTCTACCATTCAGTTGTTGTCTTCTAACCTTCCGTTCTACCATTCAGTTGTTGTGTCTTCTACTCTTCCCTTCTACATTAAGTTGTTGTGTCTTCTACTCTTCCCTTCTACCATTAAGTTGTTGTGTCTTCTACTCTTCCCTTCTACCATTAAGTTGTTGTGTCTTCTACTCTTCCCTTCTACCATTCAGTTGTTGTCTTCTACCCTTCCCTTCTACCATTAAGTTGTTGTGTCTTCTACTCTTCCCTTCTACCATTAAGTTGTTGTGTCTTCTACTCTTCCCTTCTACCATTCAGTTGTTGTGTCTTCTACTCTTCCCTTCTACCATTAAGTTGTTGTGTCTTCTACTCTTCCCTTCTACCATTA
Organism: Mya arenaria; assembly: GCF_026914265.1. Taxonomy (NCBI): domain Eukaryota; kingdom Metazoa; phylum Mollusca; class Bivalvia; order Myida; family Myidae; genus Mya; species Mya arenaria. Next base: position 62,017,249 of record NC_069125.1, on the reverse strand, counting down.
AGTTGTTGTGTCTTCTACTCTTCCCTTCTACCATTAAGTTTTTGTGTCTTCTACTCTTTATGTCTACCATCAAGATGTTATGTCTTCTACTCTTCCCTTCTACCATAAAGTTGTTGTGTCTTCTACTTCCCCGTTCTACCATTCAGTTGTTGTCTTCTACCCTTCCGTTCTACCATTAAGATGTTATGTCTTCTACTCTTCCGTTCTACCATTAAGTTGTTGTGTCTTCTACTCTTCCCTTCTACCATTAAGTTGTTGTGTCTTCTACTCTTCCGTTCTACCATTCAGTTGTTGTCTTCTACCCTTCCGTTCTACCATTAAGATGTTGTGTCTTCTACTCTTCCCTTCTACCATTAAGTTGTTGTGTCTTCTACCCTTCCCTTCTACCATTAAGTTGTTGTGTCTTCTACTCTTCCCTTCTACCATTAAGTTGTTGTGTCTTCTACTCTTCCCTTCTACCATTAAGTTGTTGTGTCTTCTACTCTTCACTTCTGCCATAAAGTTGTTGTCTCTTCTACTCTTCACTTCTACCATTAAGTTGTTGTGTCTTCTACTCTTCCCTTCTACCATTCAGTTGTAGTGTCTTCTACTCTTCCCTTCTACCATTAAGTTGTTGTGTCTTCTACTATTCTGTTATATCATTAAGTTGTTGTGTCGTCTACTCTTCCCTTCTACCATTAAGTTGTTGTGTCTTCTACTATTCTGTTCTATCATTAAGTTGTTGTGTCTTCTACTCTTCCCTTCTGCCATTCAGTTGTTGTGTCTTCTACTATTCTGTTCTATCATTAAGTTGTTGTGTCTTCTACTCTTCCCTTCTACCATTAAGTTGTTGTGTCTTCTACTCTTCCCTTCTACCATTAAGTTGTTGTGTCTTCTACTATTCTGTTCTATCATTAAGTTGTTGTGTCTTCTACTCTTCCCTTCTACCATTAAGTTGTTGTGTCTTCTACTCTTCCCTTCTACATTAAAGTTGTTGCGTCTACCATAAAGTTGTTGTATCTTCTATTCTTCACTTCTACCATATAGTTATTGTGTCTTCTACTCTACCCTTCTACATTAAGTTGTTGTGTCTTCTACTCTCCACTTCTACCCTTAAGTTGTTGTGTCTTCTACTCTTCCCTTCTACCATTAATTTGTTGTGTCTTTTACTCTTCCCTTCTACCATTAATTTGTTGTGTTGTCTACTCTTCACTTCAACCATTAATTTGTTGTGTCTTCTACTCTTTACTTCTACCATTATTTTGTTGTGTCGTCTTATCTTCACTTCTACCATTAATTTGCTGTGTCTTCTACTCTTCCCTTCTACCATTAATTTGTTGTGTCGTCTACTCTTTATGTCTACCATTAATTTATTGTGTCGTCTACTCTTCACTTTTACCATTAATTTGTTGTGTCTACCGTAAAGTTGTTGTGTCTTCTACTCTTCCCTTCTATCATTAAGTTGTTGTATCTTCTACTATTCCGTTCTATCATTAAGTTGTTGTGTCGTCGTTGTGTCGTCTACTCTTCACTTCTACCATTAATTTGTTGTGTCGTCTACTTTTCCCTTCTACCATTAATTTGTTGTGTCTACCATAAAGTTGTTGTGTCTTCTACTATTCCGTTCTATCATTAAGGTGTTGTGACTTTTACTCTTCCCCTCTGTCATTAAGTTTTTGTGTCTTCTACTCTTCCGTTCTACCATTTAGTAATTCTGTATTGTACATACACATGTACTGTTCACTTCTACCATAAAATTCTTCTGTCTTCTACTATAAAGTGTCTTTTTAGGTCGACTATTCATAGAATAAGGAGAGCTATACTACTCACCCAAGGGTCTGCGTCTGCGTCGGCGTCACCCCTTGGTTAATATCTCAGCAACTACTTGAGGTATTGCATTGAGACTTTATACAATGGTACTCAACCATCCAACCTACTTAACTAACCCAGTGTGATAACTCTACTTTGCATTTAATGCCAATAATAGGCCTTTATTATTTGACTTAGAAATTCTGGTTAAGGTTTTGCGTGCAAGCACACATAGGTTAATATCTCAGCAACTACTTGAGGTATTGCATTGAGACTTGATACAATGGTACTCAACCATCCAACCTACTCAATCAACCAAGTTAGATAACTCTAGTTTGCATTTAATGCAAATAATAGACCTTTATTATTCGACTCAGAAATTCTGGTTAAGGTTTTGCATGTAAGCACACATAGGTTAATATCTCAGCAACTACTGGGTCAATTGCATTGAGACTTTATAAAATGGTACTCAACCATCCAATCTACTTAAATAACCAAGTAAGATAACTCTAGTTTGCATTAAATTCAAATAATGGCCCCTTGTTTATTCAACATAGAAATTCTGGTTAAGGTTTTGCATGTAACCACTTTTAAGTCGATGCTTCAGCAAATACATCATGTATTGCATAGGAACTTTACACACAGGCTCCCAACCATTTAACCTTTTTATTTTATCAAGTAAGATAACTCTATCTTTCATATTATATACTTTTTGCCCCTTTATTATGCGACTTAGAAATTCTGGTTAAGGTCTTGCATTTTAGCACACATAGGACAATATCTCAGCAACTACTTGATGTATTGCATTGAGACTTCATACAATGGTATTCAACCACCCAACCTAATTGAATAATCAAGTTAGATAACTGTGTTTTGCAAATAATAGCCCTTTATTATTACACTTAAAAATTGTGGTTAAAATTTTGCATGTAACCACATTTATGTTAATATCTCCGCACATCATGTATTGCATTGAAATCTAATCTAACAGTGATCCATGCATGTTTCGCCAAAACTTTTCAATCCTTACACTGAAAAGTGGCGGAATAGTCGAGCGCGCTGTCTCTGTGACAGCTCTTGTTTTACTACTGCTAAGATTGCATAAAATTCATGTTGGTGTTTACTTGTTTAACATTTCCTTAAGCAGTCATTAACTTCCTAATTGTAATTGTTAACTTCTTGAACAAACAATTTAGTGATGGAATTTAAATGTCAAAAAAGTAATTTTCCGCATATACAAAAAAGTAATTGTCTTCATAATTGCTTGGGAAAACATTCTTCAAAATGCGAGCAATTACCGTTCTAAAGGTTCCCAGTAACTCGTTTCAAGAAAACGTGATGAATCTGCTATTATTCTATTGTGTGGGTGAAAATTGGCCCAGGCCATGCCATTCTTGTCTAGTATATCAACATATGCTAATCAAACTATTCGTTAAATTTCCTTACAGACATATTCAAGATAAAACAATGAAATATTCGGATTTTCCTAATCAGGTTTAATAATAAAACTATTTTTTTATTGTTTGCATCACTACAACTGTTTTCATTACATGTACATGTAATTACGAAATATTACTAGCTCAAGGAAGGGGTGTTTTTGTTTTGTTTTTAGAATTGAAGTGTTTAAATAACACTTGCTTTTGCTACAAATATGCACACTCCTTATTAAAAGCGTTCTGTGTTTCACTTTTGTCATTATGTTTTTGTTACTCCATAACAAAAAAATAAAATAAACCCAGACATTTGATAAAATTTGCCCGAGAATAAAACAAAAGAGTAGCGTTGTTATATAAAGAACTGTTAAGTCGCTCGTTTTTTGTTTAAAGGTATTGTGAAATTAGTAGTAGAGTGCCAATACCCATGTGTATGGAATCCCATTCACCCTAGCTTTATACATGGTGCCATTTTATTACTTGAGAAAGACAGACTCGTGATCGTTGATACTCGAAAGTGGGGCCCTTGTTTGATTTTAAAATTACTGGAAACACAAATGAAATTTGCAAAAACCAAAACTACCCATATTTTGCAAAATAGTCTATCAAGCGTGCACAATGTAACTTTAAAAGATAATGTTGAATCAATTAATCCGTTAAAATGCCTTTAGAACAGTGACTCACCTGAGAAAGAGTCCCACTCCGTTCTCCTCGGCATTCTCTCCGACAAGCGCCCAGCTGCCTTCGATCGCTGCCTTCTGGGTAGGCAGCAGCCCTGTGGCGGCACACGGCGTCTCCACATCCGTTCTGGGCTCGCTTGGCATCCTGTGGTTATCCTAAATTCACGAAATTGAATACTTTTGACAACTGCTTGCTGTCTCAAGAACAACTGACTACAGAGCTGTTACGTGATCGAAGCCGAAACAAAATCCAATGTTCTCAAATGGGACGAATGCTCGTAAACTATTGCCGATTGGAAAGAGCAGCACGTGTGGTCAAAGTTGTTATCCTCTTGATATACGTGCACGAATAATCTGAACAAATTAGGCTCTAGGGATCTCGATAGTTTTCTAAAATACTACAAGAGGATCAGTAATGTTACGTCCTGGTTCAGCACAGCAGATTGCCTGAAATTGGAGATATCTAAAGTATTTATTTGCGGGGGTCTCCGAGAAAATGTCACAAATACCAGCTCATCCTTGCGATGATTCGGTTATGACTGTAAACAGAATAATTCTATTTCTTCGTCATACCTCTAGTTTCCTATGTTTGCGTAAAGGTTTATTATTGTATATCTAAGTCACAGCGTAAATTTGATGAACAATGCATGCGCCTTAATAGCTAATAACCACATATACAATGCGCCTAATTAGTAAATAATTGCCAATTTCACATTTAGAGCATATTCATAAATTATGAATTTTAAAATGAAGAGCACTCACTTTGATAGAAAACTTACGCACCTTAATGATGTCTTAATGGTTTACGGAAGAATTTGGCGTGTGCCCCCGGACATGATAACGAGAGATAAAGGGCTGTTTTTTCGAATACCTGGACATAGGCACGTTATCTCATGCAAAATAGTTCGCATTGTCATCAATCTTCAAATTACCCCCTGCATTTGTAAACTCGAGCACCGACGAAGCACAAGATTAACCTTTCAATACGTAGCCTTATTTTAATATCAATTGAAAGGTGTAAGTGTTATGATATAAGCATTTTGAGAACTCTGCATAACTTTTTGGGAGCTGAAAAATATTCCAATTTCATTTTCTTTATTTGGTATTAGTGTTTTCGCTTATGACTTAATCGAAACGATGGTCTTACGCTTTCTGATTCAGTCATTTATAATGATTTTGATCATATTTCCATTTAGTCATGTTTGTAATATTGTGTTTTTTTTAGTTATTCAGCGGTTCGCGCATGCGTGCTGTTAGTATAGAAACATTAGCAACAACACTTAGTAATTCTTTGTTTCTGTTTAATTAAACAATTACATCGGCAACGGGTTTGGCCTAATACAGCAACATAAACAATAAATATTTCTTAGTTTGTTCTGACATGTAAACGGTTGTTCTTAGAACTGCCTTGTACGAACGTGTGTGTAATCGGATTCCCTTAATTTTCGCGCGGAGCCACAACCAACGACACCCAGGAGGCCGTATTAGTATCGTACAAGGACCCACTACAGATCTGTTCGTTTAAATTTTATATGTGCTTAACGATTGATTTTATTGCAAAAAAATGCATGCAACGTTTTGATATCGTATTCAGCTAATCGTTTCATTGCAAGAGGTCGAATACTTTTGAATGATATTTGCGGTATCTCAGTTAAAGTTGCGAAGTCGGTTATGGTAGCTGGGTAACCCTAGAATGCGGAAAATGTTTATGGGGAAGGTTACACGCGCCTCCCGCCATCTAAAAGTTGCAATGGATATTAAAAGCATCAATCTAGAGAATGTCATAGTTTTGGCCAAAATATATGAAACATTGAAAACGTATCCGTCTTGTTTTGCAGCGGTTTCGGAGATGTAAGTTTACATGGGATACGAACGCTTCTGGTATCCGCAATACTGCTTCATGTTTTACCTGAATCCAAAATATTGCTTAGCTTGGAACTGGAATCCGCAATACCATTTGGCATAAATATTGAATAAAACGTTCCAAAACTGCTTTCAAGATTGTTTAGTTATGTCTTACAATATTCAGTCATGTGTTGCGGGATAAAGGGTCCAGTACTTCTTTACTTAACGATGCGTTTAGAGCGTATTCTGGAATAATTAAAACACAAAGTATTGTATGCCCACATTGAACTATATCTGAGTACATATAAGAATTACTACTTATAACATAAAACTACATTTAGCACTCTTTAATCATATTGTTAAAATGATTTATATTATTTCGTTAAAGGGACCAAAGGTCCCAAAATCAGCAAATACAGTCTTTCATCAAAAAAAGCCTAGAATTGTTAATGCGAGCTAGGATTAGACCGATAATACACAATTGTTACTGATTAAAACAATAAACGCAACAATCATTTCGCTATCTCAGTTAAGTGTCGCCGTTTAAAATAGTGCATAATGGTTACCCACTTTAAAAAGGCGCGGAATGTTTATTCCGAACACCTTGCAAGCCATCTGATCGTTTCACACACTAAACTGTAAATATGCGTTTTAGCAACTCGCTGTCATTTCCAGCAGAGTTAACCTCTATCAAAAAGTTCCCATTGATCAATTTCATCACTGATGTTAATCTGTCAAGCTCTGTGTCTACGTTGTTTCACATCAGTATTCGCTTTCTTGCAATGTCCGTTCTTTCGGGAAGCCATGAAGATTGTATATTTGGCATGTAGAAGTCACGTTATGAGTACAGATAAATATACTGTCACTATTTTTAAACTTATGAGTACAGATAAATATACTGTCGCTATTTTAAAATTTACAGGGATTTTACGTGGTAGACAACCCCAGAAAATTTTAGATGAGAAAATACGCAAAAACTTTAAAAGATGCATGTAAGCGATGTGATACATCAGTAGGTAAAATAATGGCGTTCTACACAACGATATCATTTGTATTTTGACAGTTTTTGACAATATTATGTTTTTCTTGCAATTGTATCATCTGGTGTCTGTTAGGCTTTTACCATGTGTAATTAACAGGATCTTCGTTTCAAAGGGTGATTACTGGGCTTATCCCTGTAAAATGTGGGAATGCGACCGAATGTTTGTGCATATGACGCCTTACCATATAGTGCTTTGCATACTGATGAGTTTATACACGTCCGATTCACGGAATTGTGTGGGCCTATACACCATACAAGGCTACATACAGTTATAGCTATAACAAAGGAGCAATGCAATAGAAGCAATATCAGTAACAGGACGGACAGAACTTATAACTGCTGTGTTTCTTCTTCTTTTGTTAGATATATGTTTACGCTGTGCGTCCGTGCAAGCATACAATGTTCAAAATTAAATATTATTTTGAAATACATTGCTATCCCAATATCATCAGATTTAAATACAAATTACTTTTCACGATAGCAAAATACAACAAATACATATTTCTATGTTTTCTAATGGGCTCGTCGCGGCTTGAATCCGGGACTGGCCTCTCGTACCAAAAGCCATAATCATACCCCTAGATTGTTTTTTTTTCCATTCACGTACAGCACTGATTGCTAAATAAACGAGATGGAACTGGAAACAAAGCCATGTGCGACCAACGAAATTATTTCCGAACTATCGCTGTCTATTTCCACGTTCAGTTGCAAACAGAACTTCATCATGTATATCCATAGTAGGTTTCAAAGAGTTTGGATGTGTGAAACTAATTATAGACTAACCTCTGTAAGCAGACACTAGACTTAATCTAGTCTCGCAACTAAAAGCGCAATTACTTTTAAGGTAAAACCATTTTTTTTCATTAAGTATTGCTCCAAAGACTCCAACTGTAACTGGAGATCCTAAAACATTACGTTAAACAAAAACTTCCACGATAAGGATTATTTTTTCTGTTATATGAAAAAGTACATCATTGCCGTTTTATGCGCAGCAACAGTTTAACCTGTTGATACCTTGCATGGTGATATCATCTAACCTGTAAACATATTTCCGCTATGGATTAGCCTATCTATCGCCAGTAATAGCAAATAGGTCAAAATCAATGTTTTGCGTGTGCACGGTAAACACATCTCATACCATGAACATTCCGTGCTAAAGCCATACAAAAGAAAGGATTTGTTTGCGGTATACAAAGTGAAATGCTATATGCATTATATTTGATTTCATCAGGGCCGGCAGCGATGCAAATGTTGATTGAAGGACCAATTTTTTTTTTAATAATAATTTCTATTTAGTTTTCAGGTTCAATATTTAACAATCATGATTTATATATATCCGTTGCAATATGAAAAGCTGTAATAAGGAGTTGAACAGTTTTTACGAAAGAATATTTTATCAGATTTCCAATCAAAAAGCGTTTACGTATTCCCGGAAATGTCTTAATACAAAAAGAATATGTTTATGAGTCAAATTTATCGATACTGCCAAATCAACAATGTCTAAGGGTTTTTGTTGATTGCAGCTATTTAAAAAACAAATATGCATGTTTGTAACTCGGAAATAAATTTCATCAACGATTTTTCATTTTTTTTTTTTACTTTCTTATCTGTCAAGATATCACCAAGAACTCTCAAGGCATTGTTGAATAGGTAGTCTGGTGCATTTTGACATAAGAACATAGTAAAAATGTCGTCAGACTTTTCCGAAATAACGTGAATGCTTTTTGATCCAAAATCAGATAAAATCTTTTTTTGTAAAATTTGTTTAAATCCTTAATGCCCCAAAACATGTCACCAAGAATAAATGTTTCACTCCCAAAAAGATCGTTCCTCAAAAATAAATAAAGCATAAACTTTTTAATCGTTTGAGTTTGTTTTTTTACCTTCCCCGCCCACTTTTGCATGGTGGCCGGCCCTTAAATAGAAAAACAACAACCAAAATTCCTTGTGTTAGTTCACGTCACACCCATGATGATGATGATGATGATGATGACGATGATGCCCTTTTTCCCGCACGCCTTGTTTAACCAGCGCCTCCTTCTTCACCGATGTTAAATTTATCTCGGGATAGTGTGTTTTGAGAGAACAAAGGCCAGCAACATGTCGTTGTCAGATCATTATAATAAAGGTTACACACCATCATTGTTTTTCCCTATATAATTCAATGTAAATTATAATTTTTAGACAACATTATATCTGAAGTACTGAGAAGTTTGAAACTACATTCGGTGATACAAATGAATCAATTCTTAAGAAATCTTATGATGTCAACAAAAAATATATATTGCAGCACTATTATACACGATTGAAACATAAGTATACTCACTCACTGCAGATGAACGCTACAACTAGCAAGAACCCTGACATATGAGAAGAATTTTCTATCAAGGGCTAATGTCAGATTTAAAACATTTAACAGCTTTCACGTTCGAAACGGTGAACGACTATGACAAGTAGAGAAAAGAAATGAGAGCATTGTAAATTGGGCGAGGCAGAAAATGCAGCGAATATAACGCGAGATGATGATTCTTAAAAGAAGACAAGAAATATAAGAAAAGTGAAACACAATGCTTCCTGCATTCAACAATTCCAATGCCACAACAGTAAAATAACGAACTTCACTCATGGGTAACACACCAGTTTTGACAAGAGTGTCCTCATGAACAATTTCAACGCACTCAGCAACCTTTTCATGGTTCACAGTGTCATGAACAAGAACAATTGTATGATCAGCCAACGCGCCCTTATTAACATCTAGAGGCTATATTACAAGATACGCTCGAGGTCCAACAGGAAACACACGGCCGCAAGGTTTATCAGAGGTCATGAAAGAGGAACATTTCAGTATAGCTCACATCGACTTGTGGCATGAAACTCATTTACATCTCGATGATACAACTGTTGTGGACGAGAACATTATGCACATGATTGTCCGGGAAAGTCGAAGATGTCTCTATTAAGTGTCAAAATATGGGCATTTAATTGAAAAAAAATCTAAACTGTGTAGACGAAATGCAGAAATGCAAGACAAAAAAGATGGCGTTAAAACTAAGGTGCTCTTTTATCTCTTGTATCTTATTTAAGTAGACATATTATAACGAACAATAACATAGTCTCGTTGATTAAAGAAACTATGCAAGCTCATTTGAGGATAACTGGATAGTTTGTTATAGCGAAAATAATTAATCGCGTTCATGCAACTTAAAAAAACTTTGGCTCGTTCGGGATTTGAACCCGGTACCTCTCGCACCATAGATGAAAATCATACACCTAGACGAATGGGCCGTTCTTAATGACATGTGTAATACTTACCTAATCGAGACATATGAATCATTCCTTTTCAATGACACTGCTACATCTGGTGGTGATTTCAGATAGAAAGACGTGTTGCTTTATATAAATAAAGTAACATGTACAAATTCTATCAATATGTTCACATCAAATTAGTGTAAAAATATCAATATGCAGTTCATGACTATTTAACCAAATGGTAAAAATATAATTTCCTAATGCAAATAATATGTTTTACATTCAACTGCAAGTATCAATGAATACACAATTAATATAGTGTCATGTTCCATTAGTATCGCGGCTCGTTGGTCTAGGGGTATGATTCTCGCTTTGGGTGCGAGAGGTCCCGGGTTCACATCCCGGACGAGCCCGTTATATTTTATACTAATTTGCGAAATCAATGGTTGTTCGCTTGTAAAATTGAAAATCTATGGTTCAAATCCCGGATGCCACTGTGTTTATATTACTTTTGTTCATTATAACCCTTTCAAACTACCGATATAATCACTACCTCAACTCATAATAATATAAAGTATTCGATAATGATAGTTATCGGCATTGAGTGACATATTGAATATGCACACATGGACGAATGTCTTTTTTTGATAATCCATTAACCATTGGTACTATCACTGCAATACTCGCCACATAGTGTCAGTGTCGTCATCGGTTTCGTCGTTTTCGTCGTTGTCATTATGATGATGATAATGATGATAACGACGATGACGATGTTGATGGAGAGGACACATGCATTGGACTGGTGACGTCAAATATTTATCTGAAAAAAAAAATGCGCATTACAATTTTATTCCAAATATAACTACCATGCTTCCGTCGACGTGTACTTGATACACGCGTTGTGCTAACTTTTATTTAAATTGATACTTTTATGTTTTCCAAAATGGTGGGCTCGTCCGGGATTTGAACCCGGGACCTCTCGCACCCAAAGCGAGAATCATACCCCTAGACCAACGAGCCGCGATAATAAAGTGTGGCACACATGTGAAAAAAAAAAAGACAAAGAACAGGTCACCAGGTATTGCGCAATAAATGAGAAATATTTTCGGTTAAAATTAAACACATAGCTTATTTAGATTCTGATTCTTTGGAAGAGCCTGCATTAAAAAACAATGGCTCGTTGGTCTAGGGGTATGATTCTCGCTTCGGGTGCGAGAGGTCCCGGGTTCAAGTCCCGGACGAGCCCGAATCTTTTAACGAAGCCGGTGATAATTAATGCAAATCATGATATTTTGTTACTTTTTTATATGATAAAATATTTTCACAATACATACATTAATAATTTAATTTGTATCAAGAATCGTTTGTGATCATACATTTATTACGACATATCCTCTACGAGGATGATTTGAACGCACTATGAAGATGATCACGAATTAAAAACAACAACAGATAAATAGGAATATGATGCCATGTAAGAACCAAACTAATATAAACAAGTATGCATTAGGTTTAGGTTATAGACAGGTATATAGAAATAAAACAATTCTATAAAATACGTTATCAACATAATCAACAGACATGTAAACATTCAACGTTTCAGTGTTATTTTAAGGGTCGGCGACAATGCAAAAGTGGATGGGGAAGGTCAAAAACTTAAACTCTTAAAAACTTCATGTTATATTTAGTTTTTAGGAACGATCTTTTTTGGGAGTGAAACATATATTCTAGGTGACATGTTTTGTGGAAGTAAGGAGTTAAACATATTTTACAAAAGATGATTTTATCAGATTTCGTATGAAAAAGCAATCACATTATTTCGGAAATGTCTGTCGACATTATTACTTTTTTGTCAAAATGCCCAAGACTACCTATTCAACAATGTCTTGAGAATTCTTGATGATATCTTGTCAAATGATAATTCAAAAGAAATAATGAACAATCGTAGATGAAATTTATTTCCAGGTTACAAAAATGCATTTATCTTTTTTACATAGCTGCAATCAACACAAAGCCCTAAGACATTGTTGATTGGGCAGTTCCGATAAATTTGACTCATAAACATATTCTTTTTGTATGAAGACATTTCTGGGAAAACGTAAATGGTTTTTGATTGGAAATCTAATAAATTAGTCTTTCATAAAAAAAGCTCAACTCCGAATTACAGATTTTTATTTTGCAACTGATATATGAATCATGCTTGTTAAATATTTAACATCAAAAGTATATAGACATTGATTTTTTTTAAGCTTTTTAAATTTTGGTCCTTCAATCGACTTTTGCATCGCTGCTGGCCCTTCAACGCAAGTAAAATTATAATATACACTGTATGCGTTTTGTTTATAGCGAAATCTATTTTGGATAGCAACAGTTTATAACAGTCTTGATATGTTATTTCATTATTCCCGCAAAAAGGCACTAAAGCATATCGAAAAATTCTTCGATATGTTAACCAAATGTCACAATAAGAATTGATCTAGTGTATTAAGTAGGTCATAAGTATACACTAAAAATAACAACTGAAAACCGGTCTCCTTGGCGGACAGATCTGTGGACATTTACAGATTCCGGGCAAGACCCAGACCACCGAATACATGTTGTAAGGTTTTTGAATCGCTGAGGGCAATAATCACGGATTGCCCACCGTATAAAACATATTCATTAACACCGAGTGTGGACCTCGCGCTTTCCTGCGTTTCAGCCGTCTACACGCGACACATTTTGAACGTTCAGAAATTTCGATTGATTACTTGTTCTCTATAATGTTCGTTTACTTAGCTATTTTCACCATATTCACAGACTTTGAGAGGGGTTCAATATTGCCAACATTAAATACAAAATGTAAAACCAGCAAATCCAACTTAACCGGTTCAACCTCAGACTTAGCTCCGTCAGCATTGAGTTTCAAAACACCGAGTTTTAATGTTCTATGTACGAATGTCCTGAAGTTTGAGCCGGTATAAACCTGTTTCATACCAGATGGGTGTATAAAAAGATGCCTGCTGAAGACACGCAACAAATAAACACTGTCTTAGGGACCAGAGGTCTGAAGGTCTGCAAGGAATAAGCTGTATACTTTCTCAGGAGACTGGGAGCTGATGCCATCATATTTGAAATACTGAGAAGTTTGAAACTTCATTCGGTGATACGAATGAGTCAATACTTAAGAAAATTTATGATGTCAACAAAAAAAAATATCTTGCAGTACTATTGTACACGATTGAAACATAAGTATACACACGCACTGCAGATGAACGCTACAACTAGCAAGAACCCTGATACATAAGAAGAATGTTCTTTCAAGGGCTAAAGTCAGATTTAAAACATCTTGCAGCTCTCACGTTCGAAACGGTGAACGATTATGACAAGTAGAGGAAAGAAATGAGGGCATTGTAAATGTAATTGTGAGGCAGAAAATGCAGCGAAAATAACGCGAGATAATGATTCTTAAAAGAAGACAAGAAATATAAGAAAAGCGAAACACAATGCTTCCTGCATTCAACAATTCTAATGCCACAACAGTAAAATAACGAACTTCACTCATGGGTAACACACCAGTTTTGACATGAGTGTCCTCATGAAAAGTTTCAACGCGCACAGCAAACTTTTTATGGTTCACAGTGTCATGAACAAGAACAATTGTATGATCAGCCAACGCGCCCTTATTAACATCTAGAGGCTATATTACAAGATACGCTCGAGGTCCAACAGGAAACACACGGCCGCAAGGTTTATCAGAGGTCATGAAAGAGGAACATTTCAGTATAGCTCACATCGACTTGTGGCATGAAACTCATTTACATCTCAATGTTACAACTGTGGACGAGAACATTATGCACATGATTGTCCGGGAAAGTCGAAGATGTCTCTATTAAGTGTCAAAATATGGGTATCTAATTGAAAAAAGTCTAAATTGTGTAGACGAAATTCAGAAATGCAAGCAAAGGTAGATGGCTTTAAAACTAAGGTACTCTTATATCTCTTGTATCTTATTTAAGTAGACATATTATAACGAACAATAACATAGTCTCGTTGATTAAAGAAACTATGCAAGCTCATTTGAGGATAACTGGATAGTTTGTTATAGCGAAAATAATTAATCGCGTTCATGCAACTTAAAAAAACTTTGGCTCGTTCGGGATTTGAACCCGGTACCTCTCGCACCATAAACGAAAATCATACACCTAGACGAATAGGCCGTTCTTAATGATATGTGTAATACTTATCTAATCAAGACATATGAATCATTCCTTTTCAATGACACTGCTACATCTAGTGGTGATTTCAGATAGAAAGACGTGTTCCGTTATATAAATAAAGTAACATGTCCAATTTATATCAAAAATTAGTGTATAATTATTAATATGCAGTTCGTTACTATTGAAACAAATGGTAAAAACATAATTTCCAAATACAGATAATATGTTTTAAATTCAACTGCAAGTATCAATGAATACACAATGTATGATTCTCGTTTTGGGTGCGAGAGGTCCCGGGTTCAAATCCCGGACGAACCCATTATATTTTATACAAATTTGCGGAATCAATGGTTGTTCGTCTGAGAAACTGTAAAACCATGGTCGAATCTCGGACGAGTCCGTTCTTTTTGCATAAAGGTTTTCCATTAACGCCGTGTTTTAAGTAGCCTTTAAAAATACAGATATAGTCATTACCTCAACTCTTAATAATATTAAGTATTCGATATCACAATCACTAAAAAGAGGGACATAATGAATATGCACACATCGACGAATGTTTCTTTTGACAATCCATTCGTCATCGTCAGAATGATAATGATAATGACGATGACGATGACGATGACGACAACGATGTTGATGAAAAGTAGCTTAACTTATATATACAATATGCATTAAGTTCAAGTTTTTCATCGTTCACAGTATATATAAAATATATATGTACATATATTTGTATATTGACTCAAGACTATAGAAATACAGCAATTTTATAAAATTACGTTATCGTCATAATTCAGTGTAATTTTAAAAGCAAAATTATTATATACGTTGTACGCATCTCGGTCATACATAGCGAAAACTATTTTTACATAGCAACAGATTATAACAGTCTTGATATGTTATTTCGTCATTCCCATAAATCAAACTCACTAAAAGCATATCAAATCTTTCTACGATATGTTAACCAAATGTCATAATAAGAAACTTTCACAGCTTTATCACAGAGTTTTTTGCCTAGCAAAAAACTAGCAATAATGTGTGCAAGCTTTAGGTCGGAGCGATTATTAACGGACTGCAAAACACCACTTGCTTCACTTGATAAGCGTTTGACTGAAAACGACTCGCAACAAGACTTTGCTTTTTACAGAATGTAATTTTCTTCTGCGAGGATAGGATTGACTGTAGAAATTTTACGCAAAAGTCTATAGCTCAAGTCTAATAAGTAGCTCAAATGTATGCACTGGATCACTGACAACGCGCCTTCTTGGCGGACAGATCTGTGGACATTTACAGAGTCCGGGTTAGACCCTGACCACCGAATATATGCTGTAATTTTTTTAATTCATTGAATTCCATAATCACAGGTTGTCCACCGTATAAAACATGTTCATTTAAAGCCAGTACTGGACCTGGCGCTTTCTTGCGTTTCAATCGTTTACACGCGACGATTAATGCACAGAAATGTCGATTTATGTATTTTCCGATTCGAGTTCTCAATCGTTTTTGTTTTATTCGCATTTACACCCTTTTCGCAGTAAAGAAGTTGTCTCCAGTGTATCAGTGCTTACAGCCAACCTGCTGACGATCACAAAGCTCTCTGCGAACAAATATATGCAATAGGACCCGAATCGCCATGTATTTCACTCTGTTTCCCCACGTCTGCTATCAAGATGTGACTGGAAATCGTAATCACTCCTATCTCATGTCATCACTTTACGTTGTAATGGCGTCACGGCGGGATCAAAATATTATGTCACTGGGTGCATGCAGACCGCAATTGCTCTTAAAAACAGAAGCCTCGCGGCTCATCCGTCTCTACCAATCATTGCTGGATGACCAATCAAATTTCTTTTCATATACAATTAGGAGAATTTCACTTCCGTTCAAGATCAGAAAGTGATATGCGAAGTAGACAATTTTATTCCAAAGAACAGTTTATAAATGGGCACATACGCACACTCAAAATCGGGCTTCTTTTTTAGACGACGACATCATGACATTTGAAGTTTCTAAAGGAACAAGATGTTCCGGCGCTGAAATATGTAGAAGATTGAAGAATTTTATGACACAATATTGTGAGACAAAACCCAACTTATTAAATTATTAATCAAGAAGAGACAACAGTCATAGGTGAAGGGACAGGTCCATGAGCTCCGTATTTCTAATACGAACAGGAACAGGAAAATATATCGAACACGGGAGCCACTGCTAAAATGGACCAGAATGTCTTGCAATGGAGAAGCTACAACATACCCAGTAGACTGGGAACTTATGCCACCATATCTGAAATGTGAAAACAAAATGAAATGAAATGAGAAATTTGAAGGTACTTTCTGTGATATTGAGACAAATAAGTCAATACTTAAGGAGTTGTATACATAAAAACAATGTCATTTTGCAGCACTATTGTACAAGATTGGAAAATAATTGAACACAAACACTGCAGATGAAATATTTTACTAGGAAAAACAATGATATATGAGCAGGATATTCTATCAAGGGTTAGGGTTACGGCTGGAGTCAGATTTAAAGCAACTTGCTTGGTGAAAGATTATGACAAGTTGAGAAAACAAGTAAGAGCATTGTAAATGGGAGAAGACGAAGAAAAAGGTGAGAGAATAGTATGTAATGATGCTACTTTAAAAGTAGACAAGTACGATAAGAAACTGGAAACACAATTAAAAATTGTGATAATTTTGATAGAAAAGATGAACACTCCTCTGGAGAAATTAGGAAAGACGAAACCTGAAACAAATGCTTCATGAAAACAGCAATATACAATGCCACAACCGTAAGCAACAATGACAAACTTTACAAATGGATAATTCACAAACACACCAGTTGCAACAATAGGGTCGTTCTGAACAGTTTAACGCTCACCACAACCTTTTCATGGTTGACAGTGAACAAGAACAGTCGCATTATCAGCCAAGCGCGCCCTAATTTACTGCTAGATGCTTTATTACCATATTCTTCCGGGGTCCAAGAGGAAACACACAGCCGCAAAGGTTATTCAAATGACACGGAAGAGGAACATATTGGTACAGATCGCAGCAACCTGTGGCAGGAAATGTATTAACACCCTAATCTTACAACTATCATGGATGAGCATACGCCTGTGTTTTTCAGGGAATACATGTAACCCGGAGTTCTCCTAACTGGGTTTTCCCATGGCGGTACAAATAAAAAGGTGAAATTCAAGCTATTAAATTTAATGTAGCGGATCAATGATTCTGTTGTTGCAAAGTGGCGTGTGTATTTTAAAACGGTACAAATGTGTTTGTACCTTGCGATTAGCTTGGAAAAGCCAGAATATTCATAAATGCGGACTTCAACTATTGCATTCCCACCCGATTGTCACAACTGCCGTGGAAGAAGACATTATGTTAGTAATTGTGTGGGGAAATTAAAAGGCGTTATTAAGTGTCAAACAACGAAATAATGCACTTCGTCCATGCATTTACAAAAACAGGGCTCGTCCGGGATTTGAACCCGGGACCTCTCGCACCCTAAGCGAGAATCATACCCCTAGACCAACGAGCCATTACTAATGACAAGAACTTTTATCTATTAATAACATTGCGGAATCATTTCTTTCCAATGAAACTGCTTTCTGAGTTTGGTAGCATCTGGTGGCCATTTCAGACAGGATGACTTGCCACATACAGATATAGTAATAATAATCCTTATCGCGGTTCGTTTGTGAAACAGTAAAACCATGGTTTAAATCTCGGATGCCACTGTGTTTATATTACTTTTGTTCCTTATAACTCTTTGAAACTTCCGATATAATCACTACCTCAACTCATAATAATATAAATTATTCCTTAATGATGACTATCGTCATTGAGTGACATATTGAATATGCACAAATGGACGAATGTCTTCTTTGATAATCCATTCACCATTGGTACTATCACTGTAATACTCGTCACGTAGTGTCAGTGTCGTCATCGTTTTCGTCGTTTTCGTCGTTGTCATTATGATGATGATAATGATGATAACGACGATGACGATGTTGATGGAGAGGACACATCCATTGGACTGGTGACGTCAAATATTTATCTGAAAAAAACATCCGCATTACAATTTTAATCCAAACATAACTACCATGCTTCGGTCGACGTGTACTTGATACACGCGTTGTGCTAACTTTTATTTAAATTGATACTTTTTTGTAATTCCAAAATTTTGGGCTCGTCCGGGATTTGAACCCGGGACCTCTCGCACCCAAAGCGAGAATCATACCCCTAGACCAACGAGCCGCGATAATAAAGTATTGCACACATGTGAAAAGATTGACAGAAAACAGGTCACCAGGTATTGCGCAATAATGAGAAATATTTTCGGTTCAAATTGAACACAGAGCTTATTTAGATTCTGATTTTTTGGAACAGCCTGCAGTAAGAAGCAATGGCTCGTTGGTCTAGGGGTATGATTCTCGCTTAGGGTGCGAGAGGTCCCGGGTTCAAATCCCGGACGAGCCCTAATCTTTTAATGAAGCCGGTGCAATTAATGAAAATCATGATATTTTGTTATCATTTTTATATGATAAAATATTTTCACAATGATAATCATTTAACTTTTATCAAGAATAATTTCTGAACGTTCATTTATTAAGACATATCCTCCACGAGGGTGATTTGAACTCACTGTTAAGATGATCACGAATTAAATAAATAGATAATAAGTAATATGATGCCATGTATATAAGAAGCAAAACTAATATAAACAAGTATGCATTAAGTTTAGGTTATAGACAGACATATAGAAATAGAACAATTCTATAAAATACGTTATCAACATAATCAACAGACATGTAAACATTCAACGTTTCAGTGTTATTTTTAAGTGCCGGCCACAATGCAAAAGTGGATGGGGAAAGTAAAAAACTAAAACGTTTAAAAAGTTCTTGTTATATTTAGCTTTAAGGAACGATCTTTTTGGGGGCGTGAAGCTTATATTCTTGGTGATATGTTTTGTGGAAGTAAGGAGTTAAACATTTTTTACAAAAGATGATTTCATCAGATTTTGGATGAAAATGCAATCACATTATTTCGGAAATGTCTATCGACATTAATACTTTCTTTTTGTCAAAATACCCAAGACTACATATTCAACAATGTCTTGAGGGTTCTTGGTGATATCTTGTCAAATAAGATAGTCATTTAGAAAAAATAATGAAAATTCGTGGATGAATTTTTTTTTCCGGGTTGCAAAAATGCATATTTCTTTTTTAAATAGCTGCAATCAACAAAAACCCTTAGACATTGTTGATTGGGCAGTTCCGATAAATTTGACTTATAAACATATTCTTTTTGTATTAAGACATTTCCGGGAAAACGTTAATGTTTTTTGCAGACCTGCATAATTATGCTCTAAGGAAAACAGAAGCCTCACGGGTCATCCATCTGCACTAATCATTGCTGGGCGACGCATCAAATTTCGTGATGAGAACATTTCGTCTTTAATGATCGAAAAGTTGTTTTCAAGGAGACAATTTATTCCGAAGAACAATTAACAAATGGGCACATACGCTCATTCAGAATGAGGCTTCTTTTTTAGACGACGACACCATGACATTTGGGCGAAACTCAAGCGATCAGCAGTGTTTGCAGATTTCGTTGGAGCTGAGGGTGATTTATCTACAAACAACGGGTGAACATATGAGAAAAACGACTTATGCCAATGGATTCTTCAAGATGTCAACACCGTACAAGAAGCTGTCGGTACCTCACGTGATGCCGTTGAAAGAAGATCTAAGAGAACGCCTCTACACAGTAAGTATATAGAATAAAACGATACGTATCTAAAGGCCTCTGAAATCATAGCATTTACCCCCAATTTTATTCTAGAGATCACAGACAAAGCTTCGTTGGATTTTGTACAATGCGAACATTTGCCTGAAAGATCGCTTCTCACCAAGGACAATCAGTGTATGTGAATTAAGTGTATCACACTCTATGAAACTCTATGAAACCTGAAACATAACCAATTGCGCCAAGTGATAATAGTCCTTGCTGTGTAATTCCGAGCAACTGTCGTCTCTCAAGCAAGGGATTCAAACTTGTCCGAAAAACTGTCACTTCACTGTCTATTTCCGTGTTTCAATGTACAAATGTGCTGAAGTTATAACCAGTGCGTGTGGTTGTAACTAATGTAAACTACTAATAGAACTGAATGTAGACTTGGAAAATTATTCAGACTTCAATTGTTTCAGAGGTTCATACCCGGATGAATTTCCATGTCAATCCCTCCACGGTTGCATTGCATAACAGTCTATCTGCCAAGCGACATACCGTCTTTGGGAAGTGCTGAAAGTCTGGGGTCAGGTACAACATCGAAGGGGTCCCCAACTAGGTTAAGCTCCTGGAGTCAATTCTAGAAGCTCATCGGACAACATATAACCTTTCCCTTCTAGATTGCGGATCGAATCATCAAAAATCGCCGCTGTCTTCGATCTCGACAAAAAAGACTCGATTATTAACTGAAAAATACAAAACCGGGTCTCGTCCGGTGGCGCGTTTAGAAACTGGTGGCCCGATGGCCCTAAAGGAATTTATTAGTTTCTACATTGGACGGTTAAGGAAATTAGAAACAACTAGAGTTTCTGAAGGACAAAGATGTCCCGCTTCCGAAAGATGTGTTGTGGATATAAAATTATTAATCAAGAAGAGACTCCAGCCGTACAGGTGGAGGGACAAGTCCATATGACCCGTATTTCTAAAAGTTTGTTGAGAGCTAGAGAATGGCGAGGTTTCATATCAGACATTGGTGTATAAGTAACAATTTTGCTTCAGGCCAATTCATACAAGGAGCCACTGTTGTAAGGGACCAGAAGGTCAAAGCAAATGACAAACTACAAACATCCGCAGGAGACGGGGAACTAATGCCACCATATCTGATATGAGGATTTTGAAAGTACATTAGATGATAGTGAAACAAATAAATCAATACTCGCATATTGTTTTTTGCATACTTGTTTAATGCATGTTTACAAAACAAACAATGACATTTTACAGAACTACTGTATAAAATGGAAAATGATTCTACACAAGTACTGCAGTAGAAATATATACCTAGGAAAAACGATGACATATGAAGAATGTTCTATCAAGGGTTGAAGTCGGATTCAACGAATCTTGCAACTTTCAAGTTCAGAACGATGAACGAATATGACAAGATGAGAACAGAAGGAAGAGCATTGTAAATTGCGGAAGATGCAGAAAAGGCAGATACAAAAAAACGTGTAATGATGCTACTAGATAAGAAGAAATTTATTAACGAAGTAATGTTACAACTGTGGACCAGAATATTATGCCCGGGATTGTCAAGGTATGAATCAGTTCCACCCGAGTTATACAACTGTCGTAGACGAGGACTTTATGCTAGTGATTGGCCAGGAAATAAGAAGGCGCTATATATTAAGTGTTAAATATAAAATAATAAATTGCGTTCATGCAATTAATAAAAACTGGGCTCGTTCGGGATTTGAACCCGGGACCTCTCGCAGCTGAAGCGAGAATCATATCCCTGGTCAACGAGCCTTTAATAATTACAGGAATCTTTATATATTCCTATAATTGTGGTCTCATTCCTTTTCAATGACACAGACTACCGAGTTTGGTAACATCTGGTGGCTATTTCAGACTGGACGACGTGTCTGCTTCATAAAGATATAGTAATAATTGCACAATCAGTACTATCAGTATCGCGGCTCGTTGGTCTAGGGGTATGATTCTCGCTTAGGGTGCGAGACGGCCTCGGGTTCAAATCACGGACGATCCCCATTTTATATTTTATACCAATGTGCGGAATCAATGGTTGTTCGCCTGTAAAACGATAAAAGCATGGTTAAAATCCCGGATGTCACTATGTTTGTATTTCTTTTATTATGAAAGCGCCGTGTTTTAAAAGCCTTTCAACGTACATATTTAATAATGACCTCAACTCGTTATAATAAAAAGTGCTCGATAAAGATAACTATCGTAATAGAGGGACATATTGAATATGCACACACCGACGAACATCCCTTTTGATAATTAACCATTGGTACTGTCATCGTCGTCGTTTTCGTCGTTTCGAATACAGAAACAATGACGAATGAAGAGAACACATGCATTGGACTGGTGATGTCAAATGATTATCGGAAAAATGCTCAAAACAATTTTAATTAAAAAAAATAATTACCATGCTTCGGTCGACGTGTACTTGATCTACGCGTTGTGTAAACGTTTATTTAAATTAACACTTTCAACAAATTCCATAAAATATTGGGCTCGTCCGGGATTTGAACCCGGGACCTCTCGCACCCAAAGCGAGAATCATACCCCTAGACCAACGAGCCGAGATACTTAATTGCGATACACATGTGATAAGATTGATAGAAAACAGGTCACAAGATATTGCACAATAAACTGACAAATGTGACGAGCCGAAAGTTCAACACATAGCTTTTTGAGAATCTATTTTTTTGACAAATCCTAACTTTCTCAACAATGGCTCGTTGGTCTAGGGGTATGATTCTCGCTTAGGGTGCGAGAGGTCCCGGGTTCAAATCCCGGACGAGCCCGAATATTTTATACTAATTTTCGATATGAATGGTTGTTCGCCTATGAAATGGTAAAACCATGGTTCAAATCCCATATGTCACTGTGTTGATATTTCTTGTTCATTAACGCCGTGTTTTGAAAACCTTTCAACGCACATAATTAATAATTACCTCAACTCGTTATAATATAAAGTGCTCGATAACGCTAACTATTGCTATAAAGGGACATATTGAATATGCACACACCGACGAATGAACCTTTTGATAACTATCCATTGGTACTGTAATCGTCGTCGTTTTCGTCGTTTCGAATACAGCAACGATGACAATGTTAATGAAGAGAACACATGCATTGGACTGGTGACGTCAAATATTTATCGAAAAAATGCGCATAACAATTGTATTCAGAAAAATATAACTACCATGCTTCGGTCGACGTGTACTTGACATATACGTTGTGTAAACGTTTATTTAAATTAACACAACAAATTCCATAAAATATTGGGCTCGTCCGGGATTTGAACCCGGGACCTCTCGCACCCAAAGCGAGAATCATACCCCTAGACCAACGAGCCGCGATAATTAATTGAGATACACATGTGATAAGATTGATAGAAATCAGGTCACCAGATATTGCACAATAAATGAGAAATGTGACGAGCCGAAAGTTCAACACATAGCTTTTTGAGAATCTATTTTTTTGACAAATCCTAACTTTCTCAACAATGGCTCGTAGGTTTAGGGGTATGATTCTCGCTTAGGGTGCGAGAGGTCCCGGGTTCAAATCCCGGACGAGCCCGAATCTTTTAACGAAAGTGCCATTAATGAAAATAAATATGATTTAATTAAATGTTTTGTTGTATTGCTTAAATATTGCAATGATAAATACATTTACCATTAAATTGTATCAAGAATAATTTCTGATCATTCATTTATAACGACATATCAACCTCGAGGGTGATTTGAACTATTACGATGATCACGAATTAAATAAAAATATTGATAGGGATATAATGCTATGTTTATAAGTAGCAAAACTAACATAAACAAGTATGCAACTAGGTTCAGGTTATAGACAGAAATATAGAAAAACAACAATTGTATCAAATTACTTTATCAGCGTAATCAACGGTAAACATGTCAACGTTTCAGTGTTATTTTAAACGCAAGCAAAATTATAACATACATTGTATGCATTTTGTTTTTAGCGAAATCTATTTTTGCATATTAAAAATTTATAACAGTCTTGATATGTTACATTATTCCCGAAAACAAAGTCATTAAAAGCATGTCCAATCTTTTTACAAAATGATAACCGAATGTCATAATAAGAAACTTCCACGTACTGTGGCTTTGTCATATAGTGTTTTGTCTAGCAACACGCTAGCAATAATGTGTGCAAGCTTAAAGTCCGAGCAATTATAAACGAACTTCCAAACACCACATGCTTTACTTGCTAAGCGTTTGACCGAAAACAATGAGCAACAAGACTATTCTATATTTATTTCCAGGCGAAAAAAATATTTCTGCCTGTTGATTCTTCAAGATGTCAACGTCGATCATGTAGCTGTCGGAACTTTACGTGCTGCCGTTGAAAGGAGATCTCCGAGACTGCCTCTACCCAGGTAGTATATAAATGCTTATATATGCCGGAAATGTCGCACCATACCAAGGACAATCAGTCTAAGTGGAGTAAACTCATCACAATCAGCTCGATGAACCAAAAACTTAACCCCAGTGGTTTTATCCTTGCTGTGTCATTCCGAGCAACTATCATCGGTCAAGCAAGAGATTCAAGCTAACCAAGTCCGAAAACCTATCACCCCATTGTCTATTTCAGAGTTCAATAGCAAGCAGAACGTTTTCATGTTCATTCCAAATAGCTTCCAAAAAGTATTGATGAGCCAAGCACTTGAGTTATTTTAAATACAACAATCGATATTTACTACATGTCGGGATAGCTTTGTGTTGTCTGGAAGCAAAGGCCAGCAACAAACTGGGACATTGCCAGATCGTCATAATCAATGTACAAATGTGCTGAAGTTTTAGCCGGTACAATGCGTGTGGTCAAATTAGCAGAACAACGAACAGAACAGAAAGGTACTTAGACTTGGAAGATTGTCAATACTTCAATTTTTTTGAAAAGGTTCATACCCGCTAGCATTACCATGTAAATCCCTTCACAGTAAGATTGTATAACGGTCTGTCTGCCATGTGAAATACAGTCCTTCAGAACTGCTGCTGATTTGAGGTCCGATGGAACAGAAAGGAACCCCCTTCTAGATTAAGCCCCTAGAGTCAATTCTAAAAACTCCTCGGACAACCTCTCACCTTTCTCATCTTGATCGCGCATTGAATCATCAAAAGATTCGCTGTCTTCGATTTCACCACAAAGATGCGATTTTTAACTGAAAACAACAAAAACCGTTTCGTCTGGTGGCGCGCGTATAAACTGATGGGCCGGTGGTCCTAAAGGAATTCATTTGTTTCTAAAATGGATGGTAAAGATAGTAAGATACAACTGGAGATGTTGAAGGAACAAGATCTTTCTCTTCTGCAAGATGTAGCAGATTTGAAAACAATTATGACACAATATGGTCAGACAGAATTCAAAGTTGTGGATTTTAAATCATGAGTGTATGAAGTGACATGTTTGCTTCAGGCCAATACATACAAGGAGCCACTGTTTAAGGATCAGAAGGTACACATATACTTAGGAGACTGGGAATGATGCCGCCATATCTGATATACAGAGAAATTTAAAAGTATATTCGGTGGAAGTATAACAAATAAATCAATACTCTTATTGTTTTATGCAAACTTGTTTTATGCATGTTGACAAAACAAACAGTGATATTTTGCAGCACTATTATACAAGATTGGAAAATAATTCTACAGTAGCACTGTAGAAAAAAAATCTATAATTAGCAGAAACCGATGACATATGACGAGAATGTTCTTTTTTCAGATTTAAAGAATCTTGCAGCCTTCAAGTTCGAAACGGTGTAAAACACACAACACGGGTAAAGAAGACAAGTACGATAGAAACACCCCAAAAAAATGTTACAGTTTTGTTAGAAAAATGAACACTGGACTGGAGAAATTAGGAAAGAGGATGTCTGAGACAAATGATTCCTATTCCATGACAATGAACAACAATCGCGAACTTCATAGATGGATAACACACAAACACACCAGTTTCAAGAATATGGTCGTCATGAACAGTCTAACGCGCAGTGCAACCTTTTCATTGTTCACAGTGTTATGAACACGAACAGTCGTATTTTAAGTCAAGTGCGCTCTAATTAATTCACTCCCCAATGAAACAACTGTCTTGGACGATAATATTATGCCGGAGTTTATCAAGAAATTATATTCCCTGCGTGTGTCAGAACGGCCGTGGAAAAGAAAATTAAGAAAATGTTTGTATGGGAAATTTGAAGGCGCCTTGATGTGAAAAAGGTCTAAATGTTGTAGACGAAACTCCTGTGTGACAATATAGATTTAAAAAAAAATGCAATACATGATATACATGCTAACTGTTCTGTTGTTTAATTTTATTAAAACGAACACTCATGAATTCATGTTGATAAAAGAAACGATGTTGTCCTCATATGAGGATTACAGGAGTAGGTTTAGATATCAGAATCAATAAATGGCATTCTTGCAACTTTCAAAATAGGGCTCGTCCGGGATTTGATCCCGGAATCTCGCTCCCGAAGCGAGAATCATACCCCTAGACCAACGAGCCGTTCTGAATGACATGAATCTTTATCTATTCATGTAATTGTGGAATCACTACTTTTCAATGACACTGCTTATTAAGTGTGGTAACATCAGGTGACAATGTCAGATAGAACGACGTGTTTGCTTCTCATATATAATAGTAATCATTGCACAATTTGCATCAGCAATCTGTAATAAATAAGTTTATAATCGTAATAATGCAGTTTGTGAATATAGCTACAAATGGTAAAAAATGACATTTTTGAATACAAATTATTTAACTGCACATATCAAAGACTAAACGATTTAAATATAATTATGTTTACAATCTGTATCGCGGCTCGTTGGTCTAGGGGTATGATTCTCGCTTTGGGTGCGAGAGGTCCCGGGTTCAAATCCCGGACGAGCCCATATTTTTATATTAATCTGCGGAATCGCTTTGACACTGTCTCAAACTGATCTAAGGTGGTTTATTTTACACCATGTCAAAATGATCTGAGATGTTTTGTACACCCTATCGAAATCATGTGAGAGTTCTTTCCTCCAAAGATTCGCTGTCTTAGATCTCTCCAAAAAATGCGATTTTTAACTTAATACAACAAAACCTTTCTAGTCCGGTGGCGCGCGTATAAACTGATGGCCCGGTGTTCCTGAAGGAATTCGTTTGTTTCCACAATTAATGGTAAAGGTTATAAGATACAACTGGAGCTTCTGAAGGAACAATATGTCCCACTTCTGAATGATGGAGCAGATTTGAAGAAGTCTATGACACAACATGGTCAGACAGAATTCAAAGTTGTGTATTTTAAATCATGAGTGTATAAAATGACATATTTTCTTCTGGTGAATACATACAAGAAGCCACTGTTTAAGGTCCAGGAGTGTTGAAAAGAAGAAGGTACATACATACTCGCATATTATTAATGCACACTTGTTTAATGCATAATGACAAAACAAACAATGAAATTTTGCAGCACTATTATACAAGATTGGAAAATAATTCTACAGTAGCACTGTAGATGAAATCTATAATAAAAAAACCTCGATGACACATGAGGAGAATGTTATATCAAGGTCTGAAGTCAGATTTGAAGAAAATTGCAGCTTTCAAGTTCCAAACGGTGTAAAAAATGTATAAAAACAAGGGTGATGATGCTACTAGATAAGACGACAAGTACAATAGAAACCCTTTTAAATAATGTTACAATTTTGTTAGAAAAATAAACACTCGATTGGAAAAATAAGGAAAAAAGGAAGCTTGCGACAAATGCGTCCAATACTACAACAGTGAACAACAATCACAAAACTTCACAGATGGCTGACACAGAAACACACCAGTTTAGGGTCGTCATATACAGTTTTACGCGCACTGCATCCTTTTCATGGTTTACAGTTTTATGAACAAGAACAGTTATATCATCAGCCAAACGCGCCATAATTTACACCTAGAGGCTATTCTACAAGACACTTACGGGAACCAAGAGTAATTACACAGTCGCAAAGGCTTTTCACAGGCTATGAGAGAGGAAAATTTCAGTACAGACCTCAGCGGCAAACCCATTTACACCCCAATGGGATAACTGTCTTGGACGAGGATATTATGCCGGAGTTTGTCAAGGAATTTCATTCCCTCCCGAGTGTCAGAACTGCCGTGGAAAAGAACGTTTTAGTTCAATTGTTGTTTAAATGATGATAGCAGTTGAATAACAAATGCAACCATTTTTAATCGATTGAGTTGACTTTATTTGTATTTGTACAAGAGCCATTTATTTGTTCAGCATTAATCGTGTTATCTGTTAGGTTGTGTTTTGTAACAACCAGTTCACTTTTCTAATCCGTCCCCTTTAAGCAATACTTAAAGGGTGCGTCAAACTGATATATTTGCTGTATTGAGTTAAAATTAAAAGCAAAACACTTCTAAACAGAAGCGCTGAGGAGCGTTCACAGGAAAACAACACAGTTCATCAACAATCGTTGTTTACAAAATAAGGACAATTTCAAAACATCTTATAAACACCGTGAACAAGAAAACAAACGCTTTAAATAACACAAGTTATAAAGCAGGATGGTTTGTATGGCACAAACCTGTTAACATGAAATGTTGGAAATGTGTTGTTTTCCTAAAACAATGGGCTCGTCCGGGATTTGAACCCGGGACCTCTCGCACCCGAAGCGAGAATCATACCCCTAGACCAACGAGCCGGTGACATTATTACTATACTGTCTAATAATAAATTTGTTTAATTATAACTCATTGCGATGGCATTGCTAATGGTTGGGCAACATCTGGAGGCAAAATGATATTAAATGATTTTGTTGTAAATATGCACACCATTGGTTTAACGTTGATAGCTATTGGTCCACCAATTACCTTTTCAAGATGATCTTAATATTGATACAAGTTCAATAGTAAATGCGTTTTTATGACAATATTTTCATTACATTTTTAACAAAAACAAGACGGAGATATAATATATCTTAATTAAGTGCACGATATTACTTATGGTAAGTCTATATTAGGATATCATATTAATTCGATTTGAAAAATACTAATTAATAGTTTCATTAATTCCTTCCGAAATGTAATAAAATAATTGGGATCGTCCGGGATTTGAACCCGGGACCTCTCGCACCCTAAGCGAGAATCATAACCCTAGACCAACGAGCCATTATGGCTACGATATTGTAAAGATCTAATTGTTGAATCCTCAACGATATCATTGCTTATAACAATTGTTAATTTTTTTTGTCATCTGCCAGAATGCCTAGAGGCTAAAATATAAGTTTAAGGTTATGATGACATATGCTTAATAATTGAAAACAAATTTCCATTATTTAAACAACCTGCACGCCAGACTGAGTCAAATACTTTTTTTAAATTGCATGAAAGGACTATTCTAGTTCAGTTTGTTTTTGTACTTACAATATTCTGCAAACATTTGAGGCTTACATATGTTATTAACAGTACTATGGTTTTTTTTTAAATCCTTCCCGTTTGTTTAATATGTTCATTGAGGTATCGTAGCAAGTTAGATTGCTTTATAATTTATCATTTATAAGTGCAGTAAGCAATTTACCTAAACAACTAAGTTAAGTAAAAGCACTATTGTTCTCAGGTTGCTTTACATCACCTTTAAATTTTATACATTGATTCTATATCACCAACTAACCACGTTTTTGGATGAATACCTACACAAACATGTAAATATCTACATGGTACTACAAGATTGCTTTATAAAGTCAATATCGAAATACAACTATACTTTAGCACTAGCACTATAGCGGCTTGTTGGTCTAGGGGTATGATTCTCAATTTAGGTGCAAGAGGTCCAGGAATCCAACCAAGATCGAGCCCATTTTTCCTTTATCTCCATCTTTCCTCTATTGGGTTGTCCTTTCGTACAAAAGGTACACTATGCTAATCCTTCATTTTAAACGTGATGGTATATATCGGTTTATTTTAATACCCGTCCTTGAAATAGAAGTTTTAAGCCTTGTAAAAAGACGAATCAATCCAGCTTAATCCATTCCAGTGAGATATCGAAATTTAATATTTGTTTTCTGGATGCCAATCAAGCATGTGACTATACTTGGATCTTTTTTCTTCTTCTGAAGTAGTGCTAATTTTCAGTCTCTGTATTAAAGTATTTCTTTATGTTGCACAATCAATTTACGATGTCTTTATCCTTCTAAAGAAAAGGCTCGTAAGGAAAATGAGCCCGGGGTCTCTTACGCACCAAAATAAAAAAAATATAAGGCTGGACCAGCGATCAATTAAAAAACTGGCATAATTCCTTCAACTGCAAATATTATAATTTTAATATTTTACCGCAGCTCGTTGGTCTTGGGGTATGATTCTCGCTTTGGGTGCGAGCCCAGTATGTTTTGGAATTTATTGAAGAGTTTCTTGGAGCAAAAATCACAACTCATCGTTGTACAAAGTTTATGTCGACCG
The DNA here is from genome assembly GCF_026914265.1 of Mya arenaria. Taxonomy (NCBI): domain Eukaryota; kingdom Metazoa; phylum Mollusca; class Bivalvia; order Myida; family Myidae; genus Mya; species Mya arenaria. Next base: position 61,986,784 of record NC_069125.1, on the reverse strand, counting down.
ATTTACGGTACTTAAGGTATTTGGGTTAACAGATTTTAGTAAATCACTACTACAAAAGGTACCATATTGTCCTCACTGAAGATTCAACAGTGTTATCTTTTGACAAACCTGGAATATGAAACGATAGTTCGTTTGTCTAGGGGTATGATTCTCGCTTAGAGTGCGATAGGTCCCGGGTTCAAATCCCGGACGAACGAGCCCAAATATTTGGGAAAAGGTGACATTAAACGCAAGCAAAATTATTACATACATTGTATGCATTTTGTTTTTAGCAAAATCTTTTTTTGCATATCAACAATTTATAACAGTCTTGATATGTTATTTCATTATTCCCGAAAACAAACTCACTTAAAGCATGCACAATCTTTCTACAAAATGGGAATGTCATAATAAGAACTTTTCACGTACTGTGCCTTTGTCACAGAGTGTTTTGTCTAGCAACACGCTAACAATGATGTCTGCAAGCTTAGGGTCAGAACAATTATAAACGAACTTCCAAAAGCAACATGCTTTACTTGCTAAGCGTCTGACCGAAAACGATGAGCACAAGACTTTTCTATATTTAGTTCCAGGCGAACAAACAATATTTCTGCATGTGGATTCATGAAGATGTCAACGTTGATCATGTAGCTGTCGGAACTTCACATGCTTCCGTTGAAAGAAGATCTCCGAGACTGCTTCTACACAGGAAGAATATAAATGCTAATATATGCCGGAAATACTGCATCATACCAAGGACACTTAGTCCATGTTGAATAAACTCATCACAATCAGCTCGATGAACCAGAAACTAATATTTATGCAAAAAGCTACAGAAACAAGCTCAGTAGCAAAAAGTTTAAACAAAACCCGGTTTAGTGGCACTGGGCAAACGCAAAAGACATAGAACACAAAATCACAAACAAGAAACACAGAAGAACAGCACAAAACTTCACAAAAAGCACAGTCCATACATACTATATACTAAACCCGACTGGTATTATCCTTGCTATGTAATTCCGAGCAACTATCATCACTCAAGCAATAGATTAAAGCTAATCAAGTCCGAAAACCTATCACCCCATTGTCTATTTCCGAGTTCAATAGCAAGCAGAACGTTTTCATGTTCATTCCAAATAGCTTCCAAATGCCTTGTGTTGTCTGGAAACAAAGGCCAGCAACAAACTGGGACATTGCCAGATGAATATAATCAATGTACAACTGTGTTTAAGTTTTTGCCGGTACAATGCGTGTGTTAAATTCGCAGGACAACGAACAGAAATGTTATTAGACTTGGAAGATTGTCCAGACTTCAAATTTTTCGGAAGGTTTCATTAGCATTACCATGTAAATCCCTTAACGGTAAGATTGTATAACATCGAAGGGACCCCATTCTAGATTTAGCCCCTATAGTCAATTCTAAAAGCTCCTCGGACAACCTCTTACCTTTCTCTTCTGGATCGCGAATTGAATCCTCCAAAGTCACCGCTGTATTCGATCTCGCCAAAAAGATGCGATTTTTGACTGAAAAAAAAAACAACAACACATAAACTTCTCGTCCGGAGGCGCGCGTATAAACTGATGGGCCCGTGGTCCTGATGGAATTCATTTGTTTTTACAATGGATGGTAAAGGTAGTAAGATACAAATGGTGCTTCTGAAGGAACAAGATCTTCCTCTTCTGAACAATGGAGCAGATTTGAAGAATTTTAAGTCAAAATATGGTCAGACAAAATTTAAAGTTGTGAATTTTAAATCATGAGTGTATAAGGTGACATGTTTGCTTCAGGACAAAACATACAAGGAGACACTGTTTAAGGACAAGATGGTCTTGCAAAGGAAATTTGAAAGTATATTCGGTGATAGTGAAACAAATAGGCCAAAACTCGCAGTGTTATCAAGGCCTCAAGTCAGATTTAAAGAATCTTGCAGCTTTCAAGTTTGAAACGGTGTAAAAAATATAAAAAGGAAACAAAAACACGGGTAATGATGCTACTAGATAAGAAGACAAATACGATAGAAATACTTTTAAATAATGTTACAATTTTGTTAGAAAACCTAACACTCGACTGTAGAAATTTGGAAAGAGGAAGCCTGAGACAAATTTCTTCCAATGCCATGACATTGAACAACAATCGCGAACTTCACAGATGGAGAACACACAAACACACCAGTTGCAGCAAATGGGTCGTCATGAACAGTTTAACGCGCAGAGCAACCTTTTCATTGTTCAAAGTGTTATGAACACGAACAGTCGTACTTTCAGTCAAGCGCGCCATAATTTACACATAGAGGCTATTCTATAAGACACGTCGGAGATTCAAGAGGAATCACACAGTCGCAAAGGTTTTTCACAGGCCATGAGAGACGAAAATTTCATTACAGATCTCAGCGATCAGTGGTATGAAACCCTTTCACATCCCAATGAAACAACTGTCTTGGACGAGGATATTATGTCGGAGTTTGTCAAGGAATTCCGTTCCCTCCCGAGTGTCTGAATTGCCGTGGAAAAGAAAATTATGGAAATGATTGTATGGGAATTTTGAAGGGGCCAATATGTGAAAAGGTCTGAATGTTGTAGATGAAACTCCTGTGTGACAACATTGATTTAAGAAAATTGCAATACATGATATACATGCTAGCTGCTTTGCTGTTTTTATTAAAACGAACACTCACGAATTCATGTTGATAAAAGAAACTATGTTGTCCTCATATGAGGATTACAGGAGTAGGTTTAGAGATCAGAATCAATAAATGGTATTCTTGCAACTAACAAAATAGGGCTCGTACGGGATTTGAACCCGGGACCTCTCGCACCCTAAGCGAGAATCATAACCCTAGACCAACGAGCCATTATGGCTACGATATTGTAAAGATCTAATTGTTGAATCTTCAACGATATCATTGCTTATAACAATTGTTATAAATTTGTGTCATCTGCCAGAATGCCTAGAGGCTAAAATATAAGTTTAAGGTTATGATGACATATGCTTAATAATTGAAAACAAATTTCCATTATTTAAACAACCTGCACGCCAGACTGAGTCAAATACTTTTTTTAAATTGCATGGAAGGACTATTCTAGTTCAGTTTGTTTTTGTACTTACAATATTCTGCAAACATTTGAGGCTTACATATGTTATTAACAGTACTATGTTTTTTTTTAAATCATTCATGTTTGTTTAATATGTTCATTGAGGTATCGTAGCAAGTTAGATTGCTTTATAATTTATCATTTATAAGTGCAGTAAGCACTTTACCTAAACAACTAAGTTAAGTAAAAGCACTATTGTTCTCAGGTTGCTTTACATCACCTTTAAATTTTATACATTGATTCTATATCACCAACTAACCACGTTTTTGAATGAATACCTACACAAACATGTATATATCTACATGGTACTACAAGATTGCTTTATAAAGTCAATATCGAAATACAACTATTCTTTAGCACTAGCACTATAGCGGCTTGTTGGTCTAGGGGTATGATTCTCAATTTAGGTGCAAGAGGTCCAGGAATCCAACCAAGGTCGAGCCCATTTTTCCTTTATCTCCATCTTTTCTCTATTGGGTTGTCCTTTCGTACAAAAGGTACACTATGCTAATTCTTCATTTTAAACGTGATGGTATATATCGGTTTATTTTAATACCCGTCCTTGAAATAGAAGTTTTAAGCCTTGTAAAAAGACGAATCAATCCAGCTTAATCCATTCCAGTGAGATATCGAAATTTAATATTTGTTTTCTGGATGCCAATCAAGCATGTGACTATACTTGGATCTTTTTTCTTCTTCTGAAGTAGTGCTAATTTTCAGTCTCTGTATTAAAGTATTTCTAGATGTTGCACAATCAATTTACGATGTCTTTATCCTTCTAAAGAAAAGGCTCGTAAGGAAAATGAGCCCGGGGTCTCTTACGCACCAAAATAAAAAAATATAAGGCTGGACCAGCAATCAATTAAAAAACTGGCATAATTCCTTCAACTGCAAATATTATAATTTTAATATTTTACCGCCGCTCGTTGGTCTTGGGGTATGATTCTCGCTTTGGGTGCGAGCCCAGTATGTTTTGGAATTTATGGAAGTGTTTCTTGAAGCAAAAATCATAACTCATCGTTGTACAAAGTTTATGTCGACCGATTTACGGTACTTAAGGTATTTGGGTTAACAGGTTTTAGTGAATCACTACTACAAAATGTACCATATTGTCCTCACTGAAGATTCAACAGTGTTATCTTTTGACAAACCTGGAATATGAAACGATAGTTCGTTTGTCTAGGGGTATGATTCTCGCTTAGAGTGCGATAGGTCCCGGGTTCAAATCCCGGACGATCGAGCCCAAATATTTGAGAAAAGGTGACATTAAACGCAAGCAAAATTATTACATACATTGAATGCATTTTGTTTTTAGCGAAATCTTTTTTTGCATATCAACAATTTATAACAGTCTTGATATGTTATTTCATTATTCCCGAAAACAAACTCACTTAAAGCATGCACAATCTTTCTACAAAATGGGAATGTCATAATAAGAACTTTTCACGTACTGTGGCTTTGTCACAGAGTGTTTTGTCTAGCAACACGCTAACAATTATGTCTGCAAGCTTAGGGTCAGAACAATTATAAACGGACTTCCAAAAGCAACATGCTTTACTTGCTAAGCGTCTGACCGAAAACGATGAGCACAAGACTTTTCTATATTTATTTCCAGGCGAACAAACAATATTTCTGCATGTGGATTCATGAAGATGTCAACGTTGATCATGTAGCTGTCGGAACTTCACATGCTTCCGTTGAAAGAAGATCTCCGAGACTGCTTCTACACAGGTAGAATATAAATGCTAATATATGCCAGAAATACTGCATCATAACAAGGACACTTAGTCCATGTTGAATAAACTCATCACAATCAGCTCGATGAACCAGAAACTAATATTTATGCAAAAAGCTACAGAAACAAGCTCAGTAGCAGAAAGTTTAAACAAAACCCGGTTTAGTGGCACTGGGCAAACGCAAAAGACGTAGAACACAAAATCACAAACAAGAAACACAGAAGAACAGCACAAAACTCCACAAACAGCACAGTGCATACATACTATATACTAAACCCGACTGGTATTATCCTTGCTATGTAATTCCGAGCAATTATCATCACTCAAGCAATAGATTAAAGCTAATCAAGTCCGAAAACCTATCACCCCATTGTCTATTTCCGAGTTCAATAGCAAGCAGAACCTTTTCATGTTCATTCCAAATAGCTTCCAAATGCCTTGTGTTGTCTGGAAACAAAGGCCAGCAACAAACTGGGACATTGTCAGATCAATATAATCAATGTACAACTGTGCTTAAGTTTTTGCCGGTACAATGCGTGTGTTAAATTCGCAGGACAACGAACAGAAATGTAATTAGACTTGGAAGATTGTCCAGACTTCAAATTTTTCGGAAGGTTTCATTAGCATTACCATGTAAATCCCTTAACGGTAAGATTGTATAACATCGAAGGGACCCCATTCTAGATTTAGCCCATATAGTCAATTCTAAAAGCTCCTCGGACAAGCTCTTACCTTTCTCTTCTGGATCGCGAATTGAATCCTCCAAAGTCACCGCTGTATTCGATCTCGCCAAAAAGATGCGATTTTGACTGAAAAAAAACAACAACACATAAACTTCTCGTCCGGAGGCGCGCGTATAAACTGATGGGCCCGTGGTCCTGATGGAATTCATTTGTTTCTACAATGGATGGTAAAGGTAGTAAGATACAAATGGTGCTTCTGAAGGAATAAGATCTTCCTCTTCTGAACAATGGAGCAGATTTGAAGAATTTTAAGTCACAATATGGTCAGACAAAATTTAAAGTTGTGAATTTTAAATCATGAGTGTATAAGGTGACATGTTTGCTTCAGGACAAAACATACAAGGAGACACTGTTTAAGGACAAGATGGTCTTGCAAAGGAAATTTGAAAGTATATTCGGTGATAGTGAAACAAATAGGTCAAAACTCGCAGTGTTATCAAGGCCTCAAGTCAGATTTAAAGAATCTTGCAGCTTTCAAGTTCGAAACGGTGTAAAAAATATAAAAAGGAAACAAAAACACGGGTAATGATGCTACTAGATAAGAAGACAAATACGATAGAAATACTTTTAAATAATGTTACAATTTTGTTAGAAAACCTAACACTCGACTGTAGAAATTTGGAAAGAGGAAGCCTGAGACAAATTTCTTCCAATGCCATGACATTGAACAACAATCGCGAACTTCACAGATGGATAACACACAAACACACCAGTTGCAGCAAATGGGTCGTCATGAACAGTTTAACGCGCAGAGCAACCTTTTCATGGTTCAAAGTGTTATGAACACGAACAGTCGTACTTTCAGTCAAGCGCGCCATAATTTACACATAGAGGCTATTCTATAAGACACGTCGGAGATTCAAGAGGAATCACACAGTCGCAAAGGTTTTTCACAGGCCATGAGAGACGAAAATTTCTTACAGATCTCAGCGATCAGTGGTATGAAACCCTTTCACATCCCAATGAAACAACTGTCTTGGACGAGGATATTATGTCGGAGTTTGTCAAGGAATTCCGTTCCCTCCCGAGTGTCTGAATTGCCGTGGAAAAGAAAATTATGGAAATGATTGTATGGGAATTTTGAAGGGGCCAATATGTGAAAAGGTCTGAATGTTGTAGATGAAACTCCTGTGTGACAATATTGATTTAAAAAATTGCAATACATGATATACATGCTAGCTGCTTTGCTGTTTTTATTAAAACGAACACTCACGAATTCATGTTGATAAAAGAAACTATGTTGTCCTCATATGAGGATTACAGGAGTAGGTTTAGAGATCAGAATCAATAAATGGTATTCTTGCAACTAACAAAATAGGGCTCGTCCGGGATTTGAACCCGGGACCTCTCGCTCCCGAAGCGAGAATCATACCCCTAGACCAACGAGCCGTTCTGAATGACATGAATCGTTATCTATTCATGTAATTGTGGAATCACTACTTTTCAATGACACTGCTTATTAAGAGTGGTAACACCTGGTGACAATTTCAGATAGAACGACGTGTTTGCTTCTTATATATACTAGTAATCATTGCATAATTTGCATCAGCATTCTGTAATTAATAAGTTTATAATTGTAATAATGCAGTTTGTGAATATAGCTACAAATGGTAAAAAATAATATTTTTAAATACAAATATAATGAATTATATTCAACTGCACATATCAATGACAAAACGATTTAAATATAATTATGTTTACAATCAGTATCGCGGCTCGTTGGTCTAGGGGTATGATTCTCGCTTTGGGTGCGAGAGGTCCCGGGTTCAAATCCCGGACGAGCCCATTTTTTATATTAATTTGCGGAATCGCTTGTTCTTTACCTTTGACAGCGTCTCAAACTGATCTAAGATGGGTTTTTAAACCATGCCAAAATGAGCTGAGATGTTTTTTCCTCCAAAGATTCGCTGTCTTAGATCTCGCCAAAAAATATGCAATTTTTAACTGAGAACAACAAAACCTTTCTCGTCCGGTGGCGCGCGTATAAACTGATGGCCCGAATGGATGGTAAAGGTTATAAGATACAACTGGAGCTTCTGAAGGAACAATATGTCCTACTTCTGAATGATGGAGCAGATTTGAAGAAGTCTATGACACAAGATGGTCGGACAGAATTCAAAGTTGTGTATTTTAAATCATGAGTGTATAAGATGACATGTTTTCTTCTGGTGAATACATACAAGGAGTCATTGTTTAAGGTCCAGGTTCTTGAAAAGAAGAAGGTACATACATACTTAGGAAACTTTGAAAGTATATTCGGTGATAGTGACGCAAATGAATCAATACTCGCATATTATTAATGCACACTTGTTTTATGCATAATGACAAAACAAACAATGGCATTTTTACAGCACTACTTTACAAGATTGGAAAATAATTCTACAGTAGCACTGTAGATGAAATATATAATTTGAAAAAAAAACGATGACATATCAGGAGAATGTTATACCAAGGGCTGAAGTCAGATTTGAAAAATCTTGCAGCTTTCCGTTCCAAGCGGTGTAAAAAAATGTAAAAAAGTACGAGTGATGATGCTACTAAATAAGACGACAAGTACGATAGAAACACTTTTAAATAACGTTAGAAAACTAAACACTCGACTTGAACAATTAGGAAATAGGAAGCTTGAGACAAATGCTTCCAAAACCACAACAGTGAACACCAATCACAAACTTTACAGATAGCTAACACACAAACACACCAGTTGAAAGAATAGGGTAGTCATGAACAGTTTAACGCGAACTGCAACCTTTTAATGGTTCACAGTTTTTAGTTAATGGAAAAGGTGTCCGGAAGCAATCGTAGTACTAATTACATGTTGATCGATTTACGGTTTCCATTTAACATGCGATATTTAGTATATATTATAGGCCAGAAGGTATCACACCAACAAGTGTAATATCATCTCCAAGCCTAGGTTGTCCAACAGAGTTTGTACCATCGTTTTCGCCATAGCCAGATTGTTCTAGTCTTTTGGGTAGAATGCACTAAATAATAAAATCTCACCCAGTAGCTATGCGGACAAAACAAAACGGAACAGAACAGAAGTTTATATCAAAGAAATATAAACAAGTAAACTCAATTTTCATACAGTTGATCATCGTTACAAGGTAGCCAATACCAGACTACCAAATGCACGTTTTACGGTTTTGGAATCGTTTAATAATGTTTTCCATTATTTCCTTCAATTTCGAAAATGTATGGGGATCGTGCCAACAGCGTCAATAGTACCTTTCATATCTCTGCCATTGCCTTTGTCACCTCGTTTTCAGTATGATTTTCATATCGAAATAAGTATTGAGAAAGACCTTAAGGACCATTATCCCGGATTTTACACCGTATAAAACGTGTTCGTCCTGTGTTTCAATCGTTCACATGTGACGAGTATTATATGTTTTCTAATGTTGATCAATGATTTATCCGATGCAGGATCTCTACAACGCTCGTTTACTTTGTCGATTGCACACTGTCAAAGCTCTAAGAGTGGTTAATTATAGCAAATCCATCCTCTACTCGTTCGAAACACCGAGATAACTTTTATTTTTGAATATTCTAATATTTTTATCAAGACAACATATTTTTACCAAGTATTATTACAATCGGATAAAAACTATTTGGTTTATGACATAAAACATAAACATAAACGTACCCAACCGGATTTCTCCATCTTTAACCCGTTTCTTTTTCGCTAAAACTCCGGCTCAAAATAAAGTTGAAGCATTCCCATAGACCAACGAGCCATTGATTAGATATAACAACTCTGTCGAATTATGGAGTTGAGAATCATAACGCATATCAATGGCATTTTATATCAAAATAATATGGTTTGTGAAACAAGTAGTTAAGTACACATTGACTATTATAAGGTCATTGTTGCAATTAATCAAACTTCTTTTACAGTTATTGGAGCAACCTAGAAGGTCACCAAGAAAACGCATTAAACTCCATGTGACCTTTGTATGAAAATCCGCCCGTAAACGAAATTTCTGCCCGTAACTGAAATTTCAACTAAATTTGAATCTCCGCAATTCAGTCTTAATCTGAAATTCCGCCCGTTATTTGAATTCCGTCACATCTCATTTACATATTTCGCCCTTAGATCCCGTGCGCAATCCGGCCTGGTTCAGCCTAAAACACTAAAATTTACATTATTCCAAGTACGCCTGGAAAAAATCTACGCCCGGAATTGACGCAAAATTTCGGATTGCTAAAGCAAAACGTACTTATAATGTGGTCATAAACGAATGTAAAGCACAATTTAGTAATTGATTATTTTAAATGGATGATCTTTTAATTTAGAAACTGGTAGTAACAGTATATACTATGGAGTTTTCAAGAGAAATTTCGATTTGGAGAAAACCTTTCCAACATGCCAAATATAAAACTAAATTATTTCATTCAATTTAAAACAAGGTATCATAGGTAGCATCTTTAACAATGAAAAGGCGGAAGAATTTTGTAAAAAATGTTGAAGTTTAACAAAGTAATGAAAAAATAGCTGCTGCTTATATGACAGTATATTAATTAAGTAGAACTATTAAAAGGAACAATTACACAGCCATTTCTGTTGATAAAACAAAATATGTTGTGCTTATTTAAGATTAACCAGAAAGTTTGAAGTATAATAATTGATTGTGTTTATGCTCATGCAATTAAAAGAAACTGGGCTCATACGGGAGTTTAACCCGGGACCTCTCGCACCCGATGCGAAAACAAACTTCTAGACCAACGAGCAGTTCATAACACTTAAAAACTATGGGATTAAATGAGATCTGTTCTTGTATGTCCCCACACTTGATATACTTGATAGCGTATGGTACACAAATTACATTACATCAAGTTAACTTGTTAAAACAAATCGAATACAAAATTAATACAGTCCAAGCAATTAAAGGGGCTGCACTCCGTATGATGAAATAGCGAAAAAAAGAGAAAAATGTCGAAAACAGACATAAACGTGGAATCGATGTGCACAATGCATTGAAACGTACTAACTGAAGTACCACATAGTTTACAATAAATTTATTTGTAGCAGTTTTTTCGTATTTTTCCATTCAAAAAGATTGCTATATATGTCTACCTAGTAGAATTCATTCATTATGCGTGATTGGCTAGTCGATGTTATCACGTGATATTACCAAGTAAGGTATATAGCTTAAATATTCGAACCGTTTCGGGTAGGCCTTCGTAGCACAGTTGACATAATGGACTGCAATTTTGGCGACACCGGTTTGTTAATGTAAAAGCTGGTATTCCGCGCCGGTCAAAATGAATCCGAGAAACAGGAAAATCAGCCAGTTCTAGTTGGCGATCTGAATTTTAAAAACAGTTTTATATCGCGCTTAGCAATATTCCAACTGGAACGCTATTCCGGATATTTATGTCATACCCCACCTGGCGGCTGGTATTTCCGGATACAAATGATAATCCCCATGCACCAGACGGTTACAGATACAAGCATTCGAACCATATTGAAATGACATTCAAACCATTACCTTTTTATTTGATGGATTTTTGAAATGAAATTGGTTTTATTAAATGTTATTTGTAAAGCTGTTAAATTTTGGTGTATCAAATAATTTGACTTAATTCATTATTCAATACCGGTCGGTAGGTGGTGAAGAATCGCCTCTAAGTTGTAATATCTCAAACGCTTAGTGCGATAAAAATTGGTATTTTTTTAACCAAGAAGAAATGTTTTTCTTAAACCGACGACATTGACATTACCGCTTCAACCTCACACTGCCAATAACGGAATGTTCAAACTTTTTCTAAAGTAATATAAAAGTATACGCTCACATGAAGCTAGTTCGTCACCGATCTCAATGGGCATACATGTTTGTGTTGTACTATCATTCTATTTCAGTTTAATATAAATATACATACTAAATTCGGACTCATAACTAGTAGAATTGGCGATTATAAGTCCGACGCTCTATCGCCACTTCCATTGTGCCGTTAGTAAGTTACAGAAATAGTTCACACAATTATCTATCAATCATCTAATAATTAATTAACAAAAGATATAGATCAGTCAACAAATCTATGAATACAAAATTACATTCACGGCTAAATGTGTAAAAACGGACTAAACACTAATTCTGTCTTATGTACTGCAATGAAAGGTGTCGGTCGCTTTTATCAGGGTAAAGGGTAAATTTAAGGTTAACTGGACAACTTGCCATTAATTCCGAAACATAACTGGGCTCAGCAGGGGTTTTGATCCGGGACTTCTCGAATCCAAAGCAAGAATCATACCCTAGACAAACGAGGCGCGATACTAAAAATAACATAGATATAGTTCAATTGTTGGTTAAATGATGATAGCAGTTGAATGACAAATGCAATCATTTTTAATCGATTGAGTTGACTTTATTTGTATTTAACTAGAGCCATTTATTTGTTCAGCATTAATTATGTTATCTGTTAGGTTTTGTTTTGTAACAACCAGTTCACTTTTCTAATTCGTCCCCTTTAAGCAATACTTAAAGGGTGCGTCAAACTGATATATTTGCTGTATTGAGGTAGAATTAAAAGCAAAACTCTTCTAAACAGGAGCGCTGAGGAGCGTCCACAGGAATACAACACAGCTCATCAACAATCGTTGCTTACAAAATAAGGACAATTTCAAAACATCTTATAAACACCGTGAACAAGAAAACAAACGCTTTAAATAACACAAGTTATAAAGCAGGATGGTTTGTATGGCACAAACCTGTTAACATGAAATGTTGGAAATGTGTTGTTTTCCTAAAACAATGGGCTCGTCCGGGATTTGAACCCGGGACCTCTCGCACCCGAAGCGAGAATCATACCCCTAGACCAACGAGCCGGTGACATTATTACTATACTGTCTAATAATAAATTTGTTTAATTATAACTCATTGCGATGGTATTGCTAATGGTTGTGCAACATCTGGAGGCAAAATGATATTAAATGATTTTGTTGTAAATATGCACACCATAGGTTTAACGTTGATAGCTACTGGTCCACCAATTACCTTTGATCTTAATATTGATACAAGTTCAAAAGTAAATGCGTTTTTATGACAATATTTTCATTACATTTTTAATAAAAACAAGAAGGAGATATAATATATCTTAATTAAGTGCACGATATTACTTATGGTAAGTCTATATTAGGATATCATATTAATTCGATTTGAAAAATACTAATTAATAGTTTCATTAATTCCTTCCGAAATGTAATAAAATAACTGGGCTCGTCAAGGATTTGAACCCGGGACCTCTCGCACCCTAAGCGAGAATCATACCCCTAGACCAACGAGCCATTATGGCTACGATATTGTAAAGATCTAATTGTTGAATCTTCAACGATATCATTGCTTATAACAATTGTTATAAATTTGTGTCATCTGCCAGAATGCCTAGAGGCTAAAATATAAGTTTAAGGTTATGATGACATATGCTTAATAATTGAAAACAAATTTCCATTATTTAAACAACCTGCACGCCAGACTGAGTCAAATACTTTTTTTAAATTGCATGGAAGGACTATTCTAGTTCAGTTTGTTTTTGTACTTACAATATTCTGCAAACATTTGAGGCTTACATATGTTATTAACAGTACTATGGGTTTTTTTTTAAATCATTCCTGTTTGTTTAATATGTTCATTGAGGTATCGTAGCAAGTTAGATTGCTTTATAATTTATCATTTATAAGTGCAGTAAGCAATTTACCTAAACAACTAAGTTAAGTAAAAGCACTATTGTTCTCAGGTTGCTTTACATCACCTTTAAATTTTATACATTGATTCTATATCACCAACTAACCACGTTTTTGGATGAATACCTACACAAACATGTATATATCTACATGGTACTACAAGATTGCTTTATAAAGTCAATATCGAAATACAACTATTCTTTAGCACTAGCACTATAGCGGCTTGTTGGTCTAGGGGTATGATTCTCAATTTAGGTGCAAGAGGTCCAGGAATCCAACCAAGGTCGAGCCCATTTTTCCTTTATCTCCATCTTTTCTCTATTGGGTTGTCCTTTCGTACAAAAGGTACACTATGCTAATCCTTCATTTTAAACGTGATGGTATATATCGGTTTATTTTAATACCCGTCCTTGAAATAGAAGTTTTAAGCCTTGTAAAAAGACGAATCAATCCAGCTTAATCCATTCCAGTGAGATATCGAAATTTAATATTTGTTTTCTGGATGCCAATCAAGCATGTGACTATACTTGGATCTTTTTTCTTCTTCTGAAGTAGTGCTAATTTTCAGTCTCTGTATTAAAGTATTTCTAGATGTTGCACAATCAATTTACGATGTCTTTATCCTTCTAAAGAAAAGGCTCGTAAGGAAAATGAGCCCGGGGTCTCTTACGCACCAAAATAAAAAAATATAAGGCTGGACCAGCAATCAATTAAAAAACTGGCATAATTCCTTCAACTGCAAATATTATAATTTTAATATTTTACCGCAGCTCGTTGGTCTTGGGGTATGATTCTCGCTTTGGGTGCGAGCCCAGTATGTTTTGGAATTTATGGAAGTGTTTCTTGAAGCAAAAATCATAACTCATCGTTGTACAAAGTTTATGTCGACCGATTTACGGTACTTAAGGTATTTGGGTTAACAGGTTTTAGTGAATCACTACTACAAAATGTACCATATTGTCCTCACTGAAGATTCAACAGTGTTATCTTTTGACAAACCTGGAATATGAAACGATAGTTCGTTTGTCTAGGGGTATGATTCTCGCTTAGAGTGCGATAGGTCCCGGGTTCAAATCCCGGACGATCGACCCCAAATATTTGAGAAAAGGTGACATTAAACGCAAGCAAAATTATTACATACATTGTATGCATTTTGTTTTTAGCGAAATCTTTTTTTGCATATCAACAATTTATAACAGTCTTGATATGTTATTTCATTATTCCCGAAAACAAACTCACTTAAAGCATGCACAATCTTTCTACAAAATGGGAATGTCATAATAAGAACTTTTCACGTACTGTGGCTTTGTCACAGAGTGTTTTGTCTAGCAACACGCTAACAATTATGTCTGCAAGCTTAGGGTCAGAACAATTAAAAACGGACTTCCAAAAGCAACATGCTTTACTTGCTAAGCGTCTGACCGAAAACGATGAGCACAAGACTTTTCTATATTTATTTCCAGGCGAACAAACAATATTTCTGCATGTGGATTCATGAAGATGTCAACGTTGATCATGTAGCTGTCGGAACTTCACATGCTTCCGTTGAAAGAAGATCTCCGAGACTGCTTCTACACAGGTAGAATATAAATGCTAATATATGCCAGAAATACTGCATCATAACAAGGACACTTAGTCCATGTTGAATAAACTCATCACAATCAGCTCGATGAACCAGAAACTAATATTTATGCAAAAAGCTACAGAAACAAGCTCAGTAGCAAAAAGTTTAAACAAAACCCGGTTTAGTGGCACTGGGCAAACGCAAAAGACGTAGAACACAAAATCACAAACAAGAAACACAGAAGAACAGCACAAAACTCCACAAACAGCACAGTGCATACATACTATATACTAAACCCGACTGGTATTATCCTTGCTATGTAATTCCGAGCAACTATCATCACTCAAGCAATAGATTAAAGCTAATCAAGTCCGAAAACCTATCACCCCATTGTCTATTTCCGAGTTCAATAGCAAGCAGAACCTTTTCATGTTCATTCCAAATAGCTTCCAAATGCCTTGTGTTGTCTGGAAACAAAGGCCAGCAACAAACTGGGACATTGTCAGATCAATATAATCAATGTACAACTGTGCTTAAGTTTTTGCCGGTACAATGCGTGTGTTAAATTCGCAGGACAACGAACAGAAATGTAATTAGACTTGGAAGATTGTCCAGACTTCAAATTTTTCGGAAGGTTTCATTAGCATTACCATGTAAATCCCTTAACGGTAAGATTGTATAACATCGAAGGGACCCCATTCTAGATTTAGCCCATATAGTCAATTCTAAAAGCTCCTCGGACAACCTCTTACCTTTCTCTTCTGGATCGCGAATTGAATCCTCCAAAGTCACCGCTGTATTCGATCTCGCCAAAAAGATGCGATTTTGACTGAAAAAAAACAACAACACATAAACTTCTCGTCCGGAGGCGCGCGTATAAACTGATGGGCCCGTGGTCCTGATGGAATTCATTTGTTTCTACAATGGATGGTAAAGGTAGTAAGATACAAATGGTGCTTCTGAAGGAATAAGATCTTCCTCTTCTGAACAATGGAGCAGATTTGAAGAATTTTAAGTCACAATATGGTCAGACAAAATTTAAAGTTGTGAATTTTAAATCATGAGTGTATAAGGTGACATGTTTGCTTCAGGACAAAACATACAAGGAGACACTGTTTAAGGACAAGATGGTCTTGCAAAGGAAATTTGAAAGTATATTCGGTGATAGTGAAACAAATAGGTCAAAACTCGCAGTGTTATCAAGGCCTCAAGTCAGATTTAAAGAATCTTGCAGCTTTCAAGTTCGAAACGGTGTAAAAAATATAAAAAGGAAACAAAAACACGGGTAATGATGCTACTAGATAAGAAGACAAATACGATAGAAATACTTTTAAATAATGTTACAATTTTGTTAGAAAACCTAACACTCGACTGTAGAAATTTGGAAAGAGGAAGCCTGAGACAAATTTCTTCCAATGCCATGACATTGAACAACAATCGCGAACTTCACAGATGGATAACACACAAACACACCAGTTGCAGCAAATGGGTCGTCATGAACAGTTTAACGCGCAGAGCAACCTTTTCATGGTTCAAAGTGTTATGAACACGAACAGTCGTACTTTCAGTCAAGCGCGCCATAATTTACACATAGAGGCTATTCTATAAGACACGTCGGAGATTCAAGAGGAATCACACAGTCGCAAAGGTTTTTCACAGGCCATGAGAGACGAAAATTTCTTACAGATCTCAGCGATCAGTGGTATGAAACCCTTTCACATCCCAATGAAACAACTGTCTTGGACGAGGATATTATGTCGGAGTTTGTCAAGGAATTCCGTTCCCTCCCGAGTGTCTGAATTGCCGTGGAAAAGAAAATTATGGAAATGATTGTATGGGAATTTTGAAGGGGCCAATATGTGAAAAGGTCTGAATGTTGTAGATGAAACTCCTGTGTGACAACATTGATTTAAAAAATTGCAATACATGATATACATGCTAGCTGCTTTGCTGTTTTTATTAAAACGAACACTCACGAATTCATGTTGATAAAAGAAACTATGTTGTCCTCATATGAGGATTACAGGAGTAGGTTTAGAGATCAGAATCAATAAATGGTATTCTTGCAACTAACAAAATAGGGCTCGTCCGGGATTTGAACCCGGGACCTCTCGCTCCCGAAGCGAGAATCATACCCCTAGACCAACGAGCCGTTCTGAATGACATGAATCTTTATCTATTAATGTAATTGTGGAATCACTACTTTTCAATGACACTGCTTATTAAGAGTGGTAACACCTGGTGACAATTTCAGATAGAACGACGTGTTTGCTTCTTATATATACTAGTAATCATTGCATAATTTGCATCAGCATTCTGTAATTAATAAGTTTATAATTGTAATAATGCAGTTTGTGAATATAGCTACAAATGGTAAAAAATAATATTTTTAAATACAAATATAATGAATTATATTCAACTGCACATATCAATGACAAAACGATTTAAATATAATTATGTTTACAATCGGTATCGCGGCTCGTTGGTCTAGGGGTATGATTCTCGCTTTGGGTGCGAGAGGTCCCGGGTTCAAATCCCGGACGAGCCCATTTTTTATATTAATTTGCGGAATCGCTTGTTCTTTACCTTTGACAGCGTCTAATACTGATCTAAGATGGGTTTTTAAACCATGCCAAAATGAGCTGAGATGTTTTTTCCTCCAAAGATTCGCTGTCTTAGATCTCGCCAAAAAAGATGCAATTTTTAACTGAGAACAACAAAACCTTTCTCGTCCGGTGGCGCGCGTATAAACTGATGGCCCGAATGGATGGTAAAGGTTATAAGATACAACTGGAGCTTCTGAAGGAACAATATGTCCTACTTCTGAATGATGGAGCAGATTTGAAGAAGTCTATGACACAAGATGGTCGGACAGAATTCAAAGTTGTGTATTTTAAATCATGAGTGTATAAGATGACATGTTTTCTTCTGGTAAATACATACAAGGAGTCATTGTTTAAGGTCCAGGTTCTTGAAAAGAAGAAGGTACATACATACTTAGGAAACTTTGAAAGTATATTCGGTGATAGTGACGCAAATGAATCAATACTCGCATATTATTAATGCACACTTGTTTTATGCATAATGACAAAACAAACAATGGCATTTTTACAGCACTACTTTACAAGATTGGAAAATAATTCTACAGTAGCACTGTAGATGAAATATATAATTTGAAAAAAAAACGATGACATATCAGGAGAATGTTATACCAAGGGCTGAAGTCAGATTTGAAAAATCTTGCAGCTTTCCGTTCCAAGCGGTGTAAAAAAATGTAAAAAAGTACGAGTGATGATGCTACTAAATAAGACGACAAGTACGATAGAAACACTTTTAAATAACGTTAGAAAACTAAACACTCGACTTGAACAATTAGGAAATAGGAAGCTTGAGACAAATGCTTCCAATACCACAACAGTGAACACCAATCACAAACTTTACAGATAGCTAACACACAAACACACCAGTTGAAAGAATAGGGTAGTCATGAACAGTTTAACGCGAACTGCAACCTTTTAATGGTTCACAGTTTTTAGTTAATGGAAAAGGTGTCCGGAAGCAATCGTAGTACTAATTACATGTTGATCGATTTACGGTTTCCATTTAACATGCGATATTTAGTATATATTATAGGCCAGAAGGTATCACACCAACAAGTGTAATATCATCTCCAAGCCTAGGTTGTCCAACAGAGTTTGTACCATCGTTTTCGCCATAGCCAGATTGTTCTAGTCTTTTGGGTAGAATGCACTAAATAATAAAATCTCACCCAGTAGCTATGCGGACAAAACAAAACGGAACAGAACAGAAGTTTATATCAAAGAAATATAAACAAGTAAACTCAATTTTCATACAGTTGATCATCGTTACAAGGTAGCCAATACCAGACTACCAAATGCACGTTTTACGGTTTTGGAATCGTTTAATAATGTTTTCCATTATTTCCTTCAATTTCGAAAATGTATGGGGATCGTGCCAACAGCGTCAATAGTACCTTTCATATCTCTGCCATTGCCTTTGTCACCTCGTTTTCAGTATGATTTTCATATCGAAATAAGTATTGAGAAAGACCTTAAGGACCATTATCCCGGATTTTACACCGTATAAAACGTGTTCGTCCTGTGTTTCAATCGTTCACATGTGACGAGTATTATATGTTTTCTAATGTTGATCAATGATTTATCCGATGCAGGATCTCTACAACGCTCGTTTACTTTGTCGATTGCACACTGTCAAAGCTCTAAGAGTGGTTAATTATAGCAAATCCATCCTCTACTCGTTCGAAACACCGAGATAACTTTTATTTTTGAATATTCTAATATTTTTTATCAAGACAACATATTTTTACCAAGTATTATTACAATCGGATAAAAACTATTTGGTTTATGACATAAAACATAAACATAAACGTACCCAACCGGATTTCTCCATCTTTAACCCGTTTCTTTTTCGCTAAAACTCCGGCTCAAAATAAAGTTGAAGCATTCCCATAGACCAACGAGCCATTGATTAGATATAACAACTCTGTCGAATTATGGAGTTGAGAATCATAACGCATATCAATGGCATTTTATATCAAAATAATATGGTTTGTGAAACAAGTAGTTAAGTACACATTGACTGTTATAAGGTCATTGTTGCAATTAATCAAACTTCTTTTACAGTTATTGGAGCAACCTAGAAGGTCACCAAGAAAACGCATTAAACTCCATGTGACCTTTGTATGAAAATCCGCCCGTAAACGAAATTTCTGCCCGTAACTGAAATTTCAACTAAATTTGAATCTCCGCAATTCAGTCTTAATCTGAAATTCCGCCCGTTATTTGAATTCCGTCACATCTCATTTACATATTTCGCCCTTAGATCCCGTGCGCAATCCGGCCTGGTTCAGCCTAAAACACTAAAATTTACATTATTCCAAGTACGCCTGGAAAAAATCTACGCCCGGAATTGACGCAAAATTTCGGATTGCTAAAGCAAAACGTACTTATAATGTGGTCATAAACGAATGTAAAGCACAATTTAGTAATTGATTATTTTAAATGGATGATCTTTTAATTTAGAAACTGGTAGTAACAGTATATACTATGGAGTTTTCAAGAGAAATTTCGATTTGGAGAAAACCTTTCCAACATGCCAAATATAAAACTAAATTATTTCATTCAATTTAAAACAAGGTATCATAGGTAGCATCTTTAACAATGAAAAGGCGGAAGAATTTTGTAAAAAATGTTGAAGTTTAACAAAGTAATGAAAAAATAGCTGCTGCTTATATGACAGTATATTAATTAAGTAGAACTATTAAAAGGAACAATTACACAGCCATTTCTGTTGATAAAACAAAATATGTTGTGCTTATTTAAGATTAACCAGAAAGTTTGAAGTATAATAATTGATTGTGTTTATGCTCATGCAATTAAAAGAAACTGGGCTCATACGGGAGTTTAACCCGGGACCTCTCGCACCCGATGCGAAAACAAACTTCTAGACCAACGAGCAGTTCATAACACTTAAAAACTATGGGATTAAATGAGATCTGTTCTTGTATGTCCCCACACTTGATATACTTGATAGCGTATGGTACACAAATTACATTACATCAAGTTAACTTGTTAAAACAAATCGAATACAAAATTAATACAGTCCAAGCAATTAAAGGGGCTGCACTCCGTATGATGAAATAGCGAAAAAAAGAGAAAAATGTCGAAAACAGACATAAACGTGGAATCGATGTGCACAATGCATTGAAACGTACTAACTGAAGTACCACATAGTTTACAATAAATTTATTTGTAGCAGTTTTTTCGTATTTTTCCATTCAAAAAGATTGCTATATATGTCTACCTAGTAGAATTCATTCATTATGCGTGATTGGCTAGTCGATGTTATCACGTGATATTACCAAGTAAGGTATATAGCTTATATATTCGAACCGTTTCGGGTAGGCCTTCGTAGCACAGTTGACATAATGGACTGCAATTTTGGCGACACCGGTTTGTTAATGTAAAAGCTGGTATTCCGCGCCGGTCAAAATGAATCCGAGAAACAGGAAAATCAGCCAGTTCTAGTTGGCGATCTGAATTTTAAAAACAGTTTTATATCGCGCTTAGCAATATTCCAACTGGAACGCTATTCCGGATATTTATGTCATACCCCACCTGGCGGCTGGTATTTCCGGATACAAATGATAATCCCCATGCACCAGACGGTTACAGATACAAGCATTCGAACCATATTGAAATGACATTCAAACCATTACCTTTTTATTTGATGGATTTTTGAAATGAAATTGGTTTTATTAAATGTTATTTGTAAAGCTGTTAAATTTTGGTGTATCAAATAATTTGACTTAATTCATTATTCAATACCGGTCGGTAGGTGGTGAAGAATCGCCTCTAAGTTGTAATATCTCAAACGCTTAGTGCGATAAAAATTGGTATTTTTTTAACCAAGAAGAAATGTTTTTCTTAAACCGACGACATTGACATTACCGCTTCAACCTCACACTGCCAATAACGGAATGTTCAAACTTTTTCTAAAGTAATATAAAAGTATACGCTCACATGAAGCTAGTTCGTCACCGATCTCAATGGGCATACATGTTTGTGTTGTACTATCATTCTATTTCAGTTTAATATAAATATACATACTAAATTCGGACTCATAACTAGTAGAATTGGCGATTATAAGTCCGACGCTCTATCGCCACTTCCATTGTGCCGTTAGTAAGTTACAGAAATAGTTCACACAATTATCTATCAATCATCTAATAATTAATTAACAAAAGATATAGATCAGTCAACAAATCTATGAATACAAAATTACATTCACGGCTAAATGTGTAAAAACGGACTAAACACTAATTCTGTCTTATGTACTGCAATGAAAGGTGTCGGTCGCTTTTATCAGGGTAAAGGGTAAATTTAAGGTTAACTGGACAACTTGCCATTAATTCCGAAACATAACTGGGCTCAGCAGGGGTTTTGATCCGGGACTTCTCGAATCCAAAGCAAGAATCATACCCTAGACAAACGAGGCGCGATACTAAAAATAACATAGATATAGTTCAATTGTTGGTTAAATGATGATAGCAGTTGAATGACAAATGCAATCATTTTTAATCGATTGAGTTGACTTTATTTGTATTTAACTAGAGCCATTTATTTGTTCAGCATTAATTATGTTATCTGTTAGGTTTTGTTTTGTAACAACCAGTTCACTTTTCTAATTCGTCCCCTTTAAGCAATACTTAAAGGGTGCGTCAAACTGATATATTTGCTGTATTGAGGTAGAATTAAAAGCAAAACTCTTCTAAACAGGAGCGCTGAGGAGCGTCCACAGGAATACAACACAGCTCATCAACAATCGTTGCTTACAAAATAAGGACAATTTCAAAACATCTTATAAACACCGTGAACAAGAAAACAAACGCTTTAAATAACACAAGTTATAAAGCAGGATGGTTTGTATGGCACAAACCTGTTAACATGAAATGTTGGAAATGTGTTGTTTTCCTAAAACAATGGGCTCGTCCGGGATTTGAACCCGGGACCTCTCGCACCCGAAGCGAGAATCATACCCCTAGACCAACGAGCCGGTGACATTATTACTATACTGTCTAATAATAAATTTGTTTAATTATAACTCATTGCGATGGCATTGCTAATGGTTGTGCAACATCTGGAGGCAAAATGATATTAAATGATTTTGTTGTAAATATGCACACCATAGGTTTAACGTTGATAGCTACTGGTCCACCAATTACCTTTGATCTTAATATTGATACAAGTTCAAAAGTAAATGCGTTTTTATGACAATATTTTCATTACATTTTTAATAAAAACAAGAAGGAGATATAATATATCTTAATTAAGTGCACGATATTACTTATGGTAAGTCTATATTAGGATATCATATTAATTCGATTTGAAAAATACTAATTAATAGTTTCATTAATTCCTTCCGAAATGTAATAAAATAACTGGGCTCGTCAAGGATTTGAACCCGGGACCTCTCGCACCCTAAGCGAGAATCATACCCCTAGACCAACGAGCCATTATGGCTACGATATTGTAAAGATCTAATTGTTGAATCTTCAACGATATCATTGCTTATAACAATTGTTATAAATTTGTGTCATCTGCCAGAATGCCTAGAGGCTAAAATATAAGTTTAAGGTTATGATGACATATGCTTAATAATTGAAAACAAATTTCCATTATTTAAACAACCTGCACGCCAGACTGAGTCAAATACTTTTTTTAAATTGCATGGAAGGACTATTCTAGTTCAGTTTGTTTTTGTACTTACAATATTCTGCAAACATTTGAGGCTTACATATGTTATTAACAGTACTATGGGTTTTTTTTAAATCATTCCTGTTTGTTTAATATGTTCATTGAGGTATCGTAGCAAGTTAGATTGCTTTATAATTTATCATTTATAAGTGCAGTAAGCAATTTACCTAAACAACTAAGTTAAGTAAAAGCACTATTGTTCTCAGGTTGCTTTACATCACCTTTAAATTTTATACATTGATTCTATATCACCAACTAACCACGTTTTTGGATGAATACCTACACAAACATGTATATATCTACATGGTACTACAAGATTGCTTTATAAAGTCAATATCGAAATACAACTATTCTTTAGCACTAGCACTATAGCGGCTTGTTGGTCTAGGGGTATGATTCTCAATTTAGGTGCAAGAGGTCCAGGAATCCAACCAAGGTCGAGCCCATTTTTCCTTTATCTCCATCTTTTCTCTATTGGGTTGTCCTTTCGTACAAAAGGTACACTATGCTAATCCTTCATTTTAAACGTGATGGTATATATCGGTTTATTTTAATACCCGTCCTTGAAATAGAAGTTTTAAGCCTTGTAAAAAGACGAATCAATCCAGCTTAATCCATTCCAGTGAGATATCGAAATTTAATATTTGTTTTCTGGATGCCAATCAAGCATGTGACTATACTTGGATCTTTTTTCTTCTTCTGAAGTAGTGCTAATTTTCAGTCTCTGTATTAAAGTATTTCTAGATGTTGCACAATCAATTTACGATGTCTTTATCCTTCTAAAGAAAAGGCTCGTAAGGAAAATGAGCCCGGGGTCTCTTACGCACCAAAATAAAAAAAATATAAGGCTGGACCAGCAATCAATTAAAAAACTGGCATAATTCCTTCAACTGCAAATATTATAATTTTAATATTTTACCGCAGCTCGTTGGTCTTGGGGTATGATTCTCGCTTTGGGTGCGAGCCCAGTATGTTTTGGAATTTATGGAAGTGTTTCTTGGAGCAAAAATCATAACTCATCGTTGTACAAAGTTTATGTCGACCGATTTACGGTACTTAAGGTATTTGGGTTAACAGGTTTTAGTGAATCACTACTACAAAATGTACCATATTGTCCTCACTGAAGATTCAACAGTGTTATCTTTTGACAAACCTGGAATATGAAACGATAGTTCGTTTGTCTAGGGGTATGATTCTCGCTTAGAGTGCGATAGGTCCCGGGTTCAAATCCCGGACGATCGACCCCAAATATTTGAGAAAAGGTGACATTAAACGCAAGCAAAATTATTACATACATTGTATGCATTTTGTTTTTAGCGAAATCTTTTTTTGCATATCAACAATTTATAACAGTCTTGATATGTTATTTCATTATTCCCGAAAACAAACTCACTTAAAGCATGCACAATCTTTCTACAAAATGGGAATGTCATAATAAGAACTTTTCACGTACTGTGGCTTTGTCACAGAGTGTTTTGTCTAGCAACACGCTAACAATTATGTCTGCAAGCTTAGGGTCAGAACAATTAAAAACGGACTTCCAAAAGCAACATGCTTTACTTGCTAAGCGTCTGACCGAAAACGATGAGCACAAGACTTTTCTATATTTATTTCCAGGCGAACAAACAATATTTCTGCATGTGGATTCATGAAGATGTCAACGTTGATCATGTAGCTGTCGGAACTTCACATGCTTCCGTTGAAAGAAGATCTCCGAGACTGCTTCTACACAGGTAGAATATAAATGCTAATATATGCCAGAAATACTGCATCATAACAAGGACACTTAGTCCATGTTGAATAAACTCATCACAATCAGCTCGATGAACCAGAAACTAATATTTATGCAAAAAGCTACAGAAACAAGCTCAGTAGCAAAAAGTTTAAACAAAACCCGGTTTAGTGGCACTGGGCAAACGCAAAAGACGTAGAACACAAAATCACAAACAAGAAACACAGAAGAACAGCACAAAACTCCACAAACAGCACAGTGCATACATACTATATACTAAACCCGACTGGTATTATCCTTGCTATGTAATTCCGAGCAACTATCATCACTCAAGCAATAGATTAAAGCTAATCAAGTCCGAAAACCTATCACCCCATTGTCTATTTCCGAGTTCAATAGCAAGCAGAACCTTTTCATGTTCATTCCAAATAGCTTCCAAATGCCTTGTGTTGTCTGGAAACAAAGGCCAGCAACAAACTGGGACATTGTCAGATCAATATAATCAATGTACAACTGTGCTTAAGTTTTTGCCGGTACAATGCGTGTGTTAAATTCGCAGGACAACGAACAGAAATGTAATTAGACTTGGAAGATTGTCCAGACTTCAAATTTTTCGGAAGGTTTCATTAGCATTACCATGTAAATCCCTTAACGGTAAGATTGTATAACATCGAAGGGACCCCATTCTAGATTTAGCCCATATAGTCAATTCTAAAAGCTCCTCGGACAACCTCTTACCTTTCTCTTCTGGATCGCGAATTGAATCCTCCAAAGTCACCGCTGTATTCGATCTCGCCAAAAAGATGCGATTTTGACTGAAAAAAAACAACAACACATAAACTTCTCGTCCGGAGGCGCGCGTATAAACTGATGGGCCCGTGGTCCTGATGGAATTCATTTGTTTCTACAATGGATGGTAAAGGTAGTAAGATACAAATGGTGCTTCTGAAGGAATAAGATCTTCCTCTTCTGAACAATGGAGCAGATTTGAAGAATTTTAAGTCACAATATGGTCAGACAAAATTTAAAGTTGTGAATTTTAAATCATGAGTGTATAAGGTGACATGTTTGCTTCAGGACAAAACATACAAGGAGACACTGTTTAAGGACAAGATGGTCTTGCAAAGGAAATTTGAAAGTATATTCGGTGATAGTGAAACAAATAGGTCAAAACTCGCAGTGTTATCAAGGCCTCAAGTCAGATTTAAAGAATCTTGCAGCTTTCAAGTTCGAAACGGTGTAAAAAATATAAAAAGGAAACAAAAACACGGGTAATGATGCTACTAGATAAGAAGACAAATACGATAGAAATACTTTTAAATAATGTTACAATTTTGTTAGAAAACCTAACACTCGACTGTAGAAATTTGGAAAGAGGAAGCCTGAGACAAATTTCTTCCAATGCCATGACATTGAACAACAATCGCGAACTTCACAGATGGATAACACACAAACACACCAGTTGCAGCAAATGGGTCGTCATGAACAGTTTAACGCGCAGAGCAACCTTTTCATGGTTCAAAGTGTTATGAACACGAACAGTCGTACTTTCAGTCAAGCGCGCCATAATTTACACATAGAGGCTATTCTATAAGACACGTCGGAGATTCAAGAGGAATCACACAGTCGCAAAGGTTTTTCACAGGCCATGAGAGACGAAAATTTCTTACAGATCTCAGCGATCAGTGGTATGAAACCCTTTCACATCCCAATGAAACAACTGTCTTGGACGAGGATATTATGTCGGAGTTTGTCAAGGAATTCCGTTCCCTCCCGAGTGTCTGAATTGCCGTGGAAAAGAAAATTATGGAAATGATTGTATGGGAATTTTGAAGGGGCCAATATGTGAAAAGGTCTGAATGTTGTAG
This sequence comes from Mya arenaria, assembly GCF_026914265.1. NCBI lineage: Eukaryota > Metazoa > Mollusca > Bivalvia > Myida > Myidae > Mya > Mya arenaria. Next base: position 61,960,085 of record NC_069125.1, on the reverse strand, counting down.
ATGAAACTCCTGTGTGACAACATTGATTTAAAAAATTGCAATACATGATATACATGCTAGCTGCTTTGCTGTTTTTATTAAAACGAACACTCACGAATTCATGTTGATAAAAGAAACTATGTTGTCCTCATATGAGGATTACAGGAGTAGGTTTAGAGATCAGAATCAATAAATGGTATTCTTGCAACTAACAAAATAGGGCTCGTCCGGGATTTGAACCCGGGACCTCTCGCTCCCGAAGCGAGAATCATACCCCTAGACCAACGAGCCGTTCTGAATGACATGAATCTTTATCTATTAATGTAATTGTGGAATCACTACTTTTCAATGACACTGCTTATTAAGAGTGGTAACACCTGGTGACAATTTCAGATAGAACGACGTGTTTGCTTCTTATATATACTAGTAATCATTGCATAATTTGCATCAGCATTCTGTAATTAATAAGTTTATAATTGTAATAATGCAGTTTGTGAATATAGCTACAAATGGTAAAAAATAATATTTTTAAATACAAATATAATGAATTATATTCAACTGCACATATCAATGACAAAACGATTTAAATATAATTATGTTTACAATCGGTATCGCGGCTCGTTGGTCTAGGGGTATGATTCTCGCTTTGGGTGCGAGAGGTCCCGGGTTCAAATCCCGGACGAGCCCATTTTTTATATTAATTTGCGGAATCGCTTGTTCTTTACCTTTGACAGCGTCTAATACTGATCTAAGATGGGTTTTTAAACCATGCCAAAATGAGCTGAGATGTTTTTTCCTCCAAAGATTCGCTGTCTTAGATCTCGCCAAAAAAGATGCAATTTTTAACTGAGAACAACAAAACCTTTCTCGTCCGGTGGCGCGCGTATAAACTGATGGCCCGAATGGATGGTAAAGGTTATAAGATACAACTGGAGCTTCTGAAGGAACAATATGTCCTACTTCTGAATGATGGAGCAGATTTGAAGAAGTCTATGACACAAGATGGTCGGACAGAATTCAAAGTTGTGTATTTTAAATCATGAGTGTATAAGATGACATGTTTTCTTCTGGTAAATACATACAAGGAGTCATTGTTTAAGGTCCAGGTTCTTGAAAAGAAGAAGGTACATACATACTTAGGAAACTTTGAAAGTATATTCGGTGATAGTGACGCAAATGAATCAATACTCGCATATTATTAATGCACACTTGTTTTATGCATAATGACAAAACAAACAATGGCATTTTTACAGCACTACTTTACAAGATTGGAAAATAATTCTACAGTAGCACTGTAGATGAAATATATAATTTGAAAAAAAAACGATGACATATCAGGAGAATGTTATACCAAGGGCTGAAGTCAGATTTGAAAAATCTTGCAGCTTTCCGTTCCAAGCGGTGTAAAAAAATGTAAAAAAGTACGAGTGATGATGCTACTAAATAAGACGACAAGTACGATAGAAACACTTTTAAATAACGTTAGAAAACTAAACACTCGACTTGAACAATTAGGAAATAGGAAGCTTGAGACAAATGCTTCCAATACCACAACAGTGAACACCAATCACAAACTTTACAGATAGCTAACACACAAACACACCAGTTGAAAGAATAGGGTAGTCATGAACAGTTTAACGCGAACTGCAACCTTTTAATGGTTCACAGTTTTTAGTTAATGGAAAAGGTGTCCGGAAGCAATCGTAGTACTAATTACATGTTGATCGATTTACGGTTTCCATTTAACATGCGATATTTAGTATATATTATAGGCCAGAAGGTATCACACCAACAAGTGTAATATCATCTCCAAGCCTAGGTTGTCCAACAGAGTTTGTACCATCGTTTTCGCCATAGCCAGATTGTTCTAGTCTTTTGGGTAGAATGCACTAAATAATAAAATCTCACCCAGTAGCTATGCGGACAAAACAAAACGGAACAGAACAGAAGTTTATATCAAAGAAATATAAACAAGTAAACTCAATTTTCATACAGTTGATCATCGTTACAAGGTAGCCAATACCAGACTACCAAATGCACGTTTTACGGTTTTGGAATCGTTTAATAATGTTTTCCATTATTTCCTTCAATTTCGAAAATGTATGGGGATCGTGCCAACAGCGTCAATAGTACCTTTCATATCTCTGCCATTGCCTTTGTCACCTCGTTTTCAGTATGATTTTCATATCGAAATAAGTATTGAGAAAGACCTTAAGGACCATTATCCCGGATTTTACACCGTATAAAACGTGTTCGTCCTGTGTTTCAATCGTTCACATGTGACGAGTATTATATGTTTTCTAATGTTGATCAATGATTTATCCGATGCAGGATCTCTACAACGCTCGTTTACTTTGTCGATTGCACACTGTCAAAGCTCTAAGAGTGGTTAATTATAGCAAATCCATCCTCTACTCGTTCGAAACACCGAGAAAACTTTTATTTTTGAATATTCTAATATTTTTTATCAAGACAACATATTTTTACCAAGTATTATTACAATCGGATAAAAACTATTTGGTTTATGACATAAAACATAAACATAAACGTACCCAACCGGATTTCTCCATCTTTAACCCGTTTCTTTTTTGCTAAAACTCCGGCTCAAAATAAAGTTGAAGCATTCCCATAGACCAACGAGCCATTGATTAGATATAACAACTCTGTCGAATTATGGAGTTGAGAATCATAACGCATATCAATGGCATTTTATATCAAAATAATATGGTTTGTGAAACAAGTAGTTAAGTACACATTGACTGTTATAAGGTCATTGTTGCAATTAATCAAACTTCTTTTACAGTTATTGGAGCAACCTAGAAGGTCACCAAGAAAACGCATTAAACTCCATGTGAGCTTTGTATGAAAATCCGCCCGTAAACGAAATTTCTGCCCGTAACTGAAATTTCAACTAAATTTGAATCTCCGCAATTCAGTCTTAATCTGAAATTCCGCCCGTTATTTGAATTCCGTCACATCTCATTTACATATTTCGCCCCTAGATCCCGTGCGCAATCCGGCCTGGTTCAGCCTAAAACACTAAAATTTACATTATTCCAAGTACGCCTGGAAAAAATCTACGCCCGGAATTGACGCAAAATTTCGGATTGCTAAAGCAAAACGTACTTATAATGTGGTCATAAACGAATGTAAAGCACAATTTAGTAATTGATTATTTTAAATGGATGATCTTTTAATTTAGAAACTGGTAGTAACAGTATATACTATGGAGTTTTCAAGAGAAATTTCGATTTGGAGAAAACCTTTCCAACATGCCAAATATAAAACTAAATTATTTCATTCAATTTAAAACAAGGTATCATAGGTAGCATCTTTAACAATGAAAAGGCGGAAGAATTTTGTAAAAAATGTTGAAGTTTAACAAAGTAATGAAAAAATAGCTGCTGCTTATATGACAGTATATTAATTAAGTAGAACTATTAAAAGGAACAATTACACAGCCATTTCTGTTGATAAAACAAAATATGTTGTGCTTATTTAAGATTAACCAGAAAGTTTGAAGTATAATAATTGATTGTGTTTATGCTCATGCAATTAAAAGAAACTGGGCTCATACGGGAGTTTAACCCGGGACCTCTCGCACCCGATGCGAAAACAAACTTCTAGACCAACGAGCAGTTCATAACACTTAAAAACTATGGGATTAAATGAGATCTGTTCTTGTATGTCCCCACACTTGATATACTTGATAGCGTATGGTACACAAATTACATTACATCAAGTTAACTTGTTAAAACAAATCGAATACAAAATTAATACAGTCCAAGCAATTAAAGGGGCTGCACTCCGTATGATGAAATAGCGAAAAAAAGAGAAAAATGTCGAAAACAGACATAAACGTGGAATCGATGTGTACAATGCATTGAAACGTACTAACTGAAGTACCACATAGTTTACAATAAATTTGTTTGTAGCAGTTTTTTCGTATTTTTTCCATTCAAAAAGATTGCTATATATGTCTACCTAGTAGAATTCATTCATTATGCGTGATTGGCTAGTCGATGTTATCACGTGATATTACCAAGTAAGGTATATAGCTTAAATATTCGAACCGTTTCGGGTAGGCCTTCGTAGCACAGTTGACATAATGGACTGCAATTTTGGCGACACCGGTTTGTTAATGTAAAAGCTGGTATTCCGCGCCGGTCAAAATGAATCCGAGAAACAGGAAAATCAGCCAGTTCTAGTTGGCGATCTGAATTTTAAAAACAGTTTTATATCGCGCTTAGCAATATTCCAACTGGAACGCTATTCCGGATATCTATGTCATACCCCACCTGGCGGCTGGTATTTCCGGATACAAATGATAATCCCCATGCACCAGACGGTTACAGATACAAGCATTCGAACCATATTGAAATGACATTCAAACCATTACCTTTTTATTTGATGGATTTTTGAAATGAAATTGGTTTTATTAAATGTTATTTGTAAAGCTGTTAAATTTTGGTGTATCAAATAATTTGACTTAATTCATTATTCAATACCGGTCGGTAGGTGGTGAAGAATCGCCTCTAAGTTGTAATATCTCAAACGCTTAGTGCGATAAAAATTGGTATTTTTTTAACCAAGAAGAAATGTTTTTCTTAAACCGACGACATTGACATTACCGCTTCAACCTCACACTGCCAATAACGGAATGTTCAAACTTTTTCTAAAGTAATATAAAAGTATACGCTCACATGAAGCTAGTTCGTCACCGATCTCAACGGGCATACATGTTTGTGTTGTACTATCATTCTATTTCAGTTTAATATAAATATACATACTAAATTCGGACTCATAACTAGTAGAATTGGCGATTATAAGTCCGACGCTCTATCGCCACTTCCATTGTGCCGTTAGTAAGTTACAGAAATAGTTCACACAATTATCTATCAATCATCTAATAATTAATTAACATAAGATATAGATCAGTCAACAAATCTATGAATACAAAATTACATTCACGGCTAAATGTGTAAAAACGGACTAAACACTAATTCTGTCTTATGTACTGCAATGAAAGGTGTCGGTCGCTTTTATCAGGGTAAAGGGTAAATTTAAGGTTAACTGGACAACTTGCCATTAATTCCGAAACATAACTGGGCTCAGCAGGGGTTTTGATCCGGGACTTCTCGAATCCAAAGCAAGAATCATACCCTAGACAAACGAGGCGCGATACTAAAAATAACATAGATATAGTTCAATTGTTGGTTAAATGATGATAGCAGTTGAATGACAAATGCAATCATTTTTAATCGATTGAGTTGACTTTATTTGTATTTAACTAGAGCCATTTATTTGTTCAGCATTAATTATGTTATCTGTTAGGTTGTGTTTTGTAACAACCAGTTCACTTTTCTAATTCGTCCCCTTTAAGCAATACTTAAAGGGTGCGTCAAACTGATATATTTGCTGTATTGAGGTAGAATTAAAAGCAAAACTCTTCTAAACAGGAGCGCTGAGGAGCGTCCACAGAAATACAACACAGCTCATCAACAATCGTTGCTTACAAAATAAGGACAATTTCAAAACATCTTATAAACACCGTGAACAAGAAAACAAACGCTTTAAATAACACAAGTTATAAAGCAGGATGGTTTGTATGGCACAAACCTGTTAACATGAAATGTTGGAAATGTGTTGTTTTCCTAAAACAATGGGCTCGTCCGGGATTTGAACCCGGAACCTCTCGCACCCGAAGCGAGAATCATACCCCTAGACCAACGAGCCGGTGACATTATTACTATACTGTCTAATAATAAATTTGTTTAATTATAACTCATTGCGAAGGGATTGCTAATGGTTGGGCAACATCTGGAGGCAAAATGATATTAAATGATTTTGTTGTAAATATGCACACCATTGGTTTAACGTTGATAGCTATTGGTCCACCAATTACCTTTTCAAGATGATCTTAATATTGATACAAGTTCAATAGTAAATGCGTTTTTATGACAATATTTTCATTACATTTTTAACAAAAACAAGACGGAGATATAATATATCTTAATTAAGTGCACGATATTACTTATGGTAAGTCTATATTAGGATATCATATTAATTCGATTTGAAAAATACTAATTAATAGTTTCATTAATTCCTTCCGAAATGTAATAAAATAATTGGGCTCGTCCGGGATTTGAACCCGGGACCTCTCGCACCCTAAGCGAGAATCATACCCCTAGACCAACGAGCCATTATGGCTACGATATTGTAAAGATCTAATTGTTGAATCTTCAACGATATCATTGCTTATAACAATTGTTATAAATTTGTGTCATCTGCCAGAATGCCTAGAGGCTAAAATATAAGTTTAAGGTTATGATGACATATGCTTAATAATTGAAAACAAATTTCCATTATTTAAACAACCTGCACGCCAGACTGAGTCAAATACTTTTTTTTAAATTGCATGGAAGGACTATTCTAGTTCAGTTTGTTTTTGTACTTACAATAATCTGCAAACATTTGAGGCTTACATATGTTATTAACAGTACTATGGTTTTTTTTTTTAAATCATTCCTGTTTGTTTAATATGTTCATTGAGGTATCGTAGCAAGTTAGATTTCTTTATAATTTATCATTTATAAGTGCAGTAAGCAATTTACCTAAACAACTAAGTTAAGTAAAAGCACTATTGTTCTCAGGTTGCTTTACATCACCTTTAAATTTTATACATTGATTCTATATCACCAACTAACCACGTTTTTGGATGAATACCTACACAAACATGTATATATCTACATGGTACTACAAGATTGCTTTATAAAGTCAATATCGAAATACAACTATTCTTTAGCACTAGCACTATAGCGGCTTGTTGGTCTAGGGGTATGATTCTCAATTTAGGTGCAAGAGGTCCAGGAATCCAACCAAGGTCGAGCCCATTTTTCCTTTATCTCCATCTTTTCTCTATTGGGTTGTCCTTTCGTACAAAAGGTACACTATGCTAATCCTTCATGTTAAACGTGATGGTATATATCGGTTTATTTTAATACCCGTCCTTGAAATAGAAGTTTTAAAAAGACGAATCAATCCAGCTTAATCCATTCCAGTGAGATATCGAAATTTAATATTTGTTTTCTGGATGCCAATCAAGCATGTGACTATACTTGGATCTTTTTTCTTCTTCTGAAGTAGTGCTATTTTTCAGTCTCTGTATTAAAGTATTTCTAGATGTTGCACAATCAATTTACGATGTCTTTATCCTTCTAAAGAAAAGGCTCGTAAGGAAAATGAGCCCGGGGTCTCTCCGGGGGCACCAAAATAAAAAAATAAAAGGCTGGACCAGCAATCAATTAAAAAACTGGCATAATTCCTTAAACTGCAAATATTATAATTTTAATATTTTACCGCAGCTCGTTGGTCTTGGGGTATGATTCTCGCTTTGGGTGCGAGCCCAGTATGTTTTGGAATTTATGGAAGTGTTTCTTGGAGCAAAAATCATAACTCATCGTTGTACAAAGTTTATGTCGACCGATTTACGGTACTTAAGGTATTTGGGTTAACAGGTTTTAGTGAATCACTACTACAAAATGTACCATATTGTCCTCACTGAAGATTCAACAGTGTTATCTTTTGACAAACCTGGAATATGAAACGATAGTTCGTTTGTCTAGGGGTATGATTCTCGCTTAGAGTGCGATAGGTCCCGGGTTCAAATCCCGGACGATTGAGCCCAAATATTTGAGAAAAGGTGACATTAAAAGCAAGCAAAATTATTACATACATTGTATGCATTTTGTTTTTAGCGAAATCTTTTTTTGCATATCAACAATTTATAACAGTCTTGATATGTTATTTCATTATTCCCGAAAACAAACTCACTTAAAGCATGCACAATCTTTCTACAAAATGGGAATGTCATAATAAGAACTTTTCACGTACTGTGGCTTTGTCACAGAGTGTTTTGTCTAGCAACACGCTAACAATGATGTCTGCAAGCTTAGGGTCAGAACAATTATAAACGGACTTCCAAAAGCAACATGCTTTACTTGCTAAGCGTCTGACCGAAAACGATGAGCACAAGACTTTTCTATATTTATTTCCAGGCGAACAAACAATATTTCTGCATGTGGATTCATGAAGATGTCAACGTTGATCATGTAGCTGTCGGAACTTCACATGCTTCCGTTGAAAGAAGATCTCCGAGACTGCTTCTACACAGGTAGAATATAAATGCTAATATATGCCGGAAATACTGCATCATAACAAGGACACTTAGTCCATGTTGAATAAACTCATCACAATCAGCTCGATGAACCAGAAACTAATATTTATGCAAAAAGCTACAGAAACAAGCTCAGTAGCAAAAAGTTTAAACAAAACCCGGTTTAGTGGCACTGGGCAAACGCAAAAGACGTAGAACACAAAATCACAAACAAGAAACACAGAAGAACAGCACAAAACTCCACAAACAGCACAGTGCATACATACTATATACTAAACCCGACTGGTATTATCCTTGCTATGTAATTCCGAGCAACTATCATCACTCAAGCAATAGATTAAAGCTAATCAAGTCCGAAAACCTATCACCCCATTGTCTATTTCCGAGTTCAATAGCAAGCAGAACCTTTTCATGTTCATTCCAAATAGCTTCCAAATGCCTTGTGTTGTCTGGAAACAAAGGCCAGCAACAAACTGGGACATTGTCAGATCAATATAATCAATGTACAACTGTGCTTAAGTTTTTGCCGGTACAATGCGTGTGTTAAATTCGCAGGACAACGAACAGAAATGTAATTAGACTTGGAAGATTGTCCAGACTTCAAATTTTTCGGAAGGTTTCATTAGCATTACCATGTAAATCCCTTAACGGTAAGATTGTATAACATCGAAGGGACCCCATTCTAGATTTAGCCCCTATAGTCAATTCTAAAAGCTCCTCGGACAACCTCTTACCTTTCTCTTCTGGATCGCGAATTGAATCCTCCAAAGTCACCGCTGTATTCGATCTCGCCAAAAAGATGCGATTTTGACTGAAAAAAAAACAACAACACATAAACTTCTCGTCCGGAGGCGCGCGTATAAACTGATGGGCCCGTGGTCCTGACGGAATTCATTTGTTTCTACAATGGATGGTAAAGGTAGTAAGATACAAATGGTGCTTCTGAAGGAATAAGATCTTCCTCTTCTGAACAATGGAGCAGATTTGAAGAATTTTAAGTCACAATATGGTCAGACAAAATTTAAAGTTGTGAATTTTAAATCATGAGTGTATAAGGTGACATGTTTGCTTCAGGACAAAACATACAAGGAGACACTGTTTAAGGACAAGATGGTCTTGCAAAGGAAATTTGAAAGTATATTCGGTGATAGTGAAACAAATAGGTCAAAACTCGCAGTGTTATCAAGGCCTCAAGTCAGATTTAAAGAATCTTGCAGCTTTCAAGTTCGAAACGGTGTAAAAAATATAAAAAGGAAACAAAAACACGGGTAATGATGCTACTAGATAAGAAGACAAATACGATAGAAATACTTTTAAATAATGTTACAATTTTGTTAGAAAACCTAACACTCGACTGTAGAAATTTGGAAAGAGGAAGCCTGAGACAAATTTCTTCCAATGCCATGACATTGAACAACAATCGCGAACTTCACAGATGGATAACACACAAACACACCAGTTGCAGCAAATGGGTCGTCATGAACAGTTTAACGCGCAGAGCAACCTTTTCATTGTTCAAAGTGTTATGAACACGAACAGTCGTACTTTCAGTCAAGCGCGCCATAATTTACACATAGAGGCTATTCTATAAGACGCGTCGGAGATTCAAGAGGAATCACACAGTCGCAAAGGTTTTTCACAGGCCATGAGAGACGAAAATTTCATTACAGATCTCAGCGATCAGTGGTATGAAACCCTTTAACATCCCAATGAAACAACTGTCTTGGACGAGGATATTATGTCGGAGTTTGTCAAGGAATTCCGGTCCCTCCCGAGTGTCTGAATTGCCGTGGAAAAGAAAATTATGAAAATGATTGTATGGGAATTTTGAAGGGGCCAATATGTGAAAAGGTCTGAATGTTGTAGATGAAACTCCTGTGTGACAACATTGATTTAAAAAAATTGCAATACATGATATACATGCTAGCTGCTTTGCTGTTTTTATTAAAACGAACACTCACGAATTCATGTTGATAAAAGAAACTATGTTGTCCTCATATGAGGATTACAGGAGTAGGTTTAGAGATCAGAATCAATAAATGGTATTCTTGCAACTAACAAAATAGGGCTCGTCCGGGATTTGAACCCGGGACCTCTCGCTCCCGAAGCGAGAATCATACCCCTAGACCAACGAGCCGTTCTGAATGACATGAATCTTTATCTATTCATGTAATTGTGGAATCACTACTTTTCAATGACACTGCTTATTAAGAGTGGTAACACCTGGTGACAATTTCAGATAGAACGACGTGTTTGCTTCTTATATATACTAGTAGTCATTGCATAACTTGCATCAGCATTCTGTAATTAATAAGTTTATAATTGTAATAATGCAGTTTGTGAATATAGCTACAAATGGTAAAAAATAATATTTTTAAATACAAATATAATGAATTATATTCAACTGCACATATCAATGACAAAACGATTTAAATATAATTATGTTTACAATCAGTATCGCGGCTCGTTGGTCTAGGGGTATGAGTCTCGCTTTGGGTGCGAGAGGTCCCGGGTTCAAATCCCGGACGAGCCCATTTTTTATATTAATTTGCGGAATCGCTTGTTCTTTTCCTTTGACAGCGTCTCAAACTGATCTAAGATGGGTTTTTAAACCATGCCAAAATGAGCTGAGATGTTTTTTCCTCCAAAGATTCGCTGTCTTAGATCTCGCCAAAAAAGATGCAATTTTTAACTGAGAACAACAAAACCTTTCTCGTCCGGTGGCGCGCGAATAAACTGATGGCCCGAATGGATGGTAAAGGTTATAAGATACAACTGGAGCTTCTGAAGGAACAATATGTCCTACTTCTGAATGATGGAGCAGATTTGAAGAAGTCTATGACACAAGATGGTCGGACAGAATTCAAAGTTGTGTATTTTAAATCATGAGTGTATAAGATGACATGTTTTCTTCTGGTGAATACATACAAGGAGTCATTGTTTAAGGTCCAGGTTCTTAAAAAGAAGAAGGTACATACATACTTAGGAATCTTTGAAAGTATATTTGGTGATAGTGAAGCAAATGAATCAATACTCGCATATTATTAATGCACACTTGTTTTATGCATAATGACAAAACAAACAATGGCATTTTTACAGCACTACTTTACAAGATTGGAAAATAATTCTACAGTAGCACTGTAGATGAAATCTATAATTTGAAAAAAAACGATGACATATGAGGAGAATGTTATACCAAGGGCTGAAGTCAGATTTGAAGAATCTTGCAGCTTTCCGTTCCAAGCGGTGTAAAAAAAATGTAAAAAAGCACGAGTGATGATGCTACTAGATAAGACGACAAGTACGATAGAAACACTTTTAAATAACGTTAGAAAACTAAACACTCGACTTGAGAAATTAGGAAATAGGAAGCTTGAGACAAATGCTTCCAATACCATAACAGTGAACACCAATCACAAACTTTACAGATAGCTAACACACAAACACACCAGTTGAAAGAATAGGGTAGTCATGAACAGTTTAACGCGAACTGCAACCTTTTAATGGTTCACATTTTTTAGTTAATGGAAAAGGTGTCCGGAAGCAATCGTAGTACTAATTACATGTTGATCGATTTACGGTTTCCATTTAACATGCGATATTTAGTATATATTATAGGCCAGAAGGTATCACACCAACAAGTGTAATATCATCTCCAAGCCTAGGTTGTCCAACAGAGTTTGTACCATCGTTTTCGCCATAGCCAGATTGTTCTAGTCTTTTGGGTAGAATGCACTAAATAATAAAATCTCACCCAGTAGCTATGCGGACAAAACAAAACGGAACAGAACAGAAGTTTATATCAAAGAAATATAAACAAGTAAACTCAATTTTCATACAGTTGATCATCGTTACAAGGTAGCCAATACCAGACTACCAAATGCACGTTTTACGGTTTTGGAATCGTTTAATAATGTTTTCCATTATTTCCTTCAATTTCGAAAATGTATGGGGATCGTGCCAACAGCGTCAATAGTACCTTTCATATCTTTGCCATTGCCTTTGTCACCTCGTTTTCAGTATGATTTTCATATCGAAATAAGTATTGAGAAAGACCTTAAGGACCATTATCCCGGATTTTACACCGTATAAAACGTGTTCGTCCTGTGTTTCAATCGTTCACATGTGACGAGTATTATATGTTTTCTAATGTTGATCAATGATTTATCCGATGCAGGATCTCTACAACGTTCGTTTACTTTGTCGATTGCACACTGTCAAAGCTCTAAGAGTGGTTAATTATAGCAAATCCATCCTCTTCTCGTTCGAATCACCGAGATAACTTTTATTTTTGAATATTCTAATATTTTTATCAAGACAACATATTTTTACCAAGTATTATTACAATCGGATAAAAACTATTTAGTTTATGACATGAAACATAAACATAAACGTACCCAACCGGATTTCTCCATCTTTAACCCGTTTCTTTTTCGCTAAAACTCCGGCTCAAAATAAAGTTGAAGCATTCCCATAGACCAACGAGCCATTGATTAGATATAACAACTCTGTCGAATTATGGAGTTGAGAATCATAACGCATATCAATGGCATTTTATATCAAAATAATATGGTTTGTGAAACAAGTAGTTAAGTACACATTGACTGTTATAAGGTCATTGTTGCAATTAATCAAACTTCTTTTACAGTTATTGGAGCAACCTAGAAAGTCACCAAGAAATCGCATTAAACTCCATGTGACCTTTGTATGAAAATTTGCACGTAAACGAAATTTCTGCCCGTAACTGATTTTTGTCTAAATCTGAAACTCCGCAATTCAGTCTAAATCTGAAATTCCGCCCGTTATTTAAATTCCGTCACACCTCATTTATATATTTCGCCCCTAGATCCCGAGCGCAATCCGGCCTGGTTCAGTCTCAAACACTAAAATTTGCATTATTCCAAAAACGCCTGGAAAAAATCTACGCCCGGATTTGACGCAAAATTTTCGGGATTTTTTTTTTCGTACGATGATTAAGCAAAATGGATTATAATGTGGTCATAAACGAATGTAAAGTTAATTTGGTAATTGATTATTTTAAATGGATGATCTTTTAATTTAGAAACTGGTAGTAACAGTATATACTATGGAGTCTTCAAGAGAAATTTCGATTTGGAGAAAACCTTTCCAACATGCCAAATATAAAACTAAATTATTTCATTAAATTTAAAACAAGGCATTATTTTAACAAAGTAATGAAAAAAATAGCTGCTGTTTATATGACAGTAAATTAAGTATGTAGAACTATTAAAAGGAACAATTACACATTTCTGTTGATAAAACAAAATATGTTGTGCTAATTTAAAATTAACCAGAAAGTTTGAAGTATAACAAAATAATTGATTGTGCTTATGCTTATGGAATTAAAAGAAACTGGGCTCATACGGGAGTTTAACCCGGGACCTCTCGCACCCGATGCGAAAACAAACCTCTAGACCAACGAGCAGTTCATAACACTTAAAAACTCTGTCAATTGAAAATATTGTGAAAACTCATATCAGTGGCATTGAGAATTGGTTGTGCAACATCTTGTGACAATATGGGATTAAATGAGATCTGTTCTTGTACATCCCCTCAATTGATATACTTGATAGCTTATGGTACACAAATTACATTACATCAAGTTAACTAGTTAAAACAAATCGAATACAAAAGCAATACAGTCTAAGCAATTAAAGGTGCTGTACTCCGTATGATGAAATAGCGAAAAAAAATGTCGAAAACTGACATATACGTGGTATCGATGTGTACAATGCATTAAAACTTACTTACTGAAGTACCACATAGTTTACAATAAATATATTTGTAGCAGTTTTTATCGTATTTTTCCATTCAAAAAGATTGCTAGGTATGTCTACCTAGTAGAATTCATTCATTATGCGTGATTGCCTAGTCAATGTTATCACGTGATATTACCAAGTAAAGTATATAGCTTAAATATTCCAACCGTTTGGGGTAAGTCTTCGTAGCACAGTGGATATAATGGACTGCAATTTTGGCGACACCTGGGCTCGTCCGGGATTTGAACCCGGGACCTCTCGCAGCCTAAGCGAGAATCATACTCCTAAACCAACGAGCCGCAGTACTTCATTGTGATACACATGTGAAAAAATTGACAGCAAAAAGGTCACCAGATATTGCACAATAAATGAGAAATGTGTTCGCTGAAAGTTCAACACATAGCTTATTCAGAATGTTATTTTTTTTGACAAAGCCTGCCCTCTAACAATGGCTCATTGGTCTAGGGGTATGATTCTCGCTTAGGGTGCCAGAGGTCCCGGTATCAAATCCCGGACGAGCCCGATTCTTTTAACGAAACTGCCATTAATGAAAATAAATATAATTATATGTTTTGTTGTGTTGATAAAATATTGCCTTTATAAAGACATTAACCATCTAACTTGTATCAAAAATCATTTCTGATCATTCATTTATTACGACATATCAACCTCTAGGGTGATTTGAACACACTGTTAAGATGATCAGAAATTAAATAAAAAGATCTATTCGGATATAATGCTAAACAAGTATGCAACTAGGTTCAGGTTATACAGAAGTATAGAAATACTACAACAATTGTATAAAAATACTTTATCAGCATAATCAACGGAAATGTAAACATGTCAACGTTTCAGTGTTATTTTAAACGCGAGCAAAATTATTACATACATTGTATGCATTTTGTTTCTGAGCGAAAACTATTTTTGCATATCAAAAGTTTATAACAGTCTTGATATGTTATTTCATTATTCCCGAAAACAAAGTCACTAAAATCATGTCCAATCTTTCTACAAAATGATAACCGAATGCCATAATAAGAAACGTTCACGTACTGTGGCTTTGTCACAGAGTGTTTTGCCTAGCAAAAAGCTAGCAATAATGTGTGCTAGCTTAAGGTCAGAGCAATTATAAACGGACTTCCAAACGCCACATGCTTTACTTGCTAAGCGTTTGACCGAAAACGATTAGCAACAAAACTTTGCTATATTTATTTCCAGGCGAACAAAAAATATATCTGCCTGTGGATTTATCAATATGTCAACGTCGATCATGTAGCTGTCGGAACTTCACATGCTTCCGTTGAAAGAAGATCTCCGAGACTGCTTCTACACAGGTAAATGCTAATATATGCCGGAAATAACGCTTCATACCAAGGGCAATCAGTCTAAGTGGAGTAAACTCATCACAATCAGCTCGATGAACAAGAAACTAAACCCCAGTGGTATTATCCTTGCTGTGTCATTTCGAGCAACTATCATCTCTCAAGCAATAGATTCAAGCTAAACAAGTCCGAAAACCTATCACCCCATTGTCTATTTCCGAGTTCAATAGCAAGTAGAACGTGTTCATGTTCATTCCAAATAGCTTCCAAAAAGTATTGATGAGCCAAGTACTTGAGTTATTTTAATACAACAATCGATATTTACTTCATGTGGGGAAGCATTGTGTTGTTTCGAAACAAAGGCCAGCAACAAACGGGGACATTGTCAGATCATCATAATCACAAATGTGCTGAAGTTTTAGCCGGTACAATGTGTGTGGTCAAATTAGCCGGACAACAAACAGAAATGTACTTGGAAGATTGTCCAGACTTCAATATTTTTGGAAGGGTTCATACCCGCTAGCATAACCATGTCAATCCCTTCACGGTAAGATTGTATAACGGCCTGTCTGTCATTCGACATACAGTCCTACTGAAGTGCGGCTGATTTGGGTCCGATAGAACATCGAAGAGACCCTCTTCGAGCTCCTATAGTCAATTCTAAAAGCTCCTCGGACAACCTCTTACCTTTCTCTTCTATATCGCGGATTGTATCATCAAAAGATTCGCTGTCTTCGATCTCGCCAAAAAGATGCGATTTTAACTGAAAACAACAAAAACTTTCTCATCTGGAGGCGCGCGTATAAACTGGTGGCCCGTGGTCCTGAAGGAATTCATTTGTTTCTACAATCGATGGTAAAGGTAGTTAGATACAACTGGTGCTTCTGAAGGAACAAGATCTTCCTCTTCTGAACGATGGAGTAGATTTGAAAAAAATATGACACAATATGGTCAGACCGAATTCAAAGTTGTGGATTTTAAATCAATAGTTAATATAGTGACATGTTTGCTTCAGGCCAATACATACAAGGAGCCACTGTTTAAGGACCAGATGGTCTTGCAAAGGAGGAAGTACATATATACTTAGAAGACTGGGAATGATGCCGCCATATCTGTTATACAGAGAAATTTGTAACATGACATGAAATATAAACTTAAACGTAGAATTGTTAACGAATTCACTGCCCGCCCAACCGGTTTTCTCCATCTTTAACCCGTTTCTTTTTTTCTGAAACTCCGGCTCAAAATAAAGTTGAAGCATTTCCATAGACCAACGAGCCATTGATTAGATATAACAACTCTGTCGAATTATGGAGTTGAGAATCGTAACGCATATCAATGGCATTTTATATCAAAATAATATGTTTTGTGTAAACAAGTAGTTAAGTAAACATTCACTGTTACAAGGTGATTGTTGCAATTAATCAAACTTTTTTTACAGTTATTGAAGCAACCTAGAAGGTCACCAAGAAAACGCATTAAACTCCATGTGACCTTTGTATGAAAATCCGCCCGTAAACGAAATTTCTGCCCGTAACTGAAATTCCAACTAAATTTGAATCTCCGCAATTCAGTCTTAATCTAAAATTCCGCCCGTTATTTGAATTCCGTCACACCTCATTTACATATTTCGCCCCTAGATCCCGAGCGCAATCCGGCCTGGTTCAGCCTAAAACACTAAAATTTACATTATTCCAAGTACGCCTGGAAAAGATCTACGCCCGGAATTGACGCAAAATTTCGGATTGCTAAAGCAAAACGTACTTATAATGTGGTCATAAACGAATGTAAAGCACAATTTAGTAATTGATTATTTTAAATAGATAATCTTTAAATTTAGAAACTGCTAGTAACAGTATATACTTTGGAGTTTTCAAGGAATTTCGATTTTGAGAAAAACCTTTCCAACATGCCAAATATAAAACTAAATTATTTCATTCAATTTAAAACAAGGCATCATAGGTAGCATCTTTAACAATGAAAAGGCGGTAGAATTTTGTAAAAAAATGTTGAAGTTTAATAAAGTAATGAAAACAAATAGCTGCTGCTTATATGACAGTATATTAATTATGTAGAACTATTAAAAGGAACAATTACACAGCCATTTCTGTTGATAAAACAAAATATGTTGTGCTTATTTATTATTAACCAGAAAGCTTGAAGTATAATAATTGATTGTGCTTATGCTCATGCAATTAAAAGAAACTGGGCTCATACGGGAGTTTAACCCGGGACCTCTCGCACCCGATGCGAAAACAAACTTCTAGAACAACGAGAAGTTGATAACACTTAAAAACTATGGGATTAAATGAGATCTGTTCTTGTACATCCCCACACTTGATATACTTGATAGCGTATGGTACACAAATTACATTACATCAAGTTAACTAGTTAAAACAAATCGAATACAAAATTAATACAGTCTAAGCAATTAAAGGGGCTGCACTCCGTATGATGAAATAGCGAAAAAAAAAGAGAAAATTGTCAAAAACTGACATAAACGTGGAATCGATGTGCACAATGCATTGAAACGTACTAACTGAAGTACCACATAGTTTACAATAAATTTATTTGTAGCAGTTTTTTTTCCATTCAAAAAGATTGCTATATATGTCTACCTAGTAGAATTCATTCATAATGCGTGATTGGCTAGTCGATGTTATCACGTGATATTACCAAGTAAGGTATATAGCTTAAATATTCGAACCGTTTCGGGTAGGCCTTCGTAGCACAGTTGTCATAATGGTCTGCAATTTTGGCGACACCGGTTTGGTTAAAAGCTGGTATTCGGCGCCGGTCAAAATGAATCCGATTAATCAGCCAGTTCTAGTTGGCGATCTGAATTTTAAAAGCAGTTTTATTTCGCGCTTAGCAATATTGCAACTGGAACCCTATTCCGTATATCTATGTCATACCCCACCTGGCGGCTGGTATTTCCGGATACAAATGATAATCCTCATGCATCAGGCGGTTACAGATACAAGCATTCGAACCATATTGAAATGACATTCAAACCATTACCTTTTTATTTGATGGATTTTTGAAATGAAATTGGTTTTATTAAATGTTAATTGTAAAGCTGTTAAATTTTGGTGTATCAAATAATTTGACTCAATTCATTATTCAATACCGGTCGGTAGGTGGTGAAGAATCGCCTCTAAGTTGTAATATCTCAAACGCTTAGTGCGATAAAAAATGGTATTTTTTTAACCAAGAAGAAATGTTTTTCTTAAACCGACGACATTGACATTACCGCTTCAACCTCACACTGCCAAGAACGGAATGTTCAAACTTTTTCTAAAGTAATATAAAAGTATACGCTCACATGAAGCTAGTTCGTCACCGATCTCAATGGGCATACTTGTGTTGTACTATCATTCTATTTCAGTTTAATATAAATATACATACTAAATTCGGACTCATAACTAGTAGAATTGGCGATTATAAGTCCGACGCTCTATCGCCACTTCCATTGTGCCGTTAGTAAGTTACAGAAATAGTTCACACAATTATCTATCAATCATCTAATAATTAATTAACATAAGATATAGATCAGTCAACAAATCTATGAATACAAAATTACATTCACGGCTAAATGTGTAAAAACGGACTAAACACTAATTCTGTCTTATGTACTTAGTGACTGCAATGAAAGGTGTCGGTCGCTTTTATCAGGGTAAAGGTTAAATTTAAGGTTAACTGGACAACTTGCCATTAATTCCGAAACATAACTGGGCTCGGCAGGGGTTTTGATCCGGGACTGCTCGAATCCAAAGCAAGAATCATATCCTAGACAAACGAGGCGCGATACAAAAAAATAACATCGATACAGTTCAATTGTTGGTTAAATGATGATAGCAGTTGAATGACAAATGCAATCATTTTTAATCGATTGAGTTGACTTTATTTGTATTTAACTAGAGCCATTTATTTGTTCAGCATTAATTGTGTTATCTGTTAGGTTGTGTTTTGTAACAACCAGTTCACTTTTCTAATCCGTCCCCTTTAAGCAATACTTAAAGGGTGCGTCAAACTGATATATTTGCTGTATTGAGTTAGAATTAAAAGCAAAACACTTCTAAACAGGAGCGCTGAGGAGCGTCCACAGGAATACAACACAGCTCATCAACAATCGTTGCTTACAAAATAAGGACAATTTCAAAACATCTTATAAACACCGTGAACAAGAAAACAAACACTTAACACAAGTTTAAAAGCAGGATGGTTTGTATGGCACAAACCTGTTAAAACGAAATGTTGGAAATGTGTTCTTTTCTTTAAAACAATTGGCTCGTCCGGGATTTGAAGCGAGAATCATACCCCTAGACCAACGAGCCGGTGACATTCGTTTATTATACTGTCTTATAATAAAGTTGTTCAATCATAACTCATTGCGAAGGGATTGCTAATGGTTGTGCAACATCTGGAGGCAAAATGATATTAAAAGATTTTCTTGTAAAAATACATACCATTGGTTTAACGTTGATAGCTACTGGTCCACCAATTACCTTTTCAAGATGATCTTAATATTGATACAAGTTCAATAGTAAATGCGTTTTTATAACAATATTTTCATTACATTTTTTATAAATACAAGATAGATATATAATATATCTTAATTAAGTGCACGATATTACTTATGGTAAGTCTATATTAGGATATCATATTAATTAGATTTGACAAATACTAATTAATAGTTTCATTAATTCCGAAATGTATTAAAATAATTGGGCTCGTCCGGGATTTGAACCCGGGACCTCTCGCACCCCTAGACCAACGAGCCATTATAGCTACAACATTTTGTTAAGATCCAATTGTTGAATCCTCAACGATGTCATTGCTCATAACAATTGTTATAATTTTTTGTCAGCTGCCAGAATGCCTAGAGGCTAAAATATAAGTTTAAGGTTATGATAACATATGCTTAATAATTGAAAACAAATTTCTATTATTTAAACAACCTGCATGCCAGACTGAGTCAAATACTTTTTTTAAATTCCATGGAAGGACAAAACAGTTCAGTTTGTTTTTGTACTTACAATATTCTGCGAACATTTTAGGCTTAAATATGTTATTAACAGTATTATGTTATTTTTTTTAAATCCTTCCTGTTTGCTTAATATGTTCATTGGGGTATCGTAGCAAGTTAGATTGCTTTACAATTTATCATTTATAAGTGCAGTAATTAATTTACCTAAACAATTAAGTTAAGTAAAAGGACTATTGTTCTCAAGTTGCTTTACATCACCTTATTTTTTATACATTGATCCAGAAACCAACTCACCACGTTTTTGTTTAAATACTTACACATACATGTATATATCTACATAATACATATAAGATTGCTTTATAATGACAGTATCGACACATTATCTTTTTCACTAGCACTATAGCGACTTGTTGGTCTAAGGGTACGATTCTCGGTTTTGGTGCAAAATTGAAACCCAGGTCGAGCCCATTATTCCTTTATCCCCACCTTTCATCTATTAGGTTGTCCTTTCGTATAAAAAGTACAATATTCTAATATTCTACAATATTCTAATCCATCCTTTTGAACGTATTGGTATGTATCTTAATACCTGTCCTTGCAATATAAGTTTAAGCCGTTCAAAAAGACGGATCAATCCAGGTTAATCCCTTCCAGTGGGATTTCGAAATTGTATATTTGTTTTCAGTCAAGCATGTGACCACACATGGATCTCTTTACTTCTTACTTTTGGAGTTGTGCTAAACCTGTTGATATGTCACTGTTTAGAATTTTTAAATATTTAGTTACCAATAGTAATTGTTGTGTCCGTCAGCCTAATGAATTCATTATTTATATGAAAACATACAGAAACAAGTTCAGTAGTCTAAAGTTTAAACATTCATATCTGAATGTTTCCGGTTTTACACGGCATCCGTCATGGCCACAATTGAAGCCAACAGTGGTTTATCCTCATTTTAAATTAAAAAAAACTGCAAAAGACTGACGCTTGTAACTTTGAGTGCACATATCATACTTCAGCAGACGTCATGGACGAAAATGGTTCACTCCAGCCGACGATGTAGCCAATGTTTCTAGTGTCAGAATGGATCTGGACGAAAAGTCCTTTTTTAGAAGACGACATTGAAAATATCACTTATGATGGAAACGGTATTGATGAAATGTTCTTCTTCAGCCGACGACATGGCCATTATCTCTTATGTCTGAACGGGTCTGGACGAAACCTCCATCAGCCGACAACATGGTCGTTATCTCTATTGTAAGAAGTGGTCTTGGTGAACTCCATTTAAAGTTCTGCAAACATATTCTTGGTGTTAAACAACAGACATCTAATGCCGCCGTTTTAGGCGAGCTAGGACGGTTTCCATTGTCAGTTATATGTAAAGAAAGGGCATTAAAATATTGGATAAAAATTAATATGAATCCGATTTCATTAATGCACCATGTGTTAACAAAACAATGCAATATTTATCATAATAATAACATACGTCCTGCTAGTAAAAAATATGGCACTCAGCTATGTCTAATTTGTTTAACAGAATGGGTTATGTAACTTGTTAGTTGATTTTAATACAGATTACAATTATTTTCCTTTGTTAACCCAAAGAGTACGGGATCAATACGTTCAAACGTGGTATGATAACTAAACACCCCAACCAAAAATGGAATACTATTGTAGATTTAAAAAAGATTTTGTATTTGAAGAATATTTAACGTGTGTCAAAAATGATAAACACCGAAAAGAATTATCAAGATTTAGACTGTCATCTCATTCACTGGAAATAGAGACTGGTCGATATACGAATATTAACAGAGAAAACAGAAAATGTAAACTTTGTTCACATGACACTGTGGAGTCTGAATACCATTTTCAACTTTGCTGTACAGCCTATTCAGATCTTAGAAAAAAATATCATATTAAATTCGAGTAGCCAAATATGGCTAAATTGTAAAGAAGGATTTATTTTTACAAAACTTAGTTGATATATAGTGCTATGAAATTAAGCGCGTCGCTATAAAAGCTATATCTGTAGCGAGACAGTATACGTGCCGCCATAAACATATCGAATACCAGGTAACAATACCATTGTGGAATCATATTCCATAGCGATTGCTTTGTAATTGGTTGCGCAACATCTGGTTACAATATGGGATAAAATGGCGAATGTTCTTGTATATGATCACACAATTACTGAACTTTGATAGTCATTTGTCCACCTTTTACTTTTCAAAGATGATTCTAATATGGATCGAAGTTAAAACGTAAAAAAATAATACAAATAATGTCAATTAATTAAAAAAAGGTAGCACGTGTCATTCAACTGCAAATACTATTGAACAAACGATTCAAACGATATCTAAGTTTTTAGATTTTATCGCGGCTCTTTGGTCTAGGGGTATGATTCTCGCTTTGGGTGCGAGCGGTCCCGGGTTCAAATCCCGGACGAGCCCAATATGTTTTGGAATGGATGGAAATGTCTTAGGGAACGACTAGCATACAAACACCTCTATCATAGTAATGTCATCGCTGAGGATTCAAAAATGTTATCTTTTAACAAACCTTGAATTTGTAACAATGGCTCGTTGGTCTAGGGGTATGATTCTCGCTTAGGGTGCGAGAGGTCCCGGGTTTAAATCCCGGACGAGCCCAAATATTTTACTAAATTGTAATATTAATGAAAAAATCAATCATAATATCTCAAATCTAATTAATATCTAACTTAATAACCGCTTTCCAAAAGTAACATTGTACACTTTAATAAGATATATTATATCTCTTTCTTGTATCTATATAAAAATGTAATAAAATGTTGTCTTAAAATTAACATTTACTATTGAACTTATATCAATATAAAGATCATCTTGAAAAAGTGATGGATAGACCAAAAGCAATGTAAAGCAATGGTGTGTATATTTACAAGAAAACATCATTTAATATCATATTGTCTCCAGATGTTGCACAACCAGTTAGCAATGCCATCGCTATGATTTATGATTATACAACTTAATTATTGGACAGTGTTAAAAGGGATTTCACCGGCTCGTTGGTCTAGGGGTATGATTCTCGCTTCGGGTGCGAGAGGTCCCGGGTTCAAATCCCGGACGAGCCCATTATCTTTTACAATTAATCGAAATGTGTCCGTGAGCGACTAAACAACTTACCGTTATACCAACTATATTTCGACCGATTTATGGTACTTAAATTATTTAGGTTCACATTTTAGTAAACCACTACCACAATCTCTACAATAGTTATGTCGTCGCTGAAGCCTATAATGTTCCAATGGCTCTTGATCTAGGGGTATGATTCTCGCTTTGGGTGCGAGAGTATGAAATAAATACATGTACATATATACAATAGTTGTTCTATAATGAGAGTTGTGTTTGCAAAATATCTGCAACTCCCTATATCGGACAACCTATACAAAACGAAACTATAGGAAGCCTAAGGGAAATCACTTAAACTTTAAAATTCACTTTTGTAATAGTCATATCTGAATCAGGTAAGATTAGATAATGACTGTAAATGTAACAAAATTTAGAGAATCATTGTACATGAACACTGTGTGCAAATATTCAGTCTAGTAACATTACAGACAGAGAGTGTGTGTCGAAGTGAAAAGTCATATTTAATAAGTACTGATACGGATTTAAGCAATCATGCGTACTTATTTTGTTTCAGGTAGAGATACTTCACCAGAAGTATTTGCATACATCATTTATGCAACTATCACTTTCGAATTTGTTTTACTAAATAATAAAAGCTGAACACTCACTTATGTAACAGTACTTCTATGTAAACTAGTAAAAATTTATAACTAACTACACAATACAAAACGTTACATGATAAACGGATAGATCACAATACACGTGCAATAATTAGGACGCATACATGTCAACTGATCTAACTAAAAATGCATTGTAAACATATATACTAAGATTTCTTAATATGTCTTCTTTATCAGATGTAATTAATTGGATAAACTTTTGCATGTTTGGTCTACGTCTATAAAATATTGGTATATATTTACGTCTTATATCAGAGTATAGGCCACATTCCAGAACAAAGTGGTATTCGTCATCTAAGACTTGACATGTATTACATTTTCTCTCATCAACGGGTATTGGATTGGGTTTCGCCCATCTTCCACTCTCGATCATAAGTCTATGTGCAGATACACGTAATCTTGATAAACTAAATCGAAACTTTTTAATACTGCATGAGATTAAGTAAGGTTGGAGTTTAAAACATGCTATATTGTTATAAAACAAAGCTCTACTAGAGGCTTCTAATCTTCCATTCCAGTTTTGGATAAAATTATCATTTAGTCTCTGTTTAACATAAGCAAGAAATAATTTATCGTTCCCTACTTCTTGGAAGAGCCA
This sequence comes from Mya arenaria, assembly GCF_026914265.1. Classification (NCBI taxonomy): domain Eukaryota; kingdom Metazoa; phylum Mollusca; class Bivalvia; order Myida; family Myidae; genus Mya; species Mya arenaria. Next base: position 61,935,455 of record NC_069125.1, on the reverse strand, counting down.
TCCATCATAAAAACCGAGTGAACTCAACAGATCTCGTAATAACGAGCACCAACTTTTCTTATTAGGGTACCTTTCACAGTCATTCAATAAAGTAAGATATATTTTCTTATTAAACTTATTATCACTTGTACGTAATAACTTAACCCAATACTTTATAATATTACTGTATCTAATTGTCTGATAGTTTACACGTCCAAGCTCACCATAAATAAAATCATTCTGTGTACTTCTTTTAACACCCAACAATCTTTTACAATATTGCATATATATGTATTCGCTCTATGGCGTTACCTTTGACAAAGCCCCACACTTCACTACCATAATTTAGAATGGGCGAAATAAGCTTATCAAACAAATCTAACTTGTGTTTAATAGTAAGGTCCGAAAATTAATACAAATACTTGTTCATCTTAAAAGTTGCTTTTAATACAACATAACAGATAAAAAAACACTAGAAGTTGAACAAATAATAGGCTCAAATACAAATACAAAAAGTCAACTCAATCTGACAGGGAGAGACAGGGAGAATTGAATTGTGGTTGTCGAGACTGATTTTAATGACGCAAGCATTGAAGATGTGATTGCAAGATTAGTTTAACATCAACTGCAATAACTCAAATACTGATCATAACTAATGTGTTAAAATTGTTGATGATTGTTACATGGAAAAAGAATGTTTTTAGTGCAAATTTTGAGTGATAATTATAGTGAAAGTGTCTACAAAATATGTTGAAGGATCGATTGGTCTGTGAATTCTGCAAACTATTAGTGATATGCACTAACAATCTGTTAAATTAACTTTGTGTCAATGGATGTTGCAAGGAGTAAACAGTGAATTATGCCTAATATGAGAATAGTAATAGTACAATATTAAAGAGGCGGTTGCATCGTCCAAAGATCACCCAAAGTGTCTTATTTCTTCTTTTAAAACGAAATATGTATGCAACAAAACGTTTGCATAAATGCATTGCTTCAAATACTATATAACGCACTACAACTGGTTCCCTATATCCATGCAACATTGGTCTGAACAAGAACATTGCATAAAAACAGTGTCTATTTTAGCTGGATTTAGTCCTTCAAGTATTTCGTCACGCACTACAAGTCGAATAAGGACGAATGAACTGGTTCCTAATTCCTTATTCAAACTCGAATAAGGAACAGAAACGGTGAATTTTCAAAGTTTTAACTAATGCATTATTTTATCGAATAACTTAGCAGAAGTGGTCTACATGAAAAGTTTTCAGAAAGCAATGTCTATTTAAGAGGATTTAAGTAATTAAAGTGTATTAATAACGCACCAAACTACAAACAGGAATAAGAATATATACATACTTATTGAACATTTTTAATAATCAACTTACCCGATTGATCACTTAAAAAGTTTTAAACCCGGGACCTCTCGCACCCAAAGCGAGAATCATACCTAAACCAACAAGCCGCTGTCAAGACTGTTGTTTCTACCTGTATTTATTGTTGGACTTACTACAATCTTGCACGCACCCTTAGAAATCTATAATCACGAATTATATTTGCCATATTTGTATCAAATTATAACAGATGTTGCAAAATTTAAAATGTGTTTATCCTTCTTAAAAATGCGTTCAAATGGAAATTGAACCCGGGACCTCTTTCGCACCAAAAGCAAAAAAATATACGCATAGAACATCAAGTCGTTCGTAATACTTAAAAACTCTTTCAACAACTCTTGGAATATATTGCACAAACTGCTTCGTACATATTTAGGGGATCGAACTCATGACCTCTCGCTCTGCAAGCGGACACTCTACCGAGTCGCTATAAAAGCTATCTCTATAGCAAGACAGTATAAGTGCCGTTATATACATATCGAATACCCGACTACATCAAAAGTGTGGAATCACATAACATAGCTATTGCTTCGTTGGTTGTGCAACATCTGGTGACACTATGGGATAAAATGACATTTGTTTTTGCAAATGATCACACAATTGTTTTACTTTCATAGTTATCGATCCACCCATTAACTTTCAAATATGATCTTAATATGGATAGAAGTAAACACGTAAACATCATATGCAAATAAAGTCAATCAATTTTAAAAGTAGGCATGTGTCACCAAGCTGCAAATGTCATTGATCCAACGATTCAAACTATATCTATATTATTATAATTACAGCGGCTCGTTGGTCTAGGGGTATGATTCTCGCTTTGGGTGCGAGAGGTCCCGGGTTCAAATCCCGGACGAGCCCATAATATCGAAAGGTGTCGTGGAGCGACGACACAACTCATCGTTATATCAAGAATATTTCGACCGATTAACGGTACTTAAAAATATTTTGGTTCACATTTTAGTTAATCGCTACCACACTCTTTGCCATAGTAGTGTCATTGCTGAAGATTCAACAGTCTTATCTCTTAACAAAGCCTATAATTTAATTCAATGGCTCGTTGGCCTAGGGGTAGTTTTCTCGCTTTGGGTGCGATAGGTCCCGGGTTCAAATCCCAGACGAGGCCAAATGTTTTAGTCAATGTGATATTAATACAAATAACAAACATTTTTTTCTTTATCTGGTATTGATAAAATATTGCCTTTACATACATTTTCACTATTTAACTTGTATCCATATAACAATCATCTGGAAGGGCCAACCCAGACCCATGTTTAAAAGCAAGCATTAGTATGTCTTACTTTATTGTTCTGTAATATAGCCTTATATATGTCAAATTTTGCGAGTGGTAGAGTTAGCACATAAATTGTTATTAATACTGGCCTGCTATTCGGCGCCGGAGTATGACATTAAATCAGTACCCTTTCTGACATTAAAGATAACGGCCGTATTATCGGCTAAAGTCGGAGCTTTCGTCTAGACCCGATCCGACATTAAAGATTGCGGCCATATCGTCAGCTGAAGTATGGCATATCATCAAGACCTTTTCTGACATTAAAGATAACGGCCATGTTGTCGGCTGAATAAGGAGGTTTCGTCAAGACCGTAAATGATATTAGAGATATTGGCCATGTCGTTAAATGAAGTATAACATTTCATCAAGACCCTTTCTGACATTAGAGATAACGGCCATGTTGTCGGCTAAAATAGGAGGTCTCGTCCAGACCCGATCTGACATTAGAGCTATTGGCAATGTCGTCGGCTGCAGTAGAATATTTCTAATATAAGTAATAGTTTCAATGTCGTCGGCAAAAGTAAGACATTTCGTTCAGATCCGTTCTTACATTGGAAATAATGGCTGGAGTGGAGCATTTTCGTCCAAACTCTTTTTGAAATTAGAGATAATGGCCATGGCGTCGGCTGAAGTAGGACAATTTGTCCAGACCCTTGCAAACATTAGAGATAATGGCTATGTTGTTGACTGAAGTAGGATTTTTCGTCCAGACCCTTTCTAATATTTGAAATATTTACCACGTCGGCGCTGAAGAAGGATATGTGCAATCGATGTTAGGTTTCTTAAAGGTACAGCTGCAACCGTCAGTCGTTTGCAGTAACTCATCTAAATAAAGGATACACAATTGTGGGCTACAGCAGTGGCTTTAGCGGAACCTTGTAGAACCTTGAACATTCAAACATGTATCCATTGGGTTTGACACAGCAATTACTATTGGCAATGTTATACTTAAATATTCTAAACAATGACATTTCAACACTGGTTTAGCATTACTTAAGAAGAAGTTCAAGTATGTTCAACTGCTTGTTTGGCATCCAGATATCAAATCTTGAATTTCAAAATCCATGCTGAGATATATTAAGCTGGATTGATCTTGACCAAACCTTTAACTACTGTTTTCAAAAACCGGTATTAAGATGGACCAATATATACCAACAAATCAAAGAAAGGATTAGAACAGGAAAATACAACCCAATAGATGAAAGAGGGGGATGAAGGAAAAATGGCCTCGACCTGGGTTTGAACCCGGGACCTCTCGCGAGATTGATACCCCTATATCGATTGATAAGCCGCTATAGTGCTAGTTATAATGTACAGCTATGTGTCGATATTGCCTTTATAAAGCAATCTTGTAACAACTTGATAGACATGAATGTGTCAGAATTTAACATAATTCTAAATACTGGTATAAGCCACCAAAGTGGTGAGTTGATGATATAAAATCAATGTATAAAAAAATCAGATGATGTAAAGCAAGCTGAAAACAGAAGTCCTCTTACTTTGCTAAGTTGTTTAGGTAAATTGTTCACCGCATTTTTAAATCAATTCCACTTGCTACGTCAAATTAATGAAGATATAAAACAAACAAGCAATATTTAAAAAAAAGTAGTATAGTACTGTTGATATTATATTTATGCTTCAAATGTAGAATATTGCAAAAACAAACTGAACTGTTTTGTCCTTTCATGGAATTTAAGAAAGTAATTGACTAAGTCTGGCGTGCATGCATCAATTCAAAATGTGTTAAATATAATGTTAATGGAAAGATGTTTTCAATTATTAAGAATATGTCATCATAACCTTAAACTTAAACTCTAGCCTCGAGGCATTCTGGTAGCTGATTCTCGCTTCAATATAAAGATTATCTTGAAAAAATAATGGGTAGACCAATAGCTTTCAAAGGAAAGCAATGGTGTGTATATTTACAGGAAAACATCATTTAATACCATCTTGTCTCCAGATGTTGCACAACCAATTAACAATACCATCGCTATGAGTTATAAATATACAACTACATAATTGAACTTTGTTGAAAGAAAAAGTCACTGGCTCGATGGTCTAGTGGTATGATTCTCGCTTCGGGCGCGAGAGGTCCCGGATTCAAATCCCGGACGAGCCCATTATTTTTCAATTTTCAATTTTATAAGTTCAATCGTGCCTAAATCATTTAAAGCATCACGAATAAGGCCATTGTTAAAAAAGCCTAGTCTTGACAAAAACATACTCAAGAACTACAGACCAGTATCAAATTTGCCATATCTCTCGAAAATCCTCGAAAAAGTGGTAAACAGAAGAATTGAGGAACATTTGACAAACAATCAATTACATGAAACAAACCAGTCAGCATACCGGAAATTTCATTCAACTGAAACGGTATTAGTAAAAGTTCAAAACGACATTCTTGAATCATTAGACACAGGTGATGTTACAGTACTCGTGATGCTGGACCTGTCGGCTGCATTTGACACCATTGACAATAACACCCTTCTTCAAAGACTCGAATCTGACTTTGGATTTGCAGATAAACTTCGTCAATGGGTCGCATCATACCTAACAGACCGCTACCAAACGGTATGCATCGACGGCAAACTCTCTGAACCGGTCCTTATGAAATTCAGTGTTCCTCAAGGATCGGTACTGTGCCCAAAATTCTACACGATGTACACTAAGCCGGTCGGGTCTATCTGTAAAAACCATCGACTAAACCACCATTTTTATGCAGATGACTCCCGACTCTATCTTTCGTTTAAACCAACTGACCAAGCATCAAAGGTAGTCACAATCACGCGAGTTGAACAATGCCTAAAAGAAATCATATCATGGATGAATTCAAACATGTTAAAATTGAATGCAGACAAAACTGAACTAATTCTTTTTTCAAGTCAAAAACACTCCAAACTTGTTGAAAATCTAGAACTGGAAATTGGCGATTCGAGCATAAAACCATCAAAAACTGTTCGAAACCTTGGTGTTACGCTTGATTCGAACATGCACATGGACCAGCATGTTAATTCGGTGACTCGGACATGCTATGGTCAGATACGACAGATTGGTCACATTCGGCCATATTTGACCGCTGATGCCACCAAGACTCTCATAAACTCGCTTGTGACATCACAGTTAGATTATTGCAATGCTCTCTTGTATGGCGTGCCGAAATCAACAACGAACAAACTGCAAATTGTTCAAAACACAGCTGCACGTATCATTACGAAAACATGCCGTTTTGAACACATAACACCAATCCTTAAAGACCTTCACTGGCTTCAAATACAAGATAGAATTAAATATAAAATTATCATTCAAACTTTCAAGATCTTGCATGGTCAGTCACCAGTTTACATGAGCGACTTAGTAGAGGTTTACGTGCCAACTAGAAGCCTGAGATCAGCAAGTGCAGCAACCACCCTTGTGCCACAAAAATGTCGACTGGTCTCTTACGGTAATAGGAGTTTCAAAGTTGCTGCCGCAAAACTATGGAATTCTCTCCCGGACACTCTCAGAAAAGAATCATCACTTAATTCATTCAAAAGGGCTCTCAAAACACAACTTTTCAAAACTTCCTACAACGTATAGATAACAAATGTGACTGTTTTTATCCCTACCTTTATCCGATACAGAACTACAGTAACTATGTATATATATATATATATATATATATATATATATATATATATATATATATATATATATATATATATATATATATATATGGTTTCATGTTGTTGATTTCTTATTCTTATTTTACTTTTTATGCTAATTATATTGCATATAGCATTTTAAGACACTTTATGTGTGTGTTTTTGTTGTTTTTTACAACATATGAGTTTCACTTGAATTGGTTTAATATGTTAAAATATGTCACTTCTGGTGATTTCCACATATCTGCGATATGTCACATGTTTAATTGTAAAGCGCCCTTGAACGTATTTTTTTATGAAAAGGGCGCTCAACAAATCTGGTATAATAATAATAATAATAATAATAATTTTAGAAGAATAAGAAATAAGGACAATTTCAAAAATATAAACACTGTAAACAAGATAACAAACACTCAACATATATAATATAGAAACAGTATAGTTTATGTAGCACAAATTTGTTTAAATTTATGTTAGAATGTGTTCTTGCTTCTAAAAGAATGGGCTCGTCCGGGATTTGAACCCGGGACCTCTCGCACCCAAAGCGAGAATCATACCCCTAGACCAACGAGCCGTTACATTTTTTTTCCGATATAGCATAGCTATTTCACGAATGGTAGATTATACATTTCAATTATAAACACTTCTTCTAACGTGGTCCTTAATTGCATAATTGTATATAGAATGGAGTTACCTCAAGACTGTTGTAACTAGCTGTATTTATCGTTTGACTTACTACAATCTTGCACGCACATCTAGATATGCATAATTACGAATTAAAGCGTGATAAAGCAATTTTGTGTATACTTACCATTTTGTATCATATTGTACCAGATGTTGCACAATCAATTTATAATGTGTTTTTCCTTATTAAAAATAGGCTGGTACGGAAATTGAACCCAGGACCTCTTTAACACCAAACGCAAAAAGTATACGCATAGACCAGCTCTGTCGAAATGATTATGGAACATACTGCACAAATTGCTATGTGCATATGTTGAGGATCAAACCCATAACCTCTCGCTCTGCAGACGGATACTTTAGACAGTATAAGTGCCGTTGTATACATATCGAATCTGGTGACAATATGGGATTAAATGGCGTTTGTCCAGCCATTACTTTTCAAAGATGATTTAAATATCGATAGAAGTTAAAACGTAAAGAAAATCAAATACAAATAAAGTCAATCAACTACAAAAAGGTAGCATGTGTCATTCAATTTCAAATATCATTGAACCAACGATATATATAACATCATAATACTTGCGGCTCGTTGGTCTAGGGGTGTGATTGTCGCTTTGGGAGCGAGAGGTTTCGGGTTCAAATCCCAGACGAGCCCAGTATACTTTGGAACATATGGAGAGGTGTCCGGGAGCCACTATCACAACTCATCGTCGAACCCATTCGGAGCTCCTCGGCCATTTTTTCAAAAACAACCTCGGATGTATGCCGGTACATCTGTTGAAGTAGTCCGTACTTTTTTTAATAAAAGCGTTAATTAAATGTAGTGTTTAAGATTTGTATTCATTGCTCTCAGTTTAAATTGATTGCGAGTGAAGTGTATTATTGCAAACATAATTACGATTCCCAAGAGTTAAGTCATAAACTTTAACTACTAAATAAGATTACTACGCGAGCTATTTGCAGCGGACTTAAACGTACCACTTTTTAAGTATGTAAACCGTCCATATACATCCGAGGTTGTTTTTGAAAAAAATGGCCGAGGAGTTCCGAATGCGTCGAACCAAGTGCATGTCGACCTATTTACGATACTTAAAGTATTTGGGATTACATTTCATTTTAATGAATCACTTCCATAGTAATATCATCGCAAAGAGTCAACTGTCTTATCTCTGTACAAAGCCTGTGCCTTATAACAATGGCTCGTTGGTCTAGGGGTATGATTCTCGCTTAGGGTGCGAGAGGTCCCGGGTTCAAATCCCGGACGAGCCCAAATGTTTTACTCTATTGTGGCATTAATGAAAATATTAATGATCATATCCCGTCATAAGTAATAACGTGCACTTCAGTTAGATATATTATATCTCTTTCTTGTCTTTATAAAAAAAAGCATGTAATAAAAAATATTAAGAAGGTGTCCGGGATCGACTAAAATAATTCATCGTAATATCAAGTAAATGCCAACCTATTAACGGTACTTTATGTATTTGGGTTAACATTTTAAAGATTCGCTACCACAATCTCTACCATAGCAATGTCATCGCTAAAGATTCAACAGTCTTGACAAAGCCTGTATTTTGTAACAATAACTCGTTGCTCTAGGGGTATGATTCTCGCTTAGGGTGCGAGAGGTCCCGGACGAGCCCAAATGTTTTAGTCAAGGTGGCATAAATATAAATAACTATAATTTTTTATCTGGTTTTGGTAAAATTTTGCCTTTACTCACAAATTGACTTCTTAACTTGCATTGATAAATCAATCATCTTGGAAAAGTAATGGAGGTTCCAACCCAGACCTAAGTTTAACAGGAAGAATAAGTATAAAAGGAAGCATTAGTATGTTTTACTATTTGTTCAAAAGTTAAGCCCAACATATGTCACAGGTGAAGATGAAAAATAATCTCGTTTTGATTGCGAGTGGAAGGGTAACCATTGACTTTTTAGATTTGGATGATTCTCGCGTTCGGGGTCAAAGTCCATTATGGACCCAAACTGACATTATAGATATAGGCCTTGTCGTCCAATGAAGTATACCATTTCGTCCAAACCCTTTCTGACATTAGAGATATTGGCAATGTCGTCGGCTGCAGAAGGACATTTCATCAGATCTTTTCCAACTTAAGTAATAGTTTCAATGTCGCCGGCAAAAGTAACATATTCGTTCTTACACTATAAATATGGCTAGAGAGGAGCAATTTCGTCTAATTTTTAAATTAAAGATAATGGCCATGGCGTCGGCTGAAGAAGGACAATTCGTCCAGACCCTTTTTGACATTTGAGATAATGGCTATGTCGTTGGCTGATGTAGGAATTTTCGCACAGACCCATTCTTATATTAAAAATATTGACCACGTCGGCGCTGAAGAACGTTATGTGCAATCGATGTTTTGTTTATTCAGAAATACATGTAGACATACTGTCCATGTGTATACATTTGAGAAAATAATATATATATATATAAATTGTCAAGTGATCAATGCAATATTTATAATATACAAAACATTTATGACATCGCATAGAATACAAAACGTATAACTATTGTATATATGTAGAAATTTAAAAAAAATCAATACGTTACACAATCCAGTATGACAGCGAGAGATCAGTGTGAAATAACGTTTATAGGCTATCGCTAACTAGTCATAATAATAATGATACGTGTTTCTTAAATTAAATGCATAACTAACATACATGGCTAAATTTCTATTCACTTGAACTTTTTCGGATTGCATCAATTCAACAAATTTTGGTACGTTTGGTCTATTTTGATGATACTTAGTGATATATGACTTTCGTAATTCGTTATATAGTCTATTTTGATGATACTTAGTGATATATGACTTTCGTAATTCGTTATATAGAGGGCATTCAAAAATAAAATGAAATTCATCTTCCAATACATCACACAAAATACATTTTCTATTTTCAAAAGATACTGGTTCGGGTCTGTGCCATCTTCCTGCTTCTATTTCTAATCTATGAGATGATACTCGTAATTTACATAGATTTTTTCTAAACTTATATAAACTAACATTCGTCAAATAAGGTTGCAACATAATATTACAAAACATTGTATAAGTTCTTGCATTTGACGAGTTATCAAGTTCTGACCTCCAGTTTTGGATAAATGTATCATTAAGCCTAGACTTCAACAAAGACATAAATATATTTTCATCACCAACACCTTGATTCAACCAAACATAATGAAATCCAAGAGATTGTAACAAAGTACATACAGATTTTGCCCAGGACTTACAGTTTGGCTGTGTTTCTAGGTTACTACACATTTGAGTGTAAACACCTTTAGTATATTTATGATCTTCTAATTTAACAACTTTCAACCAATATCTTACATTAACAGCTCTTCTACTTAATAATGAAGTTCTACCAAGCTCTCCATAGATGAAATTATTCTGAGTTTGAATTTTAACACCTAAGATTTTTTTTTGCAAAAATTTAAATGAACTCTTTCTAGAGCAAGAGATTTATTTAGACCCCAAATTTCTGATCCATAATTTAAAATTGGGAGAATTAATTTATCAAACAGATCTAATTTATTTTGGATGGAAATTGAGGGAAATTTTATCAAATATGAATTTAATTTAAAAACAGCCTTAGATGCTTGTCCTGCTAGTGTATTAAAGGTTGTTGTAAAAGAGCCTCCACGTGTGAAAACAATACCTAAGTATGTAAAATGTCTGACTATCTCTTAATGTTCACCCTTATATAAGAAACTAATATTATTCCTTAACCTGCCACCTTTTTTAAAAATCATTACTTTAGTCTTGGTAGAATTTACACTTAGCTTCCATCTATCACAATAGTCTTCTAATAGAAATAAACCCTTTTTTAACTCATTCTCAGAATCAGCCATGATTACAATATCATCAGCATATAACAACAGAAATAATTTTAAAATGCCCATACCAATACCATTGAACCCATTCAACATGTAATGTTCTTCTATGTCATTTAAATACATTGAGAATAAAAATGGAGATAAACATTCTCCCTGCCTCACACCTAAGAAACATGTAAAATCTTCATTACTTACTGTGTTATTAAGTTTTATTCTTGATTAAACATCTGAATACATCGATTTTATAACTTTTAAACATGTTTCCTCTTACTCCTAATCTTAAAAGCTTATACCATATGATATCTCTCACCAAAAAATCGAACGTCTTCGTAAAGTCAACAAAAACTGCATACAGTCTCTTTTTATTCTCTAACAAATAATTAATGATACCATGTAAAACAAAAATATTATCGACAGTACCCATATTCTGTCTAAATCCTGCTTGAGCTTCAATATACACATGATATTTTTCCGCCCAAATATTCAACCTATTATTTATCACTTTAGTAAATAATTTACCAAAAGTACTTAATCGATGTTAGGTTCCTTAAAGCTACTGCTACAAGTGCCATTCGTTTGCAGTAGTTTACCTATATAGAGGATACACAACTGTGGGCTACAGCAGTGGCCTTAGAGGTACCTTGTAGAACCGTGAACAGCCAGTTATTAATCCATTGGATTTGACGCAGCAATTACTACATGTATAGGCAATGCCATTCTTAAATATACTTAACAGTGACATTTTGACACAGGTTTCCCATAACTTAAGTGGAAGCGATTATATCCAAGTAGGGTCAACTGCTTGTTTGGTATCCAGAAAACAGTTATATAATTTTGAAATCCATGCTGAGAGGGATTAAGCTGGATTGGTCCGTCTTTTTGACCAGATTTAACACAGCTGTTTTCAAAAACCAGAGTTAAGATGGACCAATATATACCGACACATTCAAAATGAAGGATTAGAACATTGTACTTTTTGTACGAGAATACATCCCAATGGATGAACGATGGAGATGAAGAAATAATCGGCTCGACCTTGGTTTGAATACTGAACCTTTCGCACCCAAACCGAGAATCATACCCCGAGACCAACAAGTCGCTATAGAGCTAGCGATAAAGAACTGCAGCCATTTGTATACAACTTGGATAAGTTGTCCAACGGTTATATTTCGGCTAGTGAACACTTTTCAATGATTTGATTGGTTAGAAAAAATTATTGGATAAATATTGACCAATCGATAAACATTTCGGATAACTTTGACCAAACCAAAAAGATAACCGGTTTTATACAATTGGCTGCAGATGTATGTCGATATTGTCATTTTAAAGGAATCTCGTAACCACTATGTAGATGTATATGTGTAACTGTTTAACATAGTTCTAAATACTGGTAATAAGCCAAAAAAATGGTAAGTCAATGTTATATAATCAATGTATTAAAATAAGGTGATGTAACGCAAAGTGAAAACACAAGTCCTATTACTTCACTTTGTTGTCTAGACAAATTGCTAACCGAAATTATAAATCAATTTAATTTGCTACACAATTCATGATGGAATAAAACAGATAAACCAGGATTTAAAAAAGTAACATAGAACAGTTAATATTATATTTAATCTTCAAATGTTAGCAGAATACTGTACGAACAGTACAAACTGAACTGTTTTGTCCTTTCAAGAAATTTAAGAAAGTATTTGACTCAGTCTGGGGTGCAGGCCCCAAGTCAAAACGCCTAAAATATAATGTTAATGGAAATTTGTTTTCAATTATTAAGAATATATCACCATTACCTTTGTAATAGTCCGCTTAAATCATGCTTTTAATATATATTAAAGTAACTTACATTTCATATTTCTGTCATCATTTCATGTGGCTCCTAGCTTTACATATCTGTAGCTTTACATGTTCTTTAGTATTAGTTTCGTGTTCGATGATATTATTATGTCCCTTTCATGTTCTTATAAAATTATAAGATATTACATACAAAATATATATTTATTGTTAAAACTTATGAATCATTTTATATTCATTATAATTATATTGTTTTGACAATGTTTATTTGTATGTATACTTAATACCCTATTAAATTGCAATCAGGGAGTTGAGCTAGTGAAGGGTCCCGAATCCTTGTATCACCATCTCGCTCCAAAGGACCAAAGAGGTTTTAAATCTCGCATTGGTTTAGTTATTACAGGTTGTAATTGATATTAAAGGGGGGTTGTAGCGAATGAATTAAAAACTTTCAAAGAGTTTTATCTAGTCTAGTTTTCCTTTTCCTAGAGATTCAAACACACTTCCGTCCACACCTCAAGCCCGAAGAGCCCGGTTACATTGGTGCCGTGACCAGTCGGGTGACAAGACGAGGTACATGACGTGGACCAGATCATAGGAGGAAGGAAGTGTGTGTGAGGTAAATATATTCTCTTAGGAAAAGGATAATTAAATTAATTAACTCAAAGGTTCAAGTTAAAAAAAAAAAAATAATGATACAAATGTTAACTAAAAATTAATGTAGTAGTGCTATTACTTGTTTAAAGTATACGAGTATCATTTCTAGAGGATTATTATATTCGGAATTGTCGAATATGCTTATTTACTTGAACCTTATGCCTTGAAAATATTATTGTTCACTAGGCTTCAGATATTTGATTGAGAGGATTAAGAAAGGTGGTGTATTGTTACACAACATATATTATATTGAGAAATAGTACACATTGTTTATGGTAACTGGTTTTACTAGTACAGGTATTCAATCAAGCATAGTGATCTAGTTGAGTGATTATGGCATCAAATCATACTCCTGATAGGGCTGAAAACTTTGAGGATAGTATTGAAGTGGGCAGTACAAATAAGAAAGAGGTGAGATTTGATACAGACTTTTTAAATTTGCCAAACAAGAGCGAAAATGTTTCTTTTGATAATGGTCGACGTTATGATGATAGTTTGTCAGGTAGAGATTTGCCTAATAGGTATTTTGAGAAACAGTATGAGTTGCCTCCAAGGACTTTAGAGAATAACACTAGACAAATTGACAGAAACATCTATTATCCTTCTCATAATATGATGGGTATTAGCAGACCGTCTAAAGAAATTGAGCCTGATAAATTTGATGGGAAGGGTACAGAATGGCCTGATTATATTGTACATTTTGAAAGGGTTGCAAAGTGGAATAAATGGGAAATTCATCAAAAAGCTTGCATGCTGGCCATAAACTTGAGGGGGGAAGCCCAGAAACTTTTAAGTACCATCAGAGACGATAGATTAAATGATTATTAGTATATTAAAGCTAGACTGGAGCAAAGATTCTGTCCTAATGAAAGAGGTTTGGCCTATAGGTGTGAATTCAGGAATAGGAAACGAAATAGGAATGAATCCGTTTCAGATTTCGGGTTCGAAGTTAGAAGATTGGGGCAAAGGGCTTTTCCTTACATGGACCATAGATCTTTGGAAACGTGTTTAGTGGATCAATACATTAATGGATTGGAACATTTTGAATTACAAAAACAAGTACAATTTGGCCATCCAAAATCCTTAGATGAAGCAATAAGCTTAGCTACTGAGTATTGTGCGTTGTGTGGTTCACTGGACAAAATAAGGAAACCCACTGAGGTTCAGTCAGAACAAGTTTCATCACTTCGTTCTTCATCTCTAGGTCCATACTGTACACTAGTAGATATGCAAGAGGCCATGACCAATATTATAGATCAAAAGTTAGGACCATTGTTGGAAGAGAAATTAAAAGTTTTGGCAGACAGTAGGCAACAAAATAGGGGTGATTATTTTGATGGTAGGCAACAGAAGAGAAGTGATTATTTTGATAGTAGACAGCAGAATAGGGGTGATTATTTTGATGGTAGGCAACAGAATAGGGGTGATTATTTTGATAGTAGGCAACAGAATAGGGGTGATTATTTTGATAGTAGGCAACAGAATAGGGGAGATTATTTTGATGGTAGGCAACAGAATAGGGGTGATGGACAAATTCAAAGAGGTCGAGGCCGTGGTTATAACAGTTACAGACAAGATAGTTATAAGAATCAGAAACAAATTATTTGCTCAAATTGTGGGGAATACTCTCATGTCGAATCAAGATGTCCCAAATCAAGACATAATCAGGAAAACTAACAAGGACCAAGTTAGAGGCCGAAAACATGGTCCTTGTTGACAAAAGGCCAACAGAAAACGAGATATTAGAGAATATCGGGGTAATGGTAGACAGATTTGTTTCAAAAGCTAGCATAACATTGATGACACCTGAACCTAAAACTTATGTTGCATCAAAACCTGATATTGCTTATGTGCCTAGTGGTAAAGGGGGTGATATGGGAGGTTCTGAAATTTCCAGGATAGAGGAGACTACTAGGGAGCAAGTGGGAGAAGTGGATCCTGTTAAGGAAGGGGTCAAGGTCATAGAGGAATCTATTCATGTTAAGGAAGGGGACAGAAAGGTTCACTTGGGAATGGATTCAGTAAAATCATGTTGCTATGTGAGAGCTTCATTTGATCATTGTGTGAAAGGAAGTGTGCTAGTTGATACAGGAAGTAACGTTTCCCTTTTGAACAAATGTAGATATGATGCTTTGACAGACAAACCTCCATTAGAGCCTCCTGATAGGACATTAGTTGCAGCAAATGGGGATCAGATAGAACTTATAGGAAAATGTAGAATGACATTTCAGATTGAGCATATTTCTTTTGAGCATGAGTTTATAATAGCAAATTTGGCTGAATCATATGGGATTTTAGGTATGGATTTTCTTGAGGCTCAGAATGCTAGTGTTAAGATTGCTAAGAAAATGCTTAAAACCAAATTAGGCAAGGTTAAGTTGCATAAAGATCAATCTTCATTTTGTGCAAGAATTCATGCTGCAGAATCAGTTAAAATCCCTGCAAAATCAGAAATGTACATTCCTGCATATGTTAATGGCAACTGTGAAGCAAAGGTTGGCATACTTGAACCCACACATAGTCATGTTAAAGATGGTTTGTTCATTGCAAGGTCTTTGATTAGAAACGAAGAAAGTCATGTGATTCTTTCAGTCATAAACATGACTGATAATGCAGTTAGTTTGAAGAGTGACACTATTTTGGGTAGAGTTTGTGCAGTTGAGGCTGTCCAGAGAGAAATTGTGTCTGATAATTCTTGCAATGATTTAGAAAACACTTCATTGCCAGAACATTTGCAACCAGTTCTTGAGGGCATGTCACCAGATTTAAGCTCAGATCAATTACGAAAAGTTAAGCATTTACTTAAACAATATGAGGATGCTTTCTTAGGTCCAGATGGTAAATTAGGTCAAACTGAGATAGTTGAACATTTCATCAACACTGGGGATGCAAAGCCTGTACAATGTAAAACTAGAAGAGTGCCTATACATTTGCAAGATACAGTTGATAGAGAATTGGACAAGATGTTGGATAATGGTGTTATTGAGCCTTGTCATAGTCCATGGGCTTCGGGTATATGTCTAGTCAAGAAAAAGGATAACACTATTAGATTTTGTGTAGATTTGAGAGGTCTTAACTCTGTAACTGTTTTTGATGCATATCCCTTACCGAGAATAGATCAGACATTGGATCAGCTGTCAAATAGTTACTATTACCATAGCTTAGATCTAGCAAGTGGATACTGGCAATTAAAGTTAAACAAGTTTGATGCTCCAAAAACAGCCTTTAGAATTCCAGGAAGAGGGCAATTTATGTTCAAAGTTTGTCCAATGGGCCTCAAAAATGCTCCTGCGAGTTTTGAAAGAATGGTTGAACATATTTTAGCAGGATTGCACTATGAAAAATGTTTGGTGTACTTGGATGATGTTTGTATTTTGGGGAAAACTTTTGATGAGGCATTAGAGAATTTGAGACTTGTTTTGGAGAGATTTAAGATGGCAAATCTTAAATTAAAACCTAGTAAATGTAAACTTTTTAGAACAGAGCTTGTTTTTCTAGGCCATTTGGTGTCTAAAAAGGGAATTACATGTGATCCACAGAAAATAAGTGCTGTTAAAGATTGGCCATGTCCACAAAATAAGCAGGAAGTGAGGTCATTTATAGGAATTTGCGGGTACTATCGGAAGATGATTCCTGATTTTTCGGAAATTTCTCTTCCATTGACTAGGTTAACCAAGAAAAATTGCAAATTTAAATGGGGTGAGGCTGAACAAGTGGCATTTGAGCAATTAAAACAATGTCTGATAAATGCACCAATACTTGGGTACCCTGATGAGAAAGGAGGTGATTTTATACTAGATACAGATGCAAGTTTAGATACAATTTCTGGGGTATTATCACAAATGCAAAATGGGGAAGAGAGAGTTTTGGCTTATGGTAGTAAAACACTAAATGCTGCCCAGCAAAATTACTGTACCACAAAAAGAGAGTTATTAGCAGTGATTCATTTTGTGCAGATATATAAACACTATTTGTTGGGAAGGAAGTTCATTGTTAGGACAGATCACAAGAGCTTGTCATATTTGGGGAGTTTTAAGGAACCTGAAGGTCTCCTAGCAAGATGGATCAATATTCTTGGGGCATACGAATATGAAATCGTATACAGGGAAGGTTCAAAACACCAAAATGCGGATAGTCTAACTAGGATAGTAAAAAGGCCATGCACATTTGGCAAGTGTAGCGATTGTAGCAAAGGAAACCAAACATTTGACAAGAATAGATTAGAAAACTGTGGGGTGAATTTCACAAATATAATATCAGATATGGGGAAAGGGGATACAGACGTAAATGTAGATTTAACAGATAAATGCATGCCTAACTGGATAACAAATTGGTCAACTGATCAAATACATAAGCTACAAAGTTCAGACAAAGTCATTTCCGAAATTTTGCATTTAAAATCTGTTCATCAGGGTAAACCTGAAAGGTCGGAGTTGACTTTTCCCGAGCCGAATGTTGTCAAGCTGTGGCATTGCTGGGAGATGTTGGTTATCGAGAATTCTGTGTTGTATTACAGGCATGTTGAATCTTCCGGGAATTCTGTACTTGTTCTTGTTGCTCCACAGGAGATTAGAAACATTATTTTCACTGAATTACATTCACAAAGATATGCTGGGCACTTAGGAAGGGACAGAACTCTTGAAGCCATTAAGCGCCGCTTTTTCTGGCCGGGAATGAATGATGATGTTGCTCTGTGGATTAAACAATGTGATTTCTGTGCTCGTGGCAAGCCTGGCCCAGGGTTAGGGAAACATGAACTTTCACAAATTAAACCCACTCGAGTAATGCAGATTTTCGCACTTGACATAGTAGGTCCCTTAAAACAAAGCAAAAATGGGAACGAGTATATTCTGGTTTGTGGAGACTATTTTAGTAAATGGAAAATGGCTTTTGCAATGCCAAATCAGACTGCATTCACAGTAGCAGACATCTTGGTTACTCAGGTGTTCTTGTTATTTGGTTTTCCTTCTCAGATACACACTGATCAGGGCAGGAACTTTGAATCTAGGCTATTTTCCTCCTTGTGTGAACTCGTGGGCAGTGAAAAGACTCGAACGTGTGCTTACAATCCGAAGTCTGATGGCATGATTGAACGGTGTAACCGTACGGTGATTTCCATGTTGAAGATGTTTGTTAATGAAAATCAGGATGACTGGGATGATCATCTTCCCTATGTTATGGCTGCCTATCGTGCTACACAGCATAGCAGTACTGGTTGCACTCCGAACAAAGTCATGTTAGGCCGAGATATAGATCTGCCCATTGATGTAATGGTTGGTCCGCCACCTGGTGCCCCTGAAACAGAATGTATATCTGAATATGTGGAATGGGTAAAATTGGCAATTGGTAACGGTTATCAAATTGCTTATGAAAATCTAGGCATTTCGGCAAAGCGCCAGAAGAAATACTATGATAGGGGTTTAAAACCTCGAGAATTTGAAGCAGGTGATTGGGTGTGGAGATGGTATCCTCCCATTGCAAATCAGAAACTGGGATTGGGCTGGACAGGACCGTTTTTGGTAGTAGAAAAGTTGACATATCTCACTTACAAAATTCAATTGAGTCAGGACGGTGCCATTAAAGTCTGCCATGTTGATCACTTGAAGCAGTATATTGGTAAACCAAGAGTTAGTTGGCTGGATGTGTTGTCTGATGAATCACAAAATGATCATGACAACCCAGATTTGAATACTTTGCCACATGAATCATGTAATGATAGCGATAACCCAGGTTTGAATCCTATGTCACATGACCAGGGGTATGCAGTTCCAATTGTTCCCAGTTCTAGAAGGGCGAGGACTGTGATTCCTCGGAAGGTTATAGACTTGTAATCTGGAAAAAAAAGAGGAAAGTTCTGTTAAAATAAAAAGGATGTGTTCTATGTGTAAATAATGGGATAAAAAGAATATTTTGCATACATATTTATACATATATATGTGTTTGTGTGTAAAACATGTAAAGCATGTATAATAGTACACTATTAAACTTAAACAAATGCATCATTAAATAGTATATGTGCATTTTTGGTTTAATGTAATTTTTTGTTTTAAAATATGTGATGGTTACAATTTGTTTAAAACAAATATTATTAAACATATTATAATACCACTTTTGTGTATTTTGTGTATTTTTATTATTATATATATGTCAATATATATAACTTCAGTAAGAAATGGCGATGAGCGGTAAGCGGCAGGTTTTTCCGGCGAACGGAAATTATGCGTGTCCAGTTCCTGGCTGTAGCGAGAAGAAAGAATTTCCTTCGCTACCCCAATATACGAAACACTGGAACCGGATGCATCG
Organism: Mya arenaria; assembly: GCF_026914265.1. NCBI lineage: Eukaryota > Metazoa > Mollusca > Bivalvia > Myida > Myidae > Mya > Mya arenaria. The sequence goes on along the minus strand of NC_069125.1, from coordinate 61,915,860 downwards.
GCCATTCTTGCAGGTGTTTATTTGTAAGATGTGCAACAAGAAGTTTAGTACTTCAACTGCTGCTAGAAAACACATCAGGAACACTTTATGTGAACATTTTGAAAAAGATCTCAAAATTAACCACCAATACATACCTCCAATGGGCGTTACGAAACCAATCCCTCCACCCAAAATGGTTGACGAACAGCCACTGAGACCCATCATGGACATTCCAATTGAAGAGGAGTTGGACTATAGTGACCTTGATTTTTCACTAGATTTATAATAGAGGAGTTGATATAAATGTGAGATTTATTTTGATGTATTTGTTAAATATGTATATATTTATACTGTATTGTTACAGAAATTGACAGTTACTTTACTGTTATGTTCGAATTCTGAAGTATTGCATCATATTACTTAAAATATACGTTTCTGTCACAATTTACGATAATTTTTATAATTAACGAAATTGTTTTTCTAAATTAACAGAGGAGGAATGTAATAGTCCGCTTAAATCATGCTTTTAATATATATTAAAGTAACTTACATTTCATATTTCTGTCATCATTTCATGTGGCTCCTAGCTTTACATATCTGTAGCTTTACATGTTCTTTAGTATTAGTTTCGTGTTCGATGATATTATTATGTCCCTTTCATGTTCTTATAAAATTATAAGATATTACATAGAAAATATATATTTATTGTTAAAACTTATGAATCATTTTATATTCATTATAATTATATTGTTTTGACAATGTTTATTTGTATGTATACTTAATACCCTATTAAATTGCAATCAGGGAGTTGAGCTAGTGAAGGGTCCCGAATCCTTGTATCACCATCTCGCTCCAAAGGACCAAAGAGGTTTAAAATCTCGCATTGGTTTAGTTATTACAGGTTGTAATTGATATTAAAGGGGGGTTGTAGCGAATGAATTAAAAACTTTAAAAGAGTTTTATCTAGTCTAGTTTTCCTTTTCCTAGAGATTCAAACACACTTCCGTCCACACCTCAAGCCCGAAGAGCCCGGTTACACCTTAAACTGATATTCTAGCCTCTAGGCATTCTGGTAGGTGACAAAATGTAATAAGAATTGTTATGAGCAATGTCATCGTTGAAGATTCAACAGTTGGATTTTAACCAAGTATACTAAAACAATGGCTCGTTGGTCTAGGGGTATGATTCTCGCTTATAGTGCGAGAGGTCCCGGGTTCGGACGAGCCCAAATATTTTACTTAATGGTGGTATTCACGAAAATATTAATCATAATATCTCAAATATAATTAAGATAATATCTTAATATACGCTTACCATAAGTAACATTTTACACCTTACAAAGATATAGTATCTCTCTTTTTTGTATTTATGAAAAAATGTTAGAAAAGTATTGCCATAAAATATTCATTTATTATTTACCTTGTATCAATATAAAGATTATCTTAAAAAGGTCATGGGTAGACCAATAGCTATCAAAGTTAAGCAACGGTGTTTATTTACAGGAAAACATCATTTAATACCATACTATCTCCAAATGTTACACAACCAATGCCATCGCTATGAGTTATGATTATACAACTTCATAATTGAACAGTGTTAAAAAGGAGTGTCACCGGCTCGTTGGTCTAGGGGTATGATTCTCGCTTCGGGTGCGTGTACTGGGTTCAAATCCCGGACGAGTCCATTCTATTAGAATCAATGCCACATTCTAACATTTAATTTAAAAAATTGTGCTACATAAACCATACTTTTTTTCCATATTCAAGTTAAGTGTTTGTTTCTTGTTTACAGTGTTTATATTTTTTGAAATTGTCCTTATTTCGTAAGCAACTACTGTTGATGTTCTCTTTTACGATCATGAAATTCTGGTATTATACCTTTGACCGTTGGTGTTCGCTTCTTAGCCCTTCTGTTTAGAAGTGGTTTGCTTTCCATTTTAACACAATAGAAAAAAAATGTATCAGTTTGACGCAGCCTTTAAGTATTGATTTACAATGACGGATAAGAAAAGAGTTCTGTATGTATCAAAACACAACATTACAAATGAAAAAGTTGAAGCTGAACAAATTAATGGCTCTAATGCAAATACAAAACAGTAAACTGAATCTATTAATTAAATCACTACAAGTTTTGAGAGAGTGGGAGAATGAAATTGCCGTTGTCGACATTGATCTTGATAATGCCCAGCGTTGAAGAGGAATTGCGAGATGAGTTTAAGACCAATTGCAATAACTCAAATACTGAACATTACTTATGTGTTAGAACTATCGATGCTTGTTATCTGGAAAGGTATGAATTTAGTGGAACTATTGTGTGATAATTATAATGAAAGTATCTAAGAAATATGTTGAAGCGTCGATTGGTCTGTGAATTCTGCAAACTATTAGTGCTATGCACTAACAGCCTGTTAGATTATTTTTGTGTCAATGGATATTGCAAGGAGTAAGCTGTGAACTATGCCTATTATAAAAGTGTCTTATTTCTTCTTTTTATACGAAATATTCATGCAACAAAACGTTTGCATAACTGCATTGTCTTTTTTAGCAGGATATAGTTCTTCAACTATTTTATCACGCACTACAAGTCGAATAAGGACGAATGCACTGGTTCCTAATTCCTTATTCAAACTAGAATAAGGAACAGAAACGGTAAATTTTCAATGTTTTTTACGAATGCTGTTATTACTGGTTTAAGGTTTACAACAGTAATAACATTATGATTAAGTCCGTGTATAAACAGGCCATTGATGACTGTAATAAGGGTTGTATTAACAGGGTTTCTAAGGTTAAAAAACTGTTAAATGATTATGGTTTTGCATATGTATTTAATAACCCAAATATTGTACATGTTAATATATTTATGAAGAAATTTAAATGTAGAATTATAGATACATTTAAACAAGAATGGCATGATTATATTAGTAACAGTTCTGTTTTGGATATGTGTTAAATTTTTAATAACAGTACAAATACAACTAATCTTACGACATATACAAAACACATGGAATAACATCCAGTACAAGGATATATTTATATATTCCTAGAAAAAGCATATATGTATTCAAACATAATCATTTCTTTCTTTGAAAGCTTTTAAACAATAAATAGCTAGTTTAACCAGAAGAGGTTTATCATCTGTTTGCAGTAAAGTAATAAATTTTTCCATACTAGGATGTCTTGAATAGTAATTTGGCAAATACCTTCTACGAATATCAGCATATAGTGGACATCTTAAAACGAAATGGTACTCGTCTTCTTTATCGTTAAGGTTGCAATAGGTACATTTTCTATCATGTCTTGCAATACCATTATGTCGGCCAACTTCAATATTTAACCTATGGGAAGATAGCCGTAATTGTGCAAGCACTTGTCTGTATTTGATATTGTCTAATAAAGAAATATAATTAGAAACTTGGTAATTACATTTAAATTCTTTATATATATTTAATGAACTACAGCTATCCATACCCACTCTCCATTCTGAGATATAAATATCTCGTAATCTATTTCTAAGCAGAGGTACAAATGCAGACATATTCACTGATTCGGGGAATAACCAAACATCATTAAAACCTGAGCGTTGTAATACATCTCGAACATTCGAGGCCCAATTTATGACAGCAGGATTTAGTTCTACTTCACTCACTTCCTTTAAAATGATAGTTCTTAAAATACAATTCTTAGATTTGCATGTAAAAAATTTAACAAAGTATTTTATGCATCGCATTTCAATATACAATGGGAACCGGCCCAGCTCGCTATATAGCGAAAGAGTATTTGTCGACCTTTTCACTTTGAGGATCCATTTACATAACCTTTTTTGCACTCTTTCCAAACATTCATACTTACCAAATCCCCATACCTCAGATCCATAATTAAGTATAGACATAACATATGCATTAAACAGATTAAAAAGAATATGGACAGGGGCGAGTGTATCTTTTATAACCGCAAATAGACTATTCATAGACCTTATAGCTTTGCCAGCTAAAGTTTTAGCTGCTTGAGCAAATGAGCCACCAGATGAGAAAACAACACCAAGATAATTGAAGGAATTTACGATTTCTACAACAACACCTTTATATTTCCATTCAACATTTTGCGACAATCTACCGCCTTTTCTAAATACAACTATTTTAGTTTTTTTCAACATTTACAGTGAGATTCCAGCGATCACAGTATGTTTGTAAGTGATCTAATGACGTCTGAAGGCCTTCTTTCGATTCTGACATTAACACAGCATCGTCTGCAAATAACAACAGAAAGATATTTATTTCATCCAGAGAGATCCCGGCATAAGTTCCTTGTTGCATATGTAACTCTATATCATTTAAAAACAGAGAGAAACAAATCGGGGAATTATTTCCCCTTGAAATAATCCGACATTACTATCAAAGAAATCAGACAATGTCCCAACATGTTTAACACAAAGCTTCACTTCCTCGTACATTGAGCGTAAAAGGGCCAGTAATTTACCATCGACGCCGGATTTTATTAGTTTATACCATAGCCTGCTCCTACTTATACTCTCATACGCCTTTTTAAAGTCCACAAAATAACAATACAACTTCTTTTTAGAGTTTAACTGTCTTTGGATCAATGATTGTAATATAAATATGGGATCTACTGTACTACAATTGTTCTTAAAACCAAATTGTGCATCCGTGAGAACATCGTACTCCATCACCCATTTCTTAATCCTCTCATTTAATATACCGGTGAACAACTTTGCAAAGCAACTGATCAGTGTAATCCCCCTGTAATTGTTAGGGTCCGAAAGATCTCCTTTCTTATATATGGGAATAATAGCCCCGTTAGCCCATATCGAATATCCGGTGACCATAGCATTGTTGAATCATATATACCAAAGCGATTGCTTAAATAGTTGGTTGTGACAATATGGGATTAAATTGCGGTTGTTCTTGTAAATGATCACACGACCCTATACTTTGATAGGTATTGGGCCACCCATTACTTTTTAAAGATGATCCTAATATCGATAGACGTAAAAACGTAAAGAAAATCAAATACAAAAAAGTCAATAAAATAAAAAAGGCATCATGTGTACTTCAATTGCAAATATCATTGAACCAACGATTGAAATTATGTCAATGTTATTATAATTATAGCGGCTTGTTGGACTAGGGATATGATTCTCACTTAGGGTGCGAGAGGTCCCGGGTTCAAATCCCGGACGAGCCCATGTTTAATACTCAATTGTGGCATTGATAAAAATATTAATAGTTATGTCTCAAACTTACTTAAAATAGTATCCTACTATATGCTCGTTATAAGTAACTATGTGCACTTGAGTATAATATATTATATCGTTTTCTTGTATTTTTAAAAAATATTATAGTAAAATTATTGTCATATAATTTTTAACTTGTATCGATATTATGATCATCTTGAAAAAGTAATGGGTGACCAGTAGCTATCAACGTGAAGCAATGTTGTGTATTTACAAGACAAAATATCATTTAATATCCTACAGTCTCCAGATGTTGCACAACCAATAAGCAATGTCATCGCTACGAGTTATGATTATACAACTTCATAATTGGACAGAATCGCAAAGGATTGTCACTGGCTCGTTGGTCTAGGGGTATGATTCTCGCTTCGGGTGCGAGAGGTCCCGGGTTCAAATCCCGGACGAGTCCATTCTTTTAGTAGCAAAAACACACTCTAACATTTAATTCTAACAAATTAGTTATCTTCGAAAAATAATGTTGCAAAACATGATGGCACATCAATCAGTAGTACGAACACCCCTCAGCCTTCTAGGCAACCGAATGTTTTAGAAACAGCAACAGACGCATTTGTTTCCTCTAAAAGACCAAATATAAAACACATGTGAGTACATTTACCAGTATTACTCCAATGTTTACTTTTTACTTGAAGAACTATAAATATTATACTAGTCAAAATACTTTTTTAGTTATCAGGTTCCTATTGCATTATCCTATTCTGATACACGCTGTACTAGTAGTTATGTATTTTAGTCGGTGGGTCGGTTTTAGTTTTACACCTCTACCGTGACTTTGAAATTAAAGTATCGGAAAGTAGTACATTATATCGGAAAGTAGTGTATTTGAGACTTTGTTATAGCAACTACCTCCCCCCCGTCTCCGACTTCCCCATCCCTCTCAACCCCCCCCCCCCCTTCTCCGACTTCCCCATCCCTCTCAACCCCCCCCCCCCCACATTCTCCGACTTCCCCATCCCTCTCATCCCCCCCTTCTCCGATTTCCCCATCCCTCTAAACACCCCCCCTTCTCCGACTTCCGCATCCCGCTCACCCCCCCCCCCCCTTCTCCGACTTCCCCATCCCTCTCAAACCCCCCACAACCACGATATACAACCCTCCATCACAATTAAGTATTAACTCCGCATAAAACACCTCACATACTCAATTGTATATAATTATGAAAATTATAGGGGTTTTCGGTTTTTAGGTTTTCCGGTAATTTCACAAACCGGTATTTTATATGTTTATCCTGTATCATCTCTTTGATCATTTCACTTTGCATTATTCAACACGAGTTTAGTATGATTCTCGGTCAGTCTTTCTCGGAATGAATTATATCCCTTGTACATATTCTTGAATATCTGTATTTGGTATTATTTTCACCCAGATATGGGTTTTTTCGGATTTTTTGTAAAACTATTTTTTGACAAATAATTTTACTATCTGCGCAATGCTTTTCATAGCATTTCTGGCATTTTAATGCAATATCGCTTTTACATTCAACGTGTGTTTTTGTTCCCTCAATCTTAACTAATTCGCCTATGCCTGTGGATATGCAACCTTGACCTTGGACAATGCGTAACACTCTATCAGACGCGAAGGCGTCAAGACGGTGACAAATCCTCCATGCAGCCAATGGGCGCGAGCAGACGGAAATAAACTCTAAAAATCAACTGCCTATGCAAACAAATTGTCACGTGATAAACAGGGTTATATGCATTTTTAATGAGTTAGCAGAAAATGCTCATCATGTGATGGCCATAGCAATGAACCGAAGTGTTGAATTTTCGCATTCAGCTTGCTGATTGTATTGACATTCTGAGCATGTTGCTGTTTGTTTTTAAATAAACCATTTGAATTAAAAAAAAACATTTTTATATCGTACTAAGCAGTATGATACATTGCAACTGGTAAGGTATTGCGAAATCAATTTAATTTATTGTCTAAGAAATAAATTTATTTATTATACTTTCAGGGGACATAACTCATTACGTAGTAAATTATTAGTACCGAGTTTACAATTTTGATAGTATTATTTAACCATCTCATCTTGCGGATAACACAACGCAATAAGTTCACAGATAACTTATGCCAACCTGAATTACGCAGTATTGGGGCCTATTGTTCTATAACTCTATTGTAGAGTTCGGCTATTGGGGCCTATTGTTCTATAACTCTATTGTAGAGTTCGGCTATTGGGGCCTATTGTTCTATAACTCTATTGTAGAGTTCGGCTATTGGGGCCTATTGTTCTATAACTCTATTGTGGAGTATGGCTATTGGGGCCTATTGTTATATAACTCTATTGTGGAGTATGGCTATTGGGGCCTATTGTTATATAACTCCATTTTGGAGTATGGCTATTGGGGCCTATTGTTATATAACTCTATTGCAGAGATCGGCTATCGGGGCCAATTGTTCTATAACTCTATTGTAGAGTTCGGCTATTGGGGCCAATTGTTCTATAACTCTATTGTAGAGTTCGGCTATTGGGGCCTATTGTTATATAACTCCATTTTGGAGTTTGGCTATTGGGGCCTATTGTTCTATAACTCTATTGTAGAGTTCGGCTATTGGGGCCTATTGTTATATAACTCTATTGTAGAGTTCGGCTATTGGGGCCTTTTGTTATATAACTCTATTGTAGAGTTCGGCTATTGGGGCCTTTTGTTATATAACTCTATTGTAGAGTTCGGCTATTGGGGCCTTTTGTTATATAACTCTATTGCAGAGTTCGGCTATTGGGGCCTTTTGTTATATAACTCTATTGCAGAGTTCGGCTATTGGGGCCTTTTGTTCTATAACTCTATTGCAGAGTTCGGCTATTGGGGCCTATTGTTCTATAACTCTATTGCAGAGATCGGCTATTGGGGCCTTTTGTTCTATAACTCTATTATAGAGTTTGGCTATTGGGGCCTATTGTTCTATAACTCTATTGTAGAGTTCGGCTATTGGGGCCTATTGTTCTATAACTATTGTAGAGTTCGGCTATTGGGGCCAATTGTTCTATAACTCTATTGTAGAGTTCGGCTATTGGGGCCTATTGTTCTATAACTATTGTAGAGTTCGGCTGTTGGGGCCAATTGTTCTATAACTCTATTGCAGAGTTCGGCTATTGGGGCCTTTTGTTATATAACTCTATTGTAGAGTTCGGCTATTGGGGCCTTTTGTTCTATAACTCTATTATAGAGTTTGGCTATTGGAGCCTATTGTTCTATAACTTTATTGTAGAGTTCGGCTATTGGGGCCTATTGTTCTATAACTATTGTAGAGTTCGGCTATTGGGGCCAATTGTTCTATAACTCTATTGTAGAGTTCGTCTATTGGGGCCTATTGTTCTTTAACTATATTGTAGAGTTCGGCTATTGGGGCCTATTGTTGTTTTACTCTTTGGTGGAGTACAGCTATTCGGGGCCTTTCGTTATTTTACTCTATTGTGGAGTATGGCTATTAGAGCCTATTGTTTTATAACTGTATTGTAAAATGACTTGTGGGGTCGTTTGTTGTTTTCCTCAATTGGGGAGTTTTGCTACTGGGACATATTATTATTATAAATTACTCTATTGTTGAGTGACCTTTTGGAGCATATTGTTATATTACTCTATTGTAGACTGCGGCTATTGGAGCCTTTGGTTATATTTCTCTTTTGTGGAATGTGTGTATTTGCCGATAGTTGTTTAACTTCTGTGGAGTAGAGCTATTTGGGCTTTTTTGTTGTATTACTCTTTGGTGGGCTACAGCTATTGACACCTAATTTTAGATTACCTCGATTGTGGAGTGCGGCTTTTGGGGCCGATTAGTTTTTTCCTGTTTTGTTGAGTAAAGCTATTGGGGTATTACTCTATTGCTAAGTACGGCTATAAGGACCTATTGTGATATTGCTCTATTGTGGTGTGTAGCTATTAAGATCGATTGTTGCTTTTCACTCTATTGTCGAGTCCAGCTATTGGAACATATCGTTGCATAACTCTATTACAGAGTACGGCTATTGGACCCTATCACGGTATTACTCTATTAATGAGTATTGAATTTCGAGCTCATTTTTGTTCAGTCTATTGTGTATTTCAGTCTTTTGGAGGCTGATTGTGGTACAACTCTAAATTGTAGAGTTCGGCCCTGGAGCCTATTGCTGTTTGACTATGTGGCTGAATACGGCTATTGGGGTCCATGGTGGTATTACTCTATTGTGGAATAGGCTATTGGAGCCTGTTGTTGTATTACTCTATTGCAGAGTACCGCTACAGGATCCAGTTACGGTATTCCGTTATTCTAGAGTATGGCTTTTGGGAACCTATTGTTGTATTTTTTTATTTTTTTTTGCATTACTCTATTGTGGAGTTCGGCTTTTGGGGCCGATTTTGTAATAACCTTTTGCAACCTATTCTTGTTATACACTTATATAAATGTGGAGTATGGCTATTTAGGCCATTTTGTTGTATTTCTGATGTAGAGTACAGATGTTCGAGTCTATTGTTGTATTAGCCTATTGTAAAGTACAGCTGTAGGCGCCTATTGTTTTGTTGCTCTATAGTAGAGTACAGCTGTTGAAGTCTGTTGTTGTATTACTCTATTGTAAAAGTGCAGCTATCGGGAGCCTGTTGTTGTATTGCTCTGTTGTAGAGTGCAACGGTTGGAGCCTGCTGTTGTATTGCTCTATTGTGAGGTACAGCTATTGGGAGCCTGTTGTTGTGTTGCTCTGTAGTAGAGTACAGCTGTTGGAGCCTAATGTTGTTTTACTCTGTTGTAGAGTGCAACAGTTGGGGCCTGTTGTTGTATTACTCTATTGTAAGGTACGGCTATTGGGAGCCTATTGTTGTATTGCTCTGTAGTACAGTACAGCTGTTGGAGCCTATTGTTGTATTACTTTTTGGTAAAGTGCAGCTGTAGGAGCCTTTGTTGTATAACTCTATTGAAAAGTACAACTGATTCAGCCTGTTGTGGTATTCCTGTGGTTAGAGTCCCACTGTTGAAGCCTTTTGTTGTATTCCTCTGTTGAAGAGTACAATTGTTAGAGCCTATTGTTGATTTACTCTATTTGGGAGTACAGCTGTTGGAGCCTATTGTTTTATTCCTCTGTTAGAGCCTTTTGTTATATTCCTATGTGATATAGTCAGCGGTTGGTGCCCATTTTGGTGTTACTCTGTTGTACAGAACACCGAGTGGAGCCTGTTGTTATACAACGCATTTGTTGAGTTCCGCCTTTGGAGCCTATGAATGTATTACGCTGTTGTGGGGTACAACTGTTTGGGCTATTGTTAAATGACTCTTTTGTCGAGTACAGCTGTAGATGCCTTTTGTGGTATTTCTCTGTTGTAGAGTGCAGCTATTGAAGCCTGTTCTTGTATTTCTGTGTTGTAGAATACAGTTGTTGGAGCATAGTGTTGTATTACTCTATTGTAGAGTACAACTGTGGGAGCCTGTGGTTATCCTTTATGGCTATTTCTATTCAGAGGCTGGAGTCGTGGGCCTGGTACATAGATTAGAGACTGGAGTTGTGGGCTCTTTCTCTCTTTTGTGTGCTTTTTCTTTTCAGAGACTGGAGTCGTGGGACTGATACATAGATAAGAGACTGGAGTTGTGGGCTCTTTCTCTATTTTATGTGCTATCTCTTTTCAGAGACTGGTGTTATAGGCCTGGTACGTGGATTTAGAGACTGGAGTTGTGGGCTCTTTCTCTCTTTTATGTGCTATTTCTATTCAGAGACTGGAGTTGTAGGCCTGGTACATGGATTAGAGACTGGAGTTGTAGGCCTGGTACATGGTTTAGAGACTGGTGTTGTAGGCCTGGTACATGGATTAGAGACTGGAGTTGTGGGCCTGGTACATGGATAAGAGACTGGAGTTGTAGGTCTAGTACATGGATTAGAGACTGGAGTTGTGTGCCTGGTACATGGATTAGAGACTGGAGTTGTGGGCCTGTTACATGGATAAGAGACTGGAGTTGTAGGCCTGACACATGGATTAGAGACTGGAGTTGTGGGCCTGGTACATGGATTAGAGACTGGAGTTGTGGGCTCTTTCTCTCTTTCATATGCTATTGCTATTCAGAGACTGGATGTGTAGGCCTGGTACATGGATTAGAGACTGGAGTTGTGGGCTTCTTCTCTATCGTCAATGATTGATGTCAATTTTAATTTACTAGTCACTGATTGTTTCTACATCATGTCCACATTGTCACTCTCTTATAGCGATGGAGTTGAGGTTGGGGTTTCTAATGGCGTTTTATTTACCTCCAACTATGTTTCGGCCATGTATATTGTTCGTTTGTAACGATATAAGTCATTTTATGTGAATAAATGACATTTTTCAATTTCCATCCTGGTTTGTCAATTACTCGAAACAAATGAACTCAACTAATACTTTTAAGAGAGTACTCATAAAATTTAATTTATTGCCTAAGAAATAAATTTATTTATTATACTTTCAGGGGACATAACTCATTACGTAGTAAATTATTAGTACCGAGTTTACAATTTTGATAGTATTATTTAACCATCTCATCTTGCGGATAACACAACGCAATAAGTTCACAGATAACTTATGCCAACCTGAATTACGCAGTATTTTCATAAGCTTTTTATCCCACCCTACCTCACCCAATCTATAGGCCAGTGCGTTTTACTTAATATACCTAATAAGGTCCTTTCCATTTTCGCTTAAACACCATGCCTGTTTGTGTTGATATTCTTTTTCTATTATCTTTTTACTTTTTGCTATAATGTTATCTGACATTTGCTATACTGTTATCTAACCATTTGTCTTACATAATGCATTCTGTATTAGTTGATATGTTTTATTGGAGGGCGTTTTATTTACCTCCAACTTTGTTTCGGCCATGTATATTGTTCGTTTGTAACGATATACGTCATTTAATGTGAATAAATGACATTTTTCAATTTCCATCCTGGTTTGTCAATTACTCGAAACAAATGAACTCAACTAATACTTTTATGAGAGTACTCATAAATATTTTTGCATTACCTGGTGACCAGTATTTTCACGGCAATTAAAAGACAGAATGCCCGGCTGCCGGCATAATTGATTTGTACAGCTAACATTGATAATAACATTTCTAGTGTTGGCGCGAATATCTCTGTACAATAGAGTGCGCATGCGTGCATCGCTTTATGGCCAAATATATGATATGAAAAACGAATAAATAAAAACTTGACGGCTGTTTTCGTCGTATTCTTGATAATTCATTAATCAGTATCCACTCCTATTGGCGGACACGTGGGCATAAACGCTAGGTTACTGTCTTTCGTTAAACTTATATCTCAGAATAACACGAAGTTATCATATTTACATTTATATATTTATTTTAATCGTGAAAAAAAACACGTTCAAAGTTAACTACAAATTGATGGATATATTGGAAATTAAGAGTCGACAGTGCTTTCTTATGAGTACACTTGTGTATTCTTATACACACACTGAACCGTTCCGTCTTCAATTTATAGCAGTATGCATTTGTTTTTAGGTACAACATGACTATAGCGATTGCTTATGTTTCAGAATCCATGCATTAGTTTGGAGGTATTTAGACAGCAGCTTCAGAAGTATGCGTAGTCGATGTTCTTGACGTTCTACAGCCTTGCTTCTGACGAACACTACCGAGGATTACACATGTAAAACTTGAACTGGAAGGAAAAAAGTGATTATTAGTACAGTAGCTAACATATATTGTGTATAACTAAACAATTACTTCAGAAATTCAAACCCAGATTAACTTTATTCAATTAAAGCGCCATTACGTAAACGGTTACTACAAATATCCTTAATAAGCAGCACAATATACAGTGGGGCATACCTGATCGATGAACCCATTAAAGGTGCCCTTCTGTCCGCACGCTCCGATAATCAGCGCCTCCGTTTTGGCCTCCAGCCTCCCTGTATGACAAAATTAACATGCTTTATAACAAAATGAGCCATCTATGGGTGACGCGCCTAATTAAGAACGCCCTATTCCCCCCGCCCCCTTCGTCGCTATTAGGCTTCCTCTAAAGCAAGATGAACGGGGAAATTCAAATACCGTCGAGAAAATGCTGGTATCTTATCTAAATCGTACAGTTATACTTCTGATTATTTGTCCCTATTAACAAATTATTACTTTAGCTTGTCGATAAAAAGACTTATTGATGGGCTCTCTTGAAAAAGAAGTTTTAAGTGTTCAATTCTTTATAAAAATAATTTTAACATATCGGCTTGTGTAGGATTTGATTCCAGTAACCCTCGCGCTCGCAGCAAGAAGTACCAGTACATATGATCATTTCAGTGCCAGATCCCCGCATATCCCTAGCAAAAAGGACTTATCATGACATCGCACACACACTTAGGATATCTGCAAATCGTTGGTGAGAGGACACACCATAGCCGTTGACATGAAGTTTCTTCACATTCATCTCCTCCAAATACAACCTGTCGCTCGTTTTGGAGATATAATTGGGTAATTAGTACTACGTTTTGATAAGGGAGGTTGTTTTCGACTCGAGTCGATTTTAGCAGATTCGGATTCCACACGGCGTGAGCCGAAATCAAAATCTGCAAACTTTTCGACAATTTGCGACATTCCGTAGCAAAACCCCTTTTATTATATGCATAACTTGTAACTCTCTCTAAAGACATGTGTTTTCATAATAAATGTCATGTTCATGATTTCATGATTTTCAGTATTTTTTTGTTGACGTAATTTAAACATCGCGCAATGATTCGTTGATGATGTGACATCAACGGAGTAGAATACCGACTACCATGTTTTGCGAAATGTATTGCGTGTGGATTTACGATAGGTATTATAATAAAATAATATATAATTGGTTTATAGTGGCAAATACGTACCCATGAGTACAAAATGCAATGGTTAAAACAGTTTAATGGTTGGCAATAAAAAATATCTTCTTTTATAAATATATGACACTAAATCTTAACAAATGACAAGAAAAGACATTACATTCAGACAACCACTAAATTCCAAATTGAACCTGGGGGAAGCGATCATGATATTGCCGTTGTAGAAACACCGACGCCTCTATGAAACTTAAAACGGAAGATCCGCAATGTCCACAGAATTCAATTTCGAGAGTTTGTGTTTGAATATACCAGAACGGTCACCATGACATCAACTATCAACGGAATGCACTAGCTCTAAAATGATAAAATGTTCCTTCCAAACTCAGCTCTTGACAGCCGCCTTCAATCGGAATATTTAAACTCAAACTCAAAACAATTTTCCATCATAAAGGCCAATTGGATTTGGTTTACTTTGCGGATTCCTCAGATCGTCATAGAAATATAACGCTAAAATAGTATGATTTAAAGTTGCCACATAACTAAAGCAGCATGAATCTCGCTTTCGGTGCGACAGAGGTCCTGGAATCAAATACCTGACTATGTCGGAATTTTGTCTCACTGCTTATATAGAGAAAATACCAATAATCTCTCACCTATGGTCTCTCTGCTAGCTGACTGCTGGTTTATGGCACCGGACAGAGTGAGTCCGTCATACCGGAAATGAAGCCAGTTCCACCCCGTAATCTAGAAACAGAAAAGAAAACATCGACGTTAACGCTATATAATAGTGTAGTTGACAGAATGTTGGACATGTATAATGAAACATCATCTTTCGCAGATCAAGTATTGAAACCCCGTTACCCGGCTATTCTAGCTTAATGTACAACGTTAAATGTGTTTCATTATAATTATTTGACCTCATGCAACGAAATTATAACCACGTGGCCGCCAATCAGCCACTTAAGTCCGTACCGTGTCCTTGTATGGTACAAATAAAAAGGTCTCCCCGGCCTCGCGGGTCGTGATAGAGAAGACGGCGATGCCGCCCCGGTCCCCCGGGATGATCGCGATGTCCAGGGACGGTTTGGGCTCCTCGCGACACTGGTGGCAGCAGTTTGATACCAGGTGCATCAGCTCCCCCTTGGGTGCCGTCACGCTCACCCGGAACCGAAACGTAATCGTCACTTTGTCACCAAATGACATTCTGAATAAAGTAATCAGTAAAATCAACAGATATATGTTTGAATGAAATGGTTTCAGCCTTACTGTTGTGCTTAAAGGCTCCCTTTACTCTATGTCTATTATTTGACTTCCTTTAGTAGCAAAACTTCTTAAGCTGTCATAATTAATAAAAGCTATCTTTTTAAAGCTACACTAAAGATAACATATTTAGGCGGTCCATATGCACGTCAGTAATACTTTAGTCCCGAATATCCTCACCCTGAGAACCTCCAGAGCGTGAGGACGGCGGCCCCGTTGAAGAAGCCAGTGTCCCCGTCCAGGGCGACGTTTGTGTTTCCCATGTAAATGTTGTTCCCCGACATGTCCTTGATACTCCCCTTGAAGTCCAGATAAAACTCTGGCCGACAACCTGTATGAAGAATATGGAGCTCTTGCACGCACGTAGTGAACCAAAGAAACACAAGAACGCAAGAATCATTTCGTTTAATTTACTGACATCCGAGAATGTGTCATCTTATATCAAGGGTACTGGGAAATCGGATCGTTTTTAATAATAAAAAGTAACGATGTTTTTAAATTGGCATTAGACCTGAATATTGATATAAATGTTTGGAGTTTCCAAACAGAAAAGCCAAAGAGAAATAACTAGACAATTAATTTGTAGTCTATGTATTATGGAATCGTTTTAAACCAAATTTTACAAGAGCATGCTGTAAAAAGCTTAAAACCTCGATTAGATTTATTTGTACAAATAAGCAAATTATCAAGCACATGCAGATATATCTTATTATTATGTTATGTACAAACCCAAATGTTCTGTGTATTTTGCTGCAAAAAAAAAACAACACGCAAGAAGTAAAAAGATTAGTCCGATGTTTTTAAGTACGGGCACTGGGAGTTTAACAAATACCATATACATACATAAGTGTATCATTAAAAAGTGATAGGGGTAAATATGTGTGTACACGAAATGATATAGATCAGGTTCAAAGGCATGGCAAACCACATGGACTGTTTTGGTGTATTTTCGGTTGTATTTAGGTTGTTTTCAATGAAAATGACCGAGGAGCTCCGTATGGGAGAGCATGTGAACAATTGTGAAATATATCTGATACCATTAACTCAGTTATATCGGTACTGACTCCGCCTGTCAGAAACACATATTTTAGAAATCACCATACACACCCGCACGTGTCACTGATTTCTACTTACTCCGAGAGATGACCTCGTTTGTAACCCTGCACGTGCACTGGGCCTGACTGAAGGTGGACCCAAGGGCACAACGGCGGACCAGCCAACCCATCCCCGCCACCCACTCGAAATAAAAGTGCGGGTCTTCAGGGATCGCCAACATCTTGCACTGCGCTATAAGGTAAAATGGGTGTGCATTGAGGGATGTCATTTATAGGTTGGACTGAATAATTCAGTAGAAAACGGGAGGAAGAATAAAAACACTACATAAAAATAAATCATATCTTGTAAAATAACACGATAATTATCTCAAGTATAAGCATTTACATTGTATTCATAATTGTCACTACAAAACGTTTGTAAATATTCCAACATTTTAACCAAACACAGTGTGCTACTTCGGACTAATCATAATTTCACAAAGGTTGGGCGTTGCGATCGTAATTTGTTTTAGGTGTTAAACTTAGACACCTGTTACCATAAATCACATAGTTATTGGACAGTTAAAGAACAGTATATCAACTCTAAATATTCCATGTTATTATTTAAAAACTCCACTTTAGTTCTACGACATGACATTAAACATCATAATTAATAATTAAAGAGACCTTTACAATTAAATCATTTCGCAACCACCTACCAGGGGAAACATAGATCTTCAATGAACTCATAAAATTTCAAAACGAGTTTAAATGTAACGAACAATAAATGAATAGCTTCAGTAGATGAGTCTATATTTAATTTGGGTAAAATCATAAGGTAAAAGTGAACATTATAAATTCCTGTTTTTGCTTATTTATTATGTTTAAGCCTAATGTACATTCATCTGTTTCTGTATAGCTAAAAGTATTACATAGTATTAAATCTTCTTTCTGTAACAATGGAAGCGTACAAGTTTTAAAAGGCTATAGATGCGACAGGTGTAATTTTACTTTTCAACAAAATATGTTGACAGGCAAAAATGAACGATTCCAAAAAAATCTTTTCGGTGGCCCCAAACTGTCACTGGTAAGTGCCTATCATTACATTAGATTAGGCAATGTAAATTGAATAAGTTTAATACAATCTAGTTTAAAACAGTATCTGATAAACCTATATGTACTAGGATATATACACATTGCTTTCATCTCGGAAGTTTATTGCTAGTGTAAAGTTAATTAAGTGAAACCCGATATTGACTGAGGACGTTTTGACTCATTGCATTAGGTTATGAAGTCAGGGTCTTTTAGTCAACACATTTCCATTTCCTGCGTACTTATCCAAAAATACCAATACTAACCAAGATTTATTTAAGATTCTTTTGAGTGCTTTCAAATTTACATTAAAGTTGCAATCGTATTAACATATTTAAATAGAGTGGTATTTTAGTTCGCACATTTTTAAAACGCATAACACCATACGTGCCGTTTTGTAAACCCGACGTATTCATTCTTTTAACATGTCATATCAGAAAGTAGATCTTCCGATACCACATTTCTATTTGGGGAACTAACGTCTGTAGGCCTGCGGCCTATAGCTTAAAATGAATAACAATAAATCACTTTTCCAACAATTGCATTTAGTTAATTTTTATAAGATAACAATTAATTAGTTTTATTAGAAACACTTGTATACTACATTTTTTTTATTTTATGATAACATTTTATCCTTACCGTTCTATCCATCTTCAGTGTCACATGACGTGCAGTTAGAGCAAGCACAAAACAGTGTTACGGCAAGAAAAATGGAATTTCACATGATTTTATATTTTATCCTAATCATTTGAACTAACAGGAACTGATTGCAACATAAATATTTATTTATGAAAACATTGAATACAAATTAAGGAAAGATCAAAGTTGCAATAAAGTATGCAGCATACATTGTCTTTCTAAGAACGCATGACCTCGTGACATTCAGTTTTGTAGTAGTTCATTTTTGGTAAAAGATGACTTGAACTAAACTTATCAATTTTGACTGATATTAGTACAAAACGGCAAAGCACCAAAGGCACATTATAAACGTAATGTTCAAATAACTGATGGTCCAATAATGTCGTAATTCCTTGATATAACGTCATTTAAAGGCTGTTACTGGAAGGACATATTCGCCATTGTTTCCAAAATCTCTTTTGACATGACTGACCATTTGTAATCTCTGCATAACAAACGACCATATTGACACTGCGACTCTGCCAATGATAAATTTATTATTATTAGTCGGCGCCCTTCTGCCGACTATATTTGATATTACTTTAGAAATATTCCAACTTAGGGACTAGTTCATAAATTGCAGAACAATGCTTTCAATAGTTTCCACGTTGCATGATAAAATATGAAGTGTCGTTTGTTTTATAAAACTTAACAGTTAAATTGATAATGAAACCTTAAATTATAACAGCCCTGCTTATCATTTTGAAAATTTTGATTTTAAATACCAACTCAATCATAACAACTCGGCCATCTCCGAGAAAGATATAAGCCGGGGTGTTCCGATTGATATCAAATAGATGAAGGTTACACGGTACTATTAAAATATCCTTTATGATTGTAAACCTCCTACGCAGTAATCTCCCTTGGTGACAGCAAAAATGCCGAGTTTTGAAAAATTAATCTTGAGCTTAATTGTTTGTTTTGAAAATGTAATTCGAAGGAATAAACTCCAGATAATTCCCCTTTGATGTATAGTGTTTTTATCCCCGTTCTATACACTCATAATGAGTGAAATGTATTACAAAAACTTTTACAAAATATAAAGCAAGGAATTAACATAACATGCCGGTTCAAATAAAAGGTGAATTTCATGCTTTTGAAATCTATTTCATCCGAAGAAACGTATGTATATTATAAAAAAAGCCTCCGACACTACGGAACATTCGTTGTAAAAACAAGAGAAACGAAAATTATACACAACATAGGACAGTGGTAGCAAAAAGGTTTATTTTTTATTTATTAAAAAAATCGAATATTCGAATACTGAATTTGACATTCGAATACCAAACGTTCGATCGAATATTCGAATATTCGTTTGCATCCCTAATATTTTTGTTATAATTTAGTTTTAACCGGAGGATTAGCTTGGGGAAAAACAGAATATCTTTAATTCTGGGCTTAAACTATTGTAACAATATTATTAACCATAATGTCCTTCGAGCAAATGTACACCCAACATAAAACAAAATATTGTCATTGAAATAATAACCATATTTGGCTATCTGCAAGCACGTTTTTCTTCTAATTTCATTGCGCCGACTTGATGCTATGCATCAACTTTTTTCTTGTATATGTTAGTAGGCATACTGTATTCATGCATTTGTCACTAAAGTTCTTGAGAGGAAAGTTATTAATGAGTAATGAATTTAATGTTTTTGTTTTTGTTTTTGTTGTTGTTGTTGTTTTTGTTGTCAAATTACATTTCCTTTTATTGCAAATGGACACCATGTGTTAACAGTCTATATAACAAGCTCATACATATTTTAAAATGGTAACCTACATGTTGCTGTCATTTTGTCGATGCTGCCAAAGTCCATACACGTGTCCTCGCAGCTCGTGTTTCTCGTGCAGCCAACCTCTGGCGTGTAGACAGTTCCCGATGCGCAGCACGTTGGCACTGACATGCCTCCCTCACATCTCCAGTACGAGCGACAACGGTCAGGGTGCCCGTAAGAATGTACCGTGAAGTCGTAGCATGGGTCTAACGGGTGGATTTGAACAGGTGGCAATAAATTCATTTCATAAATGCATTTTTAAGTACCGAAATTGTGTATGATGGCATTTGAAGTTTATTAATGTTGTAATTACTTGAGTATTAATAATGCAAAATCACTTGAGCTGTGTGATAGGAACTTTAGATGGAATACTATAAAATGCAATACTCTTACAGTGTTTTTTTATCTTTCCATACTAAAACATATAAATATTTCCGAAACAATGAAGCTACCCACCCCTCCAGCAGCTTGTTTTCCTGTAGTGCTGACACACTGTCTTCGTGTCATCAAAGAACGTCTCGAACGGGCACCTAATCCTACGGACGCGCACCTGCCCGTTATCATGGGAACACTGCAGGAACTCCGTACAGCTGTCCGCCACGTACGTGTACGAGATGCCATCTATGAAGTGACCCTTGGAACACTGCTCTGTTAAATGTTATACACATGTACCTATATCAAAATTTTCATTACCAAGGCCAACCACGTGAACGTAAACTAACGGGAGTAGCTTAAGTTTTAAATGTGTCCATCTATAGAAAAAACAAGGCAAAGGCACTATGTACTCCTTTGTTTGTTAAATACGTATTTCAAAAATTGTCATCCAAGTTATTTCTCTATCGTAAATCATTCTTAGAATTCTTTCCAGTAAATCCCAACTCAAACGTCACTGAAGTAATTATTTTGTGTTTATTGTCACTTAAAATACTATAAAAATGTTGAAAGGTTCAGCTGATAGCAAGCGTGGCAGACTGAAGGGCAATGAGGAAATGATGAATAATACAGTCGTGTAAAAAAAGGACAGCTGGCTGCCTGGGAGCACACAGTGGCGGTTGGGAGCCATTTTGCATATAGTGCGATACCGACCTGTTATGAAGAATTCCGTTTTGTTTATAGGCGCTTTAATTTTTGGGGTGGTTGTTGGTGTTGGTTTTCTAGTCGTTGTACTCGTAACCTTTTGAGTCTGACCAACCCCAAGTGCTGGCTCTACGTACACTCGGTTGCGCCCCGCGTCCATGGAAATTCGCTCACTCGCTGGTGGCCCAAATATCTGGTTGTCCATAAACTGCATGGCTATATCCTTTACTTTATCAGCGAACGTCTGCTGAGCAGGTTGAGTGCCCGGATGTACGTTGCGCTGCAGTGAAGCGAGTGCTTCTTCAACCGTTTGAGCAGGGACATGAAATCCATTTTCATTCGGTCCAGTGGCCATGTCGGGTATAAGTAGCCGTTGTATCTGAGTTAAAGTATTCCCATGGCTTTCCGCCATGCTTGGCTTTGCAAAGGGCAGTTCGTTTTCTTGAATTGTTTCAACTGTGATGGGAGGTGCACGTGTTGAGGGCTGCACGAGAGCTTCGGTCACCATTGCCATTGAAGTTGGACGGGTTCGTTTAGGTCTCGGTGTTAGTCTGGATGTTGTTTCTGTATTCGTTGTTGATTTTGTCCCTGTTGCTGTTGTTGCTACAAGTGGTGTCGCTGCTACTGGTAAGTCCATTACAGTTGCTGTTAGGGCTTCTGACACCATACTTCCTGCTTTTGACGCAGTGTGGGGCGTTCCAGGGTCCGGTTTATTTACCTGATCAACCAGAAAATGACCTGAAAAATCCATAGAAATAAAATTGTTAAAGTTGGCTGATTAGTGTTATTGGTATTAAACAATTATTTAAACATCACACAAACTTGCATCTTTACACCATCGTAATAAACGCTGTCCAAATGCGGGATTTTCATTTTATTAGATGGCAAGAACTATAAAATGTGATAATATGTTACATCCGTGTCGTTACTGATCCCCAACTCCGTCAGTTGATAAACACTATCATATTCGCTCATCGGACCAGCACTTATATGTAAAGCAATACGGACACGTGTAAGTAATTGGGGCTAATCGCTTGTTATGGTCTTCCGTAAAAGGGGCGGGCTTATGCCCATTGTCCATGGATATTGGACCTATAATGAAGAGCCCATTATAGGGATTTAAATTACTAAGGAACTGTTTTTAACTACACTGGTAATTATGCTTTAACCAAAGAACATTTAATTGGTAAGGTATGAAAAGCACTGCAAATGTAAAGTTTATCATCTCAAACCAAAGATACTATGTCAACTATTTGATTACTTTGTTGCCCTCGTTCTAAATTATGCTTCCGAAATATGGGGTTAAACCAAGTCGAAAGAGATTAAAGAAATTTAAGTTTGTAAACGTGAGATAAATGTTAGGGAAAACTCATGTAAAAATCAACAATCTAGAGTCAAAGGTTACGGAAGTAGAAACGTCATGCAGCTTTATCAGTAATGAGTTTGAAAGACAGAAAACTGTAGTGACCGAGGCAAAAATTGAAATTAAAAAATTGCAACAAACATGTGGTGACTTAAAAAATCAATCGCACGAATTTGAAATCCAAAAAGATCAAATGAATGACAAGCTCTTAGACTTAGAATCAAGATCAATGCGGGATAATTTGATTTTCTACGGAATACAGGAACATGGTCCCGAGGAAAACTGTGACACTCTTGTAAAGGATTTTATAGCCTCTAAACTCGGTATTGAAACAAAAGACTTGTTATTTGATCGCATACATAGAATAGGTTCGAATAAAGCACCAAAACCCTGACCGATCGTCGGTAAGTTTCACTATTACACCGACAGAGAAAACATACGACAAAAATCGTACGACGAAGACGTAAAAAAAAAAACTGAAAGAGGCCAGGCAGGGGGTCGGTGTTCAGAGACCGCAACAGACCAGGGATGCCAGGAAAGCGTTATTTGATATCATCAAAGCTGAAGAATCAAACGGGAAAACCGTAAGGCTTGCTGGTAATAAACTTTACGTAAACGGCAACCTCTTCAAGACATACGTCAACGGGAAAGTATGCGATCCTCCACGTTACAACGCACAGGGCCAGAACTAGGGATGTCAGGAGAGTGATTTAAAGATCCTGTCATGGATATTAATGGACTTTCACGAAAATAAGCGGACCCAGACTTTCTTAATATGTTATTTAACTATGATGTAATTTTTCTATCTGAAACTTGGTTATCCAATAACAACAAGATTAATTTAAACATTAAAGGATATCAAAGTGAACATTTATATGGTAATAAATCTTTTAATACAAGGAAAGGTCGACATAGCGGTGGTATTTCAATTTACTATAAAGATTGTTTAAGGAGTAAAATAAGCATTGTGAGGAAACATCAGTGCGGTATAATATGGGTTAAATTATGCAGTTGATTGTTTAAGTTTGATCATGATGTATACTTCTGTAATACATATATTTTACCGCAAGGTTCCACTGTTTTAAACCAAAATGATATAAAAAAAATCGATATTATTGAATCTGATATTGAAAGATTTAAATCTCTTGGCAAAATATTTATTTCAGGTGATATGAACTCAAGGACAGCGGATTTATCCGACATATTAGATTTTGACAGATACATTGATTACGATGACAGCTATATGTCAAATATTGTTGATATTAAACCACGTGTCAATAGGGATCAAGTGATCGATTCGCACGGGCAACGCTTGATCGAGCTTTGTAAATCTACCTCGCTTCTTATTGGTAATGGCCGGTTACACAATGATAACGGCGACTTTACATTTCATTCACTAAATGGCTCGAGCACAGTGGATTATTTGTTATTAGATAAACATAATTTTGAATACATAAGTGACTTTAAGGTATTAGAGCCGAATGAATTCTCGGATCATAATGGAATTAAAATACATTTACAACGTTATATTTACCAGCAGCCCGCGACTAATGTAAAAAATACGGAACGATTTATTAAATGGGATGAGTCTAAGATAAATGCTTTCCACGATCTTCTTTTAAATAGAGAACTTGTCGAATCTATGCAAACTCTTACAGAGCGTATTGAAAACTATACTCCAGACGAAAATTTAGATAATTAATATTGTTATACAGTTTACTGATCTCTTGCAAGAAAATGCATTGAATATTTTCGGTAAAACTCGTCGTAATTTTGATAAGAACATAACTAAACATGCAAAAAAGAAAAAATGGTTTAACGAAGAATGTTACAGCGCTAGAAAACAATATACGATTGCAAGAAATGTGTTTTTAAAAAATAAAACAAACGAAAATAGACAACATTTTGTAAACACTAAAGCTAATTATAACCGAGTTAAGCGAAGAGAAAAGAATAAATTTAAAACTAGAGAAAAGAATACACTACGTAACTTAGCAACAAAACAACCGAGACAATTCTGGAAAAAGATCAAACAGCAATATAAAAGCAATAATAGTAATGCCGAAAATCTGAGTGTTGACGACTTACAGTCTCATTTTGAGACCTTGTATGGTACTGAATCATATACTAATGCTGACAATGATACACATAATCCGATTACTAATTATGACGACGAATTGGACATAGATATAAACTACGATGAACTTAAACACGCTGTTTTTTCACAAAATAATAATAAAAGTTCGGGCAATGATAACTTAATCGCAGAAATTTTTAAACATTCTTTCGATCAAACATCTGGATTTCTACTCAAACTGTTTAATACTCTATATAATAACGGCGAATATCCAAACTCATGGGGACTGGGAATAATTGTACCAATCTTCAAATGGGGGACATAGAGGATCCCAAAAAGTACAGAGGGATCACTATGATAAATATTATAGGAAAATGTATTCACAGGTACTATTAAATAGGCTCACAAAATGGTCAATAGAACATGAAAAAATTATAACCAATCAGTTTGGTTTTCAAAAGGGAAAGTCTACAGTTGATTGTATTTTCATTTTACAGTCCATTATTTCTAAAACACTTAGCTCGAAAAAGAAATTGTATTGTGCGTTTTTAGATTATGAAAAATGTTTCGATAAAATAGATAGATTACACCTATGGCAAAAACTACTTAACGAAAATGTTAGTTCAAAAATGGTAAAGGCGCTTCAAGCTATGTATAGCGTTGTCAAATTTTGTGTACAGTATAATTCGAACACATCACGGTATTTTGAATCAAATATCGGTGTCAAACAAGGGGATCCAAGTTCCAGTCTAATGTTTTTATTTTTCGTGAACGACATTATAAACAATATTAACGCTGATATAGCTGGTATTTTTACAGCAAATGAAATCAAGATATTTCTGTTACTCTTTGCAGATGATGCGGTGTTATTCGCTCAAACACCAGAAACATTACAGTCTATGTTAAATGACCTGGAACGATATTGCAATGACTGGGGACTAAAAAAAAATACCACCAAAACAAAAGTTATGATATTTGAAAACGGACGTCACACAAACTATGAATTCTTACTCTGTAATACTATACTAGACGTTGTAAAATCCTTCAAATATTTGGGCATCCACTTCTTTAAAAATGGCAATTGGTTTCGAACACAAAAGCGACTGGCGCAGCACGCTTCATACGCACTCCATAACTTATTTATCGTTTTCAACCAAATCGAGTTACATTCAATTGATAAATGCAAACTATTCGACAGTCTTGTTTCACCAATTATTAACTATAGTGCAGAGGTATGGGGAAATCACGAATCTAAAAATATAGAAATAATCCATTGTAAATTTCTCCGAAAAATTTTAAACGTAAAAAGTCGACCAATTTAGATGGAGTATACGGTGAACTTGGGCGCTTCCCTATGATAATAGCTAGGCGATTAATAATGATAAAATATTGGATTAAAATAATGCGTTATTGGTAAATGCATATACATTTCTCAAGACTGACGCTGATAACAATAACATATATGGAGGCAAAATATGGGCTAATCAAATTAAAGTAATATTAAACCAAATAGGAATGACAAATATCTGGCAAAATCAATACACTGCTGATATCAGCTTCGAATTAATTAAGCAACGCATCGTCGATATATATAAGCAAACTTGGTATGCAAACATTAACAACTCAAGTAGACTATCATCATACGCAAGGTTTAAGCATGACTTTCAGTTTGAAAAATATCTAAACTGCGTTAATGAAAATAAATATAGAATAGCTATAACAAAATTTAGACTTTCGTCACACGACCTAGCCATTGAAACTGGAAGGTATATAAACATTATAAGTTCGGAACGTAAATGCTTACACTGTCACATGAATGTTGTAGAAAGTGAGTATCATTTCTTATTCGTATGTCCTAAATACAAACTTCTCCGACAACAATATCTCAAACCTTATTACAACTCGTCGCCAAATCTTAATAAATTTGACAATCTTTTGTCACCAACATCTGTTCACTGTATTAACAACTTAGCGAAGTATATCTATTTCGCATTTTGCCTTAGAACAAATGCTACAGCAATAACACTTCATTAATTGATCATTAATCTGAATGTAAATCTTAACGTATTGAAATATGTAAATTGTTACTATGTTTTTTTGTAACATGACACCTACTTTCTTGAATGTTTGACCTCTCTGTAAATAATCTGTGTCTTCATTGTTCCATATTGTACTTTATTATATGGCTATAAATGTGCATATGCCGTTTAATGCTGAATAAAGATATGTTATGTTATGTTATGTTATGTTATGTTATGTTATGTACAGCTAGTGTTCATTAAGAGCTTGGAAGATATCATTTGCGTACTTTGATCAGCCAAATTGCGTTCATCGATTGATAAACGCAATTGCCGAAAGGCAGTTCATTTAAGGAATGGAAGTTGTGGTGTAAATATACATTTATAAGAATAATACAATTTTGGTTCAAATTTGTCCAGTGATGATATCATGATACGCACTGTATATATATATGCAAACATTATCTGATTGTATTAACGGTAAGATTAACTGTGTATCTGATGTTGGAAAGCTTTTCAGTACTTATGATTTGGCTGATGTATTTGATAGGGTTAATTTAACGAATGTTAAGTCATTTTTTTGTGAATTTAAAACTAGAATAGTTGACTGTTTTTTTAGTGTTATAGATCTATATATACCCCAGTTCTATTTTTGTATAAAGAATTTAAAACAACATTTGAATATTAAGATTACTTGTATGTTTTAACTAAAAGTTTACGCCTTTTTTCTGTAGACTAAGACTTTCTGTTCATACTTCAAGAGTTCAAAAGGGCAGATATAGCCGAAATCGTTCCAAACGAGTATGCAGATTCTGTTTATGTTGCAACTCAAGAGATAGAGAAGACGAATTCCATTGGTATATGCGTTGTCCATGTTTTGACATTAATTAAAACAAATATATCAAATGATGTTATTATACTCGTCTAATGTGTTTTAATATCTAGATTTATTAACTACAAAGAATAGACAAGAACTTAAAAACACATCTTTATACATGTATATCAAAAAAGTTTTCCGTCAAAGACGAACAATTTTGAATGTTGAAATATATATTTTTTTGTTCATCCTCACCTTATTTTATCATGTCCATTTATTGATATCAGTTATCTATTTCATAGCTTGTATTACTGTGAAATAATCATTGTGTTTTCAGATATTTTATAATGGTTACGAAAACGATGTGCATTGTACAAGTTTAAATAAGTTAAATGTTCTGGCCCCAATTTCTCGAAACTTCTTAAGCTTAACAGGCTTAAGTAGCTTATTTCAATTAGCCAAAATACATACTTAAATTGAATTTTGATAAATGAAAAATGGTTTATTGTGATAATCATATTGATAATTCCTATCTAAAGCATAAAAATTCTTAAAGAAGTTAATATTATGCAATTTATTGAACACCAAAAATAGTGAGCTTAGCTTAATCCTGTTATAAGGGACTTAAGAAGTTTCGAGAAATCCGGGTCAGTTCTATTCTGTTCTGTTCTATTTATCCATAAAAATGGTCGTATATATGTAGCCGCCCGAGCATGCCTATTGGCTCGGAAAACCAGGTTTTACTAACCTGAACACGCCTCCGCCCCTAAATACTGGACGGTCTCGTACAACATGCGCGTGGACAGCTCCAGCGGCTCCAGGTTATACGCGTTGTTCTTCGTAGACGCGATCTTCTCCAGCTCAACAGTCTGAAACACACAGGCGGTTGGAGGCGTTCATATTATATGCGAATGGCATAATAAGATCAGTACATATGGACTTTTGTTTTTCGCATTCGCGTCCATCTCTTAGTTCCGTTAGTACAATAAATTGAAAAGGTTGCGATTCTCCCACATTTGAATATTGCATCAAAACTTTCGGGAAGTAAGCAATTTTGTTGAATAAACTCAGTCATTTATCATACTGACAGAGAGTTTGCAGGTTGCAGACATACTCAGTTAATGTAGTTGAAACGTTCAGTTTGTTCATGTTGTAATCGCTCAAAAAGTCAGCCATCAGACACTGTCATATTTGAAACAAACCAGACTGTAATTTTGTTATTACCAAATTAATATGACATTATACAACATTAAAAACATATAAAAACAGAATATATATCACTGGCTAGTCAGCCAATATGCACACACCATGAATTCAAATATGAAATTATCCTCGGAGAAACCTGGCCCCAATATCACGAAAATACTCGAGTCATATCTCAATCTCAGTCTCAACTCTTTTTATCAAATAACAGGATCATATGATTCAAAATTATAAACGTTTTACCCTTTTTAAAATTGCATTCTCTCATTCATTATGTTGATAAAAAAATGATAAATATTTTATAGAAAAAATATTTGAGAGCAAAAATTGTACTTGAGTCAAATTTATTATTTTTGAGTTTGACTCAAGTACATTTTGTTCTGTAGAAATAATTGTTTTTAGAATATTGAACAATAATGATAATGAAGATAATGCATGTGAGAATGTGCTTTTAAAAATAGTAAAACATTAGTATTTTCTAATAATGTCATACTGTAATGTGGGAAAATGAGCTGAGATTGAGATTTGACTTAAGTACTTTTGTGATATTGGGGCCAGAGCTTTCAAAGGGATTTGAAATTGCTAAATAAACATAATACCAATGGAGTAGCATTTAATCAACTACAAATCGAAGTTCATGAATGGCATTTGTTTCCAGTAATTCTTACGTTACCTCAAAACAACCCTTGTCGAGGCGAAACAACGGTTAACATCTGCGACTATTACATAATTGCTACTGTAAATAGCGTGTACCTTGATGAGGCGGCCGACCCCGATTGCCACCAGAAATACTCCGCCATCCTTAGCCACCTGTGCTTCCCCTTCAGTCGCCCGCTCAAACTTGGCCCTTCCGTCCGTCAGTACGACCCCTATCCGCAGAACGCCCCGCCGACCTGCAAGTATTTAAAGCGCAAATATGCCATAATCGGTGTTTCACGGTAAACTTTGGGGAACCCAATTATTCTCCTTGACTTCATACCTCATTTAATAATGATTTATTCTTCCTAATTCCTCTTTAAACCGCACGGGGAATGCGCAGGGATCAAGCCATAATACAGCCAATAGGCGCGGGCAGACCTTAAAAACTCTAATACTTCCATTTCCTAATGATTACAGGTCGTGTACATTTTACAGTTATTTGCATATTGTACGGGTTGACCCTTCAGATCCTTCCACCGGTGAAAAAGGTCATCTCAAACAGAAAACGATTATGAGGATACGTTTACGAGTTATGAGCTAGTTGAAATAAGAGCGAACCTGAGAGATACCAATGGGTGAGACATAAACCAATTATGACATCCCGTCAGCATGTAGAATTTTATCGTTAATTTTATTTGCAGAATAAACAAGTTTTATAAGACATTAAGGATCCGCAAGGTGTGGCACTGAACACCTCCATCTGTCACAGCTAGTACAAGGGTGACACTGAACACCTCCATCCGCCACAGCTAGTACACCTGTGGCACTGAACACCTCCATCTGTCACAGCTAGTACAAGGGTGACACTGAACACCTCCATCCGCCACAGCTAGTACACCTATGGCACTGAACACATCCATCTGTCACAGCTGGTTCCACGTGTGGCACTTAACACCTCCATCTGTCACAGCTAGTAAAACTGTGGCATTGAACATCTCCATCTGTCACAGCTAGTACAAGTGTGGCACTGAACCCCTCCTTCTGTCACAGCTAGTAAAACTGTGGCACTGAACACCTCCATCTGTCACAGCTAGTACAACGTGTGGAACTCAACACCTCCATCTGTCACAGCTATCACAGCTAGTACACCTATGGCAATGAACACCTCCATCTGTCACAGCTAGTACAGCGTGTGGAACTCAACACCTCCATCTGTCACAGCTAGTAACCTATGGCACTGAACACCTCCATCTGTCACAGCTGGTTTAACGTGTGGCACTGAACACCTCCATCTGTCACAGCTAGTAAAACTGTGGCACTGAACACCTCCATCTGTCACAGCTAGTACAACTGTGGCACTGAACACCTCCATCTGTCACAGCTAGTACAACTCTGGCACTGAACACCTCCATCTGCCACAGCTAGTTCAACGTGTGGCACTGAACCCCTCCATCTGTCACAGTTAGTGCAATTTTGCACTGAACCCCTCCATTTGTCACAGGTAGTAAAACTGTGGCACTGAACACCTCCATCTATCACAGCTAGTACAACTGTGGCACTGAACCCCTCCATCTGTCACAGCTAGTACAACTGTGACACTGATCCCCTCCATCTGTCACAGCTAGTACAACGGGTGGAACTCAACACCTCCATCTGTCACAGCTAGTACAACTGTGGCACTGAACCCCTCCATCTGTCACAGCTAGTACAACGTGTGAAACTCAACACCTCCATCTGTCACAGCTAGTACAACTGTGGCACTGAACACCTCCATCTGTCACAGCTAGTACAACTGTGGCACTGAACACCTCCATCTGTCACAGCTAGTACAACTGTGGCACTGAAAACCTCCATCTGTCACAGCCAGTACAACTGTGGCACTGAACACCTCCATCTGTCACAGCTAGTACACCTGTTGCACTGGACACCTCCACCTGTCACAGCTAGTACAACTGTGGTACTGAACCCCTCCATCTGTCACAGCTAGTACAACTGTGGCACTGAACACCTCCATCTGCCACAGCTAGTACAACGTGTGGAACTCAACACCTCCATCTGTCACAGCTAATACACCTGTGGCACTGAACACATACATCTATCACAGCTAGTTCACCTGTGGCACTGAACACCTCCATCTATCACAGCTAGTACAACTGTGGCACTGAACACCTCCATCTGTCACAGCTAGTACAACTGTGGCACTGAACCCCTCCATCTGTCACAGCTAGTACAACTGTGGCATTGATCCCCTCCATCTGTCACAGCTAGTACAACGGGTGGAACTCAACACCTCCATCTGTCACAGCTAGTACAACTGGGGCACTGAACCCCTCCATCTGTCACAGCTTGTACAACGTGTGAAACTCAACACCTCCATCTGTCACAGCTAGTACAACTGTGGCACTGAACACCTCTATCAGTCACAGCCAGTACAACTGTGGCACTGAACACCTCCATCTGTCACAGCCAGTACAACTGTGGCACTGAAAACCTCCATCTGTCACAGCCAGTACAACTGTGGCACTGAACACCTCCATCTGTCACAGCTAGTACAACTGTGGCACTGAACACCTCCATCTGCCACAGCTAGTACAACGTGTGGAACTCAACACCTCTATCTGTCACAGCTAATACACCTGTGGCACTGAACACATGCATCTATCACAGCTAGTTCACCTGTGGCACTGAACACCTCCATCCATCACAGCTAGTGCACCTGTGGCACTGAACACCTGCATCTATCACAACTAGTACATCTGTGGCACTGAACACTTGCATCTATCACAGATAGTACACCTGTGGCACTGAACACATGCATCTATCACAGCTAGTTCACCTGTGGCAATGAACACCTCCATCTATCACAGCTAGTACACCTGTGGCACTGAACACCTGCATCTATCACAGCTTGTTCACCTGTGGCACTGAACACTTACATCTATCACAGCTAGTACACCTGTGGCACTGAGCACTTGCATCTATCACAGATAGTACACCTGAGGCACTGAACACTTGCATCTGTCACAGCTAGTACACCTGTGGCACTGAACACTTGCATCTATCACAGCTAGTACACCTGTGGCACTGAACAAATGCATCTATCACAGCTAGTACACCTGTGGTACTGAACAAATGCATCTGTCACAGCTAGTACACCTGTGGCATTGGACACAACTGTTTGTCATAGCTAGTGCACTTGTGGCATTGGACACCACCATCTGCCACAGCTAGTCTAGTCAAGACAACTTGTAGGACATTTGCAATTCACCCGGATAGGCACGTTCAGTACTCATGTTGTTATTCATTTTTCATTTATGATTTCCTACAGCAAATTCAAGATTCAGATGTAAATATTAATATTTCTCCTGGAGCTGCCCATGCAACTATATATAAAATTATTCAAAATTACAGTAATGAGTAACGATAGTGCAAAGCCATGTCGCATACAGTTCGCCACGAGCTATTAGAAACGCATGTAGTTCACTAGATATAAAAGATGAGTTTATAATGTACGAGCTCTTATTTCATATTGTAGTCAAAAAGATAATCACTTGCTTGCCTTCATTGAAAAAGAAAAGAACGATAACTAATACACGCTTTAATAAGTTGTTACCCTTGTTTAACATCAAAGAACCACTTATGGTGTTATTGCGAATTGTTTGAAGTAAATGGAAACATGTGGTAATAGCAGATTGAATGACATAGTAAACGTTGTACAAGAAACATAAACTCTGGAATGTTTTGCCAAATCACTCCGACGCCGCAGACAAGAATATTGGCACAAACACGACTTTATCCAAAAGAACAGCAACAAAAAAACACAGACAACAAAAAATGCAATATTTAAATTGATTATTTTCCAAAATCTTTCAATGATAAGTTGGGTTTTTAACCTGTTTTAAAATGTTTACTGATTTGTTTTAGTAATTATACATTCAAACAACGTATAGTAAGAACATCATCCGTACGTCTGCTACCTCGTTTTTTCTAAAAAGTTTCAATATCGTTAAGAAAGACCATAGTATTCGCCGACGGCCTGTTTGCGGTTACGAACTGTTTGCGGCACAACAACGCATAACGAAATGGCACATCTGGGATGTTTTAAAATGAACAATATGTTTTAACCCTAAGTTTTAATCTGCCACAAGCATGTCGAGTAGTAATGATATGTAATTAAACTGTTCTCCTTGGAGGTCGTAATTCACTCGAAAAAGTCTTGAATAATGTTGGCAGTTGTATTTACATTGCTATATTTATAATATAAGAACGTGTTGATAATTAATTCTTAAGCGACCTTTTTTGAAATATACACCAACCTAAATCTTCCACGCTGTGAACACACTCATGAAAACCTGCATGCATGGTTAACACAGTACTTTTGTGAGGCAAATCACCTTGCTGTCAGAATGTTACGGACACTTTCAAACATTTATTACTTTGATTTTGTTTATTGAGATAACGAAATCATATAAACGTATAGAAATATGTCAAATGGATGAGTGCATGTCACCTATTTACATTTTACGACCTTT
The DNA here is from genome assembly GCF_026914265.1 of Mya arenaria. Lineage (NCBI taxonomy): Eukaryota > Metazoa > Mollusca > Bivalvia > Myida > Myidae > Mya > Mya arenaria. Next base: position 61,882,280 of record NC_069125.1, on the reverse strand, counting down.
TATATCGAAAACATTGGTTTAATAGACCTTCAGGCTTTACTCAATATTAAATACGTAAATATTTTTTTGCAAAAAAAGTATAATTATATTTTCAAGTAACCTTCCAATGTTCTATTTTTGCAGAGCAATCAGAAATAAAAATCATACTGCTTGCGTTGATAGACATTAATATAAAGATACACGGTTGCTGCCAAATAAGATTTACCACAATTAATAATACTGTTTTAATATTCCAAAAAGGATACATAAATGTCGAAAACAATTTGTTCTTATGAAGGATACCAAGTTCAATTTGAAAGCAATGGGCATAAACACGGTATTTCTACCGTATGAGACTATAGTATACCACAGTTAATATTTTAGCATTCACCAATCATTTAATAGTTTAAGCTTTCTCCTATTAAATACACGATTACAATCTTGTTATCAGTAATTAATATTTTCCATAAATGCATTAATTAGTAAGTAGTTAAAGGTTTATCACTCGAAATTGTTTTTTTTTATTCATGTGTATGTATTGATTTTGAATTTTGAATTGAGTTTGCTTAAGCTTACTCTTAGTCACAATATTGATATGACTTTACCTTGAGCCGTAAAGAGCTGTTCCATCTCCACGAGACCCAGGTCTGTCCGGCTGCCCTCTTGCGGCTGGGCCAACCGTTGAATGCCCACGAGTAGCGCATCCCTCGACATGTTGGAGGACAACGGAAGTTCATCCCCGATACCACTGCTGACGACCGCCACGCCAACCCGGATACTGTCAGGTCCAACATGACCCGACATCTCCACAAATCGACGGACGAAATCCCGTTGTTGGGCGAATTCTTGGTCGGAGATGCTGTCGGATCCGTCAAGAAGGAAAATGATGTCAGCAATGGGGTGACAGCCGGACATAGCAGTCGCGTCCTGACCACCTGTGGAACATGTTAATTGACCTCTTAACGAGTGTTATCCAATCAATGACTATGACCTAATTGTTACCGTTGTTTGTTTGTTTTTGACATCTACTAGCTTATTTGTGTTTTTAAAAGTGACTGAAAATGTATAGCCATAAAGATCAAATATAACATGTGTACTGTATAATGTATACCTTGTTGAGCAAAGACGATGGTTATAAAAGCGAATGCCGATAGAACACCCAACATGGATGACTTTCGAGGCATCTGAAAAGAAAAATATATTTAAACAGATAAACGGCGAAAAGATGGAAATATATTGTTGCGGTTTGCTAATTAGAAAAGGAACTTAAAACAGCACATAATAATATCATGTATATGAGGATAACTGTTTTAAGATTATTTTTTTAGTTTGAATCGTTGCTTTATATTTATCTTCGAGATCTAAAATTGAAATTTCGAAGGATTGCGCAATCGTAACAATTTGGCCATCTCAGGCAGGGCTTGCAGTACCGTGAGAAGTCACTGCCATCATGCAGATTAAATGACCGTATATCATAGCGGTGAAGATTGTAAATAACTTTATTTTGTAGTTTAACCTCAAAAAAGAGAAAAGAAAAATATTCAAAAACAGTTAAAATAGTTATTTAATGTAGCTGAACTCTCAATACAATGTATTTCGTTTGGCTTGTCAGGGGAGATCACTGCGTAGGAGGTAAATTACTAAAAATCATTCTGTGGATAGAAATCATTTCAGTTTTTGGTACCAAAACATACAAATATCATTGTAGTTTGAGTTTCTACTGGCATTCAGTATTAAAAGCCACTTGGTAAAACGTTAATTCTGTTTTCTAACTTCTTCTCTCCATCTCTTACTTAAAGGTTAAAATGTAAGTCAATCGTAACGTTATATTACAGGGTGAGGTAGCACGTGACTTCAAATGGTTCTCACGTGAGTCACCACGGGTCACGACCAAGGTTAACATGAAAGTAAGTCAAGTTCATTTCTAAATAACGTTTTAACAGAAAAGATATGAACATATTTCGCAGCCTACACAAGACTTTGCTATTTACTGCTTCTTCACGTATGGGCTATGTTCGATTTGCTTGTATTTTAATGATAGAATCCTTGGCCAAAATTTCAGCGTTGCATCGTTCTACAACATTCCGTCAAGATGATATTTTGGCCATGATTGCATCATTGTGACCCATGTGAGAACCCTTTTGAAGTCACGTGATTCCTCACCCTGATTAGCCATTCAGCCAATCATAATATTTTATTTTCTCTGTTATCAAACTTCGCGTTTCAAAGAAAACTGAATGTCTAGGTGTTATACATGACTGATAAATTACCATAGTGACATGAAGCAAGTTCGAATGACATATTTATATAAGGACATCAGAATATCCAGACGTTTATGAATGCGTTTTCCTAAGAAATATATGTATTTCTAAACATAATACTATTTTGACAGGTCGTGTAGCCTCGTGAAACACTGGTCTCGTTGTTTTCGGAAATAGTTAAAATTCGCAAAACTTTTCAAGACGATAATTATTATAATTTCTTATCCAACTTAAACAAAATAAACCATTAATCTCATAATCGTTCAGAACTCAGGTGTAATGTTTGTTAAATATGTTCGGACAACTCTTACATTTAGCTTACGTGAGTTGCGTCCTTATCATCGAATGATTAAGTATATAACGTACCACGGTTATTCTTAATACCGGATAATATCGAATAATACTGCATAATTCCGAGAAATACCGGATAATACAGAATTACTACGAAATAGAATATTAAAATATCAACTTTTACTTATAATCGTAAAATCTTAGGTGAAATACATATACAAACAGTATAAAATCGCTGTTTTTAACATAAAATAGTATCCAAATGAATTAAGAGTAACCCGATATGGCATTATCCTGGTGACAATCCTGCAGATTTCTTTTCAAATGTATACTATAGTCTTGCAATAGTATCGACCGCCGATATTTTCGAAAAATGAAAGCCTTAATGAGTCAAATGTTGCATTTGTGTAAACGCGATGTGTATTATAGCCGAATCGGTGTTTTATGGTATTTTTTTGTTGTTATTTTAAAGCAAACACTAAGCGTTTTATTTCTTTAGTCAGTAACAGTGTAGTTAAATGCATTGATTTGATGCGTTGTCGCACCGTATTTTGGTAGCGACGAGTTTTGGTAGTATAACCCCAATATCAGCCGACAAAATTCGTTTGTGAGAAGATTTTAGACCGTGCAATGGAATGTATTTTGGCAGAGTTGAATGCATCTTCATCGACATCATCATCGCCAAGGTGATTTTAACATATCATCGCTGTCGTCGTAGTTGCTGTTTAAGCACAATTGTTTAACTACAAATTATTTTCTTGAATATATTTTTTTACAATTCTGTCATCGTCAACTATAATAACATACATGTAAACTTTGAGTTAAAAAAACTGACGATGATCAAGAGTACTGTATCAAAATGTCAAATATCTATCGGAATGTTTATAGCAAATTTATGAAAAAGTGCTCGTTGCCAGATGAAGATGAACGAAATTGGGAGAAATACCATTTTTGACCCAAAAAATTGGGAGATATACCATTTTTGACCAAAAAAATGTAAAAAAATAAATATGTTTAAAGAGTTTAAATACTAAGCATATCATAAAGTTTATGTTTTCCTTCGTTTATATGTTCGTTCGTTGGTGTGTTCGTTATCAATTATAATTTATGTATTCAATTATATAATAATATTACATAAATTCACACGAATGCAATTTAAATAATTTGACACCATTCAGACAATTGTGACAGCTTAAATATTCAGTATTATGTCAGAAACGTTCCAGCAACAGCAACGTCGAGAAATCTGATTTATTTCGCTTATTTTCTTAGAAATTAATTCCATGAAATACAATTTATATTTGCTAAGAAAACATTATAAAGCACACTGTGCTCTTGTTGTTGTTGTTGTTTTCGTTGTTGTTGTTGATGATGATGTTGTTGTTGTTGTTGTTGTCTCCGCTGCTGCTGCTGCTGTTGCTATTGTTGTTGTTATTTATGTTGTTTCTGCTGTTGTAGTTGTTCTTGCTGCTGTGCTGCTGCTGTTATTGCTGTTGTTTTCGTTGATTTTGTGTTTCTTTAACAGAAGTTGTACTTTGGTGTTCACTTTTCAAGCCGTGCTTACAAAACTTAAATGCCTTTGATTTTATGTTCAACCTCGGAGATAAGTGTTCATCTTTTAAAAGGTAATTCTGTTAAGACTTTAAAAAAAAACTTTTTCGAAATCGTCAATAGTAAAAAGGAAAGAAAAGGAAATCAAAATTCTGAGAGCAAAATCCCTAAAAAAATATTCGTTCTTTATTAGCATATATGAACTTATTATTTATTTTAAACTGTAAAATATATTTGTGAGTTTTGAAAATAAAGATGATTGAAAAATGTATCATTTCGTCACTCTATTTATCAATGTATGCAGCTTTTAAATTGTGCGAACAGAAACTGACCGTGTACATTTAACATACAGGGCAGAAGTTTATTTAGACTTATGCAACAAAGCATCTCGTCAAACAAATATATACAAGTAAACACAGTTTTATGTATGTGATCATCGTTACAAGGGTTACAAGGTAGCCGATTACAATAACAGTTCAAGAATAGTTTAAGAAATATGGAAAACGTTCATGTGTAGCAATATTGTGAATACTAATACATGTAGATACAAAAAGCTGTAGGGCTAGTAACTTAGATATAAAAGGGAAATGCGGGTGGTTGGTTAGTGGTTACAAAAGTGATTGTACGATAATAAAAATCTTTTACGATATCATTGATTAATAGGTTTTTTCAATTATTTGCCAGTACCAAGAATTTACATAAATTTACAATAGTTGCTTTGTTATTTCTTCTAACTAGTTGAGTAACAATGAAGTTTGATCGGAGGTCATCGAAACAACTACTGTACATCTTATAACAAAATGAAATTCATCCTCAAATTCCTGTATGTGGCATTATAAACATAATGTTGCATTTCTTGGCAGTGTATTTTCTCCGTACCTACCAGTTTTAATACGTAATGTGTGCGCTGATACACGTAATTGAGAAAAGTATTTTCTATTGTTTAGATCATGTAAACTTTTTAGATAGTCAGCCACACCAAACATACTATGCAAAGGCAAATATATAATATTCAGTTTTTCACTGTTGGTTATATCAGCACGCCACCTATGTAGAAAACTATCGATTAAACGTTTAAAAATTGTAGCAAAGACTTTGACATTATAATTCCCCGGCTTAACCCAGACGTCTAAATATCCGTTCTTCTCAAGAAAACAATTAACGCTAGACGCCCAAGTTGTGAGGCATCCTCGCTTAAATCCATGGGATTACGGTATAAACCTTTTAGTAAAATACTATAAGGCTGTTGTTCATTGAACCAACAATATTTAATAATAAGCACGCATCTGTGAATATATATAGGATAGCGTAAACATTCTCCGTAAACAGCCGTTGTACATGTACTTTGCTTAACTCTTTGAAGCGATTTGCTAAATTTAAGGTGGATCCTTTCTATGTATTTTGATTTTGAAAAACCCCAAACTGAACTCGCGTAATTTAGGATCGAACCTACAAATGAGTCAAATAATTGAATCGCAATTTACGGAGGTGCGTCATATTTGTTGATGTTTTTTGTTAATACATTCATAGCTTATAGAGCCTTATCGACTACATATTGATTATTTCAAACGAACGTGCCCGTATAGTTAAATCCAATGTCTAGATAGTCAAAGTTGTCGACTACCTGAAGTGTTACGCCACTAAAGACCTAACAGTGTATCTTTTACGGAATACTACCACCTTGGTTTTTGGCTATATTTACTTCTTAGCCCCACGTTTGATATTAATCGTAAAGATGGTTTAAACTTCTTTGTTAATCGTCTTCTGAGTTTCAAGTTCAATTCTTTATTCAAAATCATTATTGTCATGTTATTGATGTTTGCTACAGTTATGTGTAAATTGAACTGACGTTAGTGTTAATAACTACAAAGTTGAGAAAATACTAAACTCATTTATGTTTGTATATATGTACCATTTTCAACTTCATTCACAAACATGCTTACCTTTTTTATAAGAGTGTATTCCAGACAAAGTCAATTAGGACAGTAAAATTCAAACGTATACGCACCTTTCATAAAATATTCTAATTTTATTTCGTGTGGAAAATTATAAGACCTTAAATCACATCAAAACTGCAGTGATGGTTATTAGCCTTCGAAAACAATTGCTGTTTGTATATTAATGAATTTTAAACAAGAAAGATTTAATTAGTTTTGAAGAACTAACGGTGACTGACAAGACACATTACAACTACTTTACATCATTGTGTGTGGTTATTTACTCTAAATATGATAAATGTTTAGGAACCTTTTTCATTAATCTTTTCACGAATCGTAATAATGCGCTTTGCGGCTTTGCTGCTTGGATAATTTCTTGAGTATTTCCCCAAAACTGTTCTGAATTTTAGACTCTTGAATCCCAGTGTGTGTATACCACGTGATAAATTGAAGGCAACATTTTGCTTCGAATGAAGACTTTACCCAAAGATAACTTAACTTTTTCTTCACCATTTTAAATGACACATAGCGCACTCTAAGCCGCTAATGGAGCCCCGCCTTCCGTTTTTTACCAGTGTTTGATTGAGAGTTTAGTTTCTTAAAACACATCGACAAACATTTTCACAATACGGCCGTCTGACAGAGCACTGTCAAAACATTATTCTGGAAACAGGTTTGTCGAAGTGTTTGATAAAACTTATCAAACTCCGGTAATAAAAGGAAGGCGGGGCTCTATAAGCGGCATAGACTGCCCTTTGTTTTATTTAAAATGGTGCAGTAAAAGAGAAGTTATCTTTGAACTCAGTCTTCATTTTAAGCAAAATGTTGCCTTCCGACGAAGCATATATGACGTTATTTATGACGTTGTATACACACACTGTTTTTGTTTTCTTTCAAACCGTTCTAAAAGGGTTGATGATTGAACACGCGGTATAAACAGGTACAGTTGACTTGGAAACAGCCGCTTGCTACATCAAAAATCAAAGATCTCGGCAAATTTTAATTTATAACAGACGTCAAAATGTAAACAAAATATACACGGTCAATAATGGCAAAAGAAAGTAACTAAAATATACTTTTACAACGAAAAAGATAAATTATTTAGTTAATATTCAAAACGTGTTGTTCATTTTCGAAAAAGTAATATGATATATGTGGTACTGACGATCCTGTCAAGAAAACACCATCTTTAAGCGTCTTCTTGTTTGATTTGTCATAAAGTTGAAGCTTGAATGAAATGTGGAGACAAGCTAGTTTGCATAAATGTTTTAAGAAAAAACAACTATTAAGTCAGCACAAAGTATTTAACTGTTATATATACTCGTGTAACCTACACAACCAGGCGCAAACTATTAGTAAAGCGTCATTTTCACATTGTTTGAGCGGGGTTAAAAATGAACTTCCAATGATATCAATTTCACTCGAAGTACCTTGATCTAAAGTGATTCTATTCAGACAGTTCAGGGTTTTCAGATATTGCCATTTTATTTAAAGAGAACGTGACATGTTTGTTTTTTCATTGATTAGAGAATCATTTCATTTATTCAAAACCATTTACTCTGGATATGAAACTCAATGTGTTTCATCTTTTTATATTTATTTTTTCAAAGGAAAAACTTAAAACTTTCCTATTTCTGGCATTGTTATATCCACAAAACAATGATATACTATTGAATAATGTTTTTATGTTTTCCATCCAGATCTTAAATATCAAATTCAAAGGTTGAACGTTCCAAAAGTCCCAGAAATTGTTCATTACAAATTGTTTGATGGTGTAACATATTGATACACAGGCCCTACACATTTATAATCATATTCATTGTGGATACGTTATTCAGACGTTGTTCTTTTGTACAACGCCTTAAAGGTTAAGTTAAGAGATAAAATAATTTCAAAATCATAAATCCATATCATTATTGACCATAAAGAGTTAATAATCGTATATCAACAAAATAGTAAAAGTATAACAAACCAATGCCTCTACTTAATTCTTCACAAACAAAATGAACCACTCCTGATTATACCAATTGAAGAATTCAAGTTGCGGTAGGGTGGGGAAACAAGTTGCGGTAGGGTTGGGAAACAAGTTGCGGTAGGGTGGGGAGGTAGGGTTGGGAAACAAGTTGCGGTAGGGAGGGGAAACAAGTTGCGGTAGGGTTGGGAAACAAGTTGTGGTAGGGTTGGGAAGCAAGTTGCGGTAGGGTGGGGAAGCAAGTTGCGGTAGGGTGGGGAAAACAAATTGCGGTAGGGTGTGGAAGCAAGTTGCGGGATGGTTGGGAGACAAGTTACGGTAGGGTGGGGAAGCAAGTTGCGGTAGGATGGGAAACAAGTTACGGTAGGGTGGGAAAGCAAGTTGCGGTAGGGTGGGGAAAACAAGTTGCACTAGGGTGTGGAAGCAAGTTGCGGGATGGTTGGGAGACAAGTTACGGTAGGGTGGGGAAACAAGTTGCGGGATGGTTGGGAGACAAGTTACGGTAGGGTGTGGAAGCAAGTTGCGGGATGGTTGGGAGACAAGTTACGGTAGGGTGGGGAAACAAGTTGCGGGATGGTTGGGAGACAAGTTACGGTAGGGTGGGGAAACAAGTTGCGGGATGGTTGGGAGACAGGTTACGGTAGGGTGTGGAAGCAAGTTGCGGGATGGTTGGGAGACAAGTTACGGTAGGGTGGGGAAACAAGTTACAGTAGGGTGGGGAAGCAAGTTGCGGTAGGGTGGGGAAAACAAGTTGCGGTAGGGTGTGGAAGCAAGTTGCGGGATGGTTGGGAGACAAGTTACAGTAGGGTGGGGAAGCAAGTTGCGGTAGGGTGGGGAAAACAAGTTGCGGTAGGGTGTGGAAGCAAGTTGCGGGATGGTTGGGAGACAAGTTACAGTAGGGTGGGGAAGCAAGTTGCAGTAGGGTGGGGAAACAATTTGCGGTAGGGTTGGGAAGCAAGTTGCGGTAGGGTGGGGAAAGCAAGTTGCGGTAGGGTGGGGAAACAATTTGCGGTAGAGTTGGGAAGCAAGTTGCGGTAGGGTGGGGGAAACAAGTTGCGGTAGGGTGTGGAAGCAAGTTGTGGGATGGTTGGGAGACAAGTTGCGGTAGGGTGGGGAAACAAGTTGCGGTAGGGTGTGGAAGCAAGTTTCGGGATGGTTGGGAGACAAGTTACGGTAGGGTGGGGAGACAAGTTACGGTAGGGTGGGGAAGCAAGTTGCGGTAGGGTTGGGAAGCACTTTGCGGTAGGGTGGGGAAACAAGTTGCGGTAGGGTGTGGAGGCAAGTTGCGGGATGGTTGTGAGACAAGTTGCGGTAGGGTTGGGAAACAAGTTGCGGTAGGGAGGGGAAACAAGTTGCGGTAGGGTTGGGAAGCAAGTTGCGGGATGGTTGTGAGACAAGTTGCGGTAGGGTTGGGAAACAAGTTGCGGTAGGGTGGGGAAACAAGTTGCGGTAGGGTGGGGAAAGCAAGTTGCGGTAGGGTGGGGAAACAATTTGCGGTAGGGTTGGGAAGCAAGTTGCGGTAGGGTGGGGAAAACAAGTTGCGGTAGGGTGTGGAAGCAAGTTCCTGAATGGTTGGGAGACAAGTTACGGTAGGGTGGGGAAACAAGTTGCGGTAGGGTGGGGAAGCAATTTGCGGTAGGATGGGAAACAATTTGTGGTAGGGTGGGGAAGCAAGTTACGGTAGGGTGGGTAAGCAAGTTGCGGTAGGATGGGGAAACAAGTTGCGGTAGGGTGGGGAAGCAAGTTACGGTAGGGTGGGGAAGCAAGTTGCGGTAGGGTGGGGAAGCAAGTTACGGTAGGGTGGGGAAGCAAGTTGCGGTAGGGTGGGGAAGCAAGTTACGGTAGGGTGGGGAAGCAAGTTGCGGTAGGGTTGGGAAAACAAGTTGCGGTAGGGTGTGGAAGCAAGTTGCGGGATGGTTGGGAGACAAGTTACAGTAGGGTGGGGAAACAAGTTACGGTAGGGTGAGGAAGCAAGTTGCTGTAGGGTGGGGAAAACAAGTTGCGGTAGGGTGTGGAAGCAAGTTGCGGGATGGATGGGAGACAAGTTACGGTAGGGTGGGGAAGCAAGTTGCGGTAGGTTGGGAAAACAAGTTGCGGTAGAGTTGGGAAGCAATTTGCGGTAGGGTGGGGAAACAAGTTGCGGTAGGGTGTGGAAGCAAGTTGCGGGATGGTTGGGAGACAAGTTGCGGTAGGGTTGGGAAACAAGTTGCGGTAGGGTGTGGAAGCAAGTTGTGTGATGGTTGGGAGACAAGTTACGGTAGGGTGGGGTAACAAGTTGCGGTAGGGTGTGGAAGCAAGTTGCGGGATGGTTGGGAGACAAGTTGCGGTAGGGTTGGGAAACAAGTTGCGGTAGGGAATGGAAGCAAGTTGTGGGCTGGTTGGGAGACAAGTTGCGGTAGGGTGGGGAAACAAGTTGCACTAGGGTGTGGAAGCAAGTTTCGGGATGGTTGGGAGACAAGTTACGGTAGGGTGGGGAGACAAGTTACGGTAGGGTGGGGAAGCAAGTTGCGGTAGGGTTGGGAAGCACTTTGCGGTTGGGTGGGGAAACAAGTTGAGGTAGGGTGTGGAAGCAAGTTGCGGGATGGTTGTGAGACAAGTTGCGGTAGGGTTGGGAAACAAGTTGCGGTAGGGAGGGGAAACAAGTTGCGGTAGGGTTGGGGAGCAAGTTGCGGGATGGTTGTGACACAAGTTGCGGTAGGGTTGGGAAACAAGATGCGGTAGGGTGGGGAAACAAGTTGCGGTAGGGTGGGGGAAGCAAGTTGCGGTAGGGTGGGGAAACAATTTGCGGTAGGGTTGGGAAGCAAGTTGCGGTAGGGTGGGGAAAACAAGTTGCGGTAGGGTGTGGAAGCAAGTTGCGGAATGGTTGGGAGACAAGTTACGGTAGGGTGGGGAAACAATTTGCGGTAGGATGGGAAACAATTTGTGGTAGGGTGGGGAAGCAAGTTACGGTAGGGTGGGTAAGCAAGTTGCGGTAGGATGGGGAAACAAGTTGCGGTAGGGTGGGGAAGCAAGTTACGGTAGGGTGGGGAAGCAAGTTGCGGTAGGGTTGGGAAACAAGTTGCGGTAGGGTTGGGGAGCAAGTTGCGGGATGGTTGTGACACAAGTTGCGGTAGGGTTGGGAAACAAGTTGCGGTAGGGTGGGGAAACAAGTTGCGGTAGGGTGGGGAAAGCAAGTTGCGGTAGGGTGGGGAAACATTTTGCGGTAGGGTTGGGAAGCAAGTTGCGGTAGGGTGGGGAAAACAAGTTGCGGTAGGGTGTGGAAGCAAGTTGCGGAATGTTTGGGAGACAAGTTACGGTAGGGTGGGGAAACAAGTTGCGGTAGGGTGGGGAAGCAATAATTTGCCGTAGGATGGGAAACAATTTGTGGTAGGGTGGGGAAGCAAGTTACGGAAGGGTGGGTAAGCAAGTTGCGGTAGGATGGGGAAACAAGTTGCGGTAGGGTGGGGAAGCAAGTTACGGTAGGGTGGGGAAGCAAGTTGCGGTAGGGTGGGGAAACAAGTTACGGTAGGGTGGGGAAGCAATTTGCTGTAGGATGGGAAACAAGTTACGGTAGGGTGGGGAAGCAAGTTGCGGTAGGGTTGGGAAAACAAGTTGCGGTAGGGTGTGGAAGCAAGTTGCGGGATGGTTGGGAAACAAGTTACGGTAGGGTGGGGAAACAAGTTACGGTAGGGTGGGGAAGCAAGTTGCGGTAGGGTGGGGAAAACAAGTTGCGGTAGGGTGTGGAAGCAAGTTGCGGGATGGGTGGGAGACAAGTTACGGTAGGGTGGGGAAGCAAGTTGCGGTAGGATGGGAAGGAAACAAGTTACGGTAGGGTGGGAAAGCAAGTTGCGGTAGGGTGGGGAAAACAAGTTGCACTAAGGTGTGGAAGCAAGTTGCAGGATGGTTGGGAGACAGGTTACGGTAGGGTGTGGAAGCAAGTTGCGGGATGGTTGGGAGACAAGTTACGGTAGGGTGGGGAAACAAGTTACGGTAGGGTGAGGAAACAAGTTGCGGTAGGGTGTGGAAGCAAGTTGCGGGATGGTTGGGAGACAAGTTGCGGTAGGGTTGGGAAACAAGTTGCGGTAGGGTGTGGAAGCAAGTTGTGGGATGGTTGGGAGACAAGTTGCGGTAGGGTGGGGAAACAAGTTGCGGTAGGGTGTGGAAGCAAGTTTCGGGATGGTTGGGAGACAAGTTACGGTAGGGTGGGGAGACAAGTTACGGTAGGGTGGGGAAGCAAGTTGCGGTAGGGTTGGGAAGCAATTTGCGATAGGGTGGGGAAACAAGCTGCGGTAGGGTGTGGAAGCAAGTTGCGGGATGGTTGTGAGACAAGTTGCGGTAGGGTTTGGAAACAAGTTGCGGAAGGGTGGGGAAGCAAGTTACGGTAGGGTGGGTAAGCAAGTTGCGGTAGGATGGGGAAACAAGTTGCGGTAGGGTGGGGAAGCAAGTTACGGTAGGGTGGGGAAGCAAGTTGCGGTAGGGTGGGGAAACAAGTTACGGTAGGGTTGGGAAGCAAGTTGCGGTAGGGTGGGGAAGCAAGTTACGGTAGGGTGGGGAAGCAAGTTGCGGGATGGTTGGGAGACAAGTTGCGGTGGGGTGTGGAAACAAGTTGCGGGATGGTTGGGAGACAAGTTGCGGTAGGGAGGGGAAACAAGTTGCGGTAGGGATTGGAAGCAAGTTGTGGTAGGGTGGGAAACAAGTCGCGGTAGGGTTGGGAAGCAAGTTGCGGTAGGGTGGGGAAGCAAGTTGTGGTATGGTTGGGAAACAATTTGCGGTAGGGTTGGGTAACAAGCTGCGGTACGGTTGGGAAACAAGTTGCGGTAGTGTTTGGAAACAAGTTGCGGTAGGGTTGGGAAACAAGTTACGGTAGGGTGGGGAAGCAAGTTGCGGTAGGGTTGGGAAACAAGTTGCGGTAGAGTTGGGAAACAAGTAGCGGTAGGGTGGGAAACAAGTTACGGTAGGGTATGGAAGCAAGTTGCGGGATGGTTGGGAGACAAGTTGTGGTAGGGTCGGAAACAAGTTGCGGTAGGGTTGGGAAACAAGTTACAGTACGGTGGAAAAGCAAGTTGCGGTAGGGTGGGAACGCAAGTTGCGGTAGGGTGGGGAGGTAGGGTTGGGAAACAAGTTACGGTAGGGTTGGGAAACAAGTTACGGTAGGATGGAAAAGCAAGTTGTGATAGGGTGAGAACGCAAGTTGCGGTAGGGTGGGAACGCAAGTTGCGGTAGGGTGGGAACGCAAGTTGCGGTAGGGTGGGAACGCAAGTTGCGGTAGGGTGGAAAAGCATGTTGCGGTAGGGAGGAAAAGCAAGTTGCGGTAGGGTGGGAACGCAAGTTGCGGTAGGGTGGGAACGCAAGTTGCGGTAGGGTGGGAACGCAAGTTGCGGTAGGGTGGGAACGCAAGTTGCGGTAGTGTGGGAACGCAAGTTGTGGTAGGGTGGTAACGCAAGTTGCGGTAGGGTGGGAACGCAAGTTGTGGTAGGGTGGTAACGCAAGTTGCGGTAGGGTGGGAACGCAAGTTGCGGTAGGGTGGGAACGCAAGTTGCGGTAGGGTGGGAACGCAAGTTGCGGTAGGGTGGAAAAGCAAGTTGCGGTAGGGGGGAAAAGGAAGTTGCGGTAGGGTGGGAACGCAAGTTGCGGTAGGGTGGGAACGCAAGTTGCGGTAGGGTGGGAAAGCAAGTTGCGGTAGGGTGGGAACGCAAGTTGCGGTAGGGTGGGAACGCAAGTTACGGTAGGGTGGGAACGCAAGTTGCGGTAGGGTGGGAACGCAAGTTGTGGTAGGGTGGGAACGCAAGTTGCGGTAGGGTGGAAAAGCAAGTTCCGGTAGGGTGGGAACGCAAGTTGCGGTAGGGTGGGAACGCAAGTTGCGGTAGGGTGGGAACGCAAGTTGTGGTAGGGTGGGAACGCAAGTTGCGGTAGGGTGGAAAAGCAAGTTGCGGTAGGGTGGGAAAGCAAGTTGCGGTAGGGTGGGAACGCAAGTTGCGGTAGGGTGGGAACGCAAGTTGCGGTAGGAACTCAAGTTGCGGTAGGGTGGGAACGCAAGTTGCGGTAGGGTGGGAACGCAAGTTGCGGTAGGGTGGGAAACAAGTTACTATAGGGTTGGGAAACAAGTTACGGTAGGGTGGAAAAGCAAGTTGTGGTAGGGTGGGAACGCAAGTTGCGGTAGGGTGGGAACGCAAGTTGCGGTAGGGTGGAAAAGCAAGTTGCGGTAGGGTGGGAAAGCAAGTTGCGGTAGGGTGGGAACGCAAGTTGCGGTAGGGTGGGAAAGCAAGTTGCGGTAGGGTGGGAACGCAAGTTGCGGTAGGGTGGGAACGCAAGTTGCGGTAGGGTGGGAACGCAAGTTGCGGTAGGGTGGGAACGCAAGTTGTGGTAGGGTGGGAACGCAAGTTGAGGTAGGGTGGGAACGCAAGTTGAGGTAGGGTGGGAACGCAAGTTGCGGTAGGTTGGAAAAGCAAGTTGCGGTAGGGTGGAAAAGCAAGTTGCGGTAGGGTGGGAACGCAAGTTGCGGTAGGGTGGAAAAGCAAGTTGCGGTAGGGTGGGAGCGCAAGTTGTGGTAGGGTGGAAAAGCAAGTTGCGGTAGGGTGGGAACGCAAGTTGCGGTAGGGTGGGAACGCAAGTTGTGGTAGGGTGGGAACGCAAGTTGCGGTAGGGTGGAGACGCAAGTTGTGGTAGGGTGGGAAAGCAAGTTGCGGTAGGGTGGAAACGCAAGTTGCGGTAGGGTTGGAAAGCAAGTTGCGATAGGGTGGGAACGCAAGTTGCGGTAGGGTGGGAACGCAAGTTGCGGTAGGGTGGGAACGCAAGTTGCGGTGGGGTGGGAAAGCAAGTTGCGGTAGGGTGGGAACGCAAGTTGCGGTAGGGTGGGAAAGCAAGTTGCGATAGGGTGGGAACGCAAGTTGCGGTAGGGTGGGAACGCAAGTTGCGGTAGGGTGGGAACGCAAGTTGCGGTGGGGTGGGAAAGCAAGTTGCGGTAGGGTGGGAACGCAAGTTGCGGTAGGGTGGGAACGCAAGTTGCGGTAGGGTGGGAACGCAAGTTGCGGTTTGGTGGGAAAGCAAGTTGCGGTAGGGTGGGAACTCAAGTTGCGGTAGGCACATTGAAGAACTTTAATTAGTCAACAGTCAACTTTGGTTAAATGTTGACAAATCAATAAACATGTCGGCTCACTTTGATAAAAACAAAAAGTCGACCGGTTATATACAAATTAATGCAGGTGTTTTATGCTGTTTTATCAAGATTTTTAAATAAGCATGGACATTTTGAATGTAAGGGTTAAATTTTGTGATTTTTTTTAACTAAGTCACTTGTTATAAGTGTCCTCAATGCTGATCTCTTTCGAACTTGATAAGTTTGATTACATAACAGAGCAAACAATACATGTCCATGACATTTGATCAAACCCAAAGGTTTTCAAGCCACTTCTGTATACAGTTCAATTGACAATACTACTTAGGGGCAATATTAAAGTATGAACTGGCAAGGTGACCCAGATGAAATATATACATGCAGTCACAATGACTTTCATAATGATTTCACGAAACTACTCAACTTATAATGGAATCATGAAAAGTGACAGGTGCAGTCAAACCAAAGAACACGTTTTATGACTTATTTTTGCATTTTTAATAAAAATCTTCCTTTTTTCAAAATAGCTTTATGTGCACAAAAACCAAATATTATATTATGTTCACCCTCGGTTGCTGGACTGACGGTAAGGCATCATCCCTCCCAATCATCCAATATGTCAGTTTAGTTGTAAGCGTTTGTCGTCTGCTTGTTGCGTTTCCCGGACCTTTTGCGCTGGTCCCCGGCGCCGACAATCCTTGAGCCCAGGTTCTTCATCACCATGTCCTTTATCTCTTTCCTTGTCAGGGGCCGCAACTCGCTCTCATCCAGCAATTCCTCCTCTTCGCTGCACAGGGACATTAATGTTAATTAATATGTATCGCTTTATAAAAGGCATTGTTTTTGACTCGTTATACGCACGTGGACGGTGAGCTGACTTTAGTTAAATTCAAAATTTCTTTTTTTCACATCTTTATTTTAAACGAATCATAGATGTGTACATTATACAAATCTCTGCTGAGGTCAGGTTACAGCCAGTGCCATTGCGCAAAGTTAGATCTAATATGAAAACAATGTAATGTAGTCTCAACGATACAAAGCCTATTTTCTAAATAGCTAAAAAAGTGTTATACATTAAGGAAAATAATAAACGATTTAATAGTAATGAATTTTGATTCGGGAGGAAATATTTCAATCTCGTGATTTTTTGATGATCTGCATAAATCCAATCGCATCGAAAATAAAACGACCGGGAATCAAATGCAGTTAAAAATAACGCTATTAGTATTACATGTATAAGCTCTACTGCACAAGTGATAATGTAACTAACAGAGTCACGTTCAGAGACGTACCTAGACATACTCCGGTACGCTCGTGCGTACAAATCAATTTTGGTTTCCCGACATTAGGAATAACATTCGTTTGCTTTATAGGACGAAAATAAACATGGTTGATTTTACAGGTCTAAGTTTGTCATAATATCACTGAATATTGGCGTTTAGAGCCATGAAAATTAAAAAAAAAATGTTCCTATATAACTATTCAAATATTTTCTACGTAAGGGGACTGACCCCTTTCCGTCCCACCCATATTGAGACCAGACTAATTAAATAACTTTCAGGGCATACGGGCGTACGATTCAAAATGCTCCCGGTACGCCCTTGGCGTTTATGTCCGTTTCTTTGGTAGAAACCAGAAGAGTGTACTTTCTGGAAGGCGGACCATTCTTAGTCCCTACCAGTTAACCATCTTCATTCTGGGTTACGTTTCTCTTGTTACATACCCTGTGTGTGGAGGGACGATGGCGATCTGTGTGTAGCGGGGGCTGGCCCGTCGGCTGTTCTGGGAGGCCGGTGTGGCCGGGCCAGACTTCCCGTCCTTCCGCTCCTGCTTCGGAGGCTCCTTCTGCAAGACATTGTGAATATGAGTTTATGGGATTGAGCATCTTAACGCGATTAATTGTTAATAGTGATCAATCAAAGTTAGATGACATTAATTAAAATCTTAATGATATCGAATGGACGGAGTGAACGTAGTGAACAAACCATTAATAATCGTTTAGATTTTAATCAATGTCATCTTACTGACTTAAATACAACCTCATTGGCTGACACATTGTCAATGCAAAATCTGACACTATGATTGTGCATCGGATGAGTCTTTGAACACCCGCGAAAGTTAACTCTCAATGTAGGTTGTATTCAAAATAGGTTTTAATTTTCATGCTATCTTCTAGAACCATCTGAATAAATTATATTGATAGACTGGGCACTTGAATGGGAATGCATTGCTGCCTTTACTTAATAGGTTATTCAAGAGAATCGTCTGAAAATTTATATTTATATGAATATACCCTGAGGGGTATGGTACCTTCATCTGGATGTACTGTTGTATCTTGATAAGCTCCATGGTCCGCTGTTCAATGAGGCCCATGTACTGCAAGATGTTCTTGTACGTCACACCCTGCTCACTCCCCAACATGTCGCAGATCGTGCTGGAGTCGCAGCCCGCCTCCTAAAACACAGAAACACGTTGTTTATGTATCAATAGACCGACAAAATACCAACGTATATATAAAACGATGATTTTTTTTCTCGAGTGTCTGGTGAACACTTGTGTTATACTGTAACCATAAAACCAGTATTTTACCTCGACACACAATTAAACCCTGGACTAAACACAAATAAATATATACATAATGTCATTACAAAAAAGCTATATCATATTACTTATATTTCATGATCGTGTACAGTACTGGCTGAGGTCACAATGCCGAAAACAGGAGGTTTAAAATAAATAGTAACAAATAAACATGACGTAATAAATTGTTGTGGTGACGTCATCAAATTAATGAAGATCGAAACATGGAAGACAGAAAGTTGTTTATTCGAGCAAAAAAGAAACGAAAGAGAACTGTTATTACACCGGATGAAGTAGACATTTTAGAAACTTCTTTTAGATCCGACCCGAGGCCCGACCGATATTCCAAGATCAAACTTGCAAAGGAAATGGGTAAATCGGAGAACTTTATATCAATTTGGTTCCAAAATCGGAGAGCTCGTGAGAGACGGTTGATGCAGCCACAGGCTCAGACAGCCACATGTACAGACGGAGGCGGGGCCGGAGGGGCGACCACAGGATCGCTCATGATGGATCAGCTGGAGCCCCTCGATCTCTCGGAGAAAAGTCCCCGGACAGACACTACACATAAATCAAAGGTCAGGTTTAATTAGTTTTCTTTTTTATTTTGAAATTAGTTTAAAATTGAATGTACAAATAAAACGTTGTTCCGGAAACTCTTACACAGACTTTCAAACTTTAGGAGACGAGAATCCTAAATTTAAGTTTGAACTTCAAGATATTTTTCGTGTTGGCCGTCTGTCAGACTCCTTGTTAACGCCATGGAAGACAATTAATGTTATTTTGGATAAATTAGCATTCTTCTCCGTTCCTGGAAGTTTAATCTTAAAACATAGTAAGAACTTCTGATTTGAAACAAGATTACTACATAGCTTTAGAAAGTATGTTCTGCTTTCTCTTTGAAATTGGCAGTAAGTGTCGAACACTATTCAACGCCACAGAGCAATTATGTGCATACAGTACTGTTGTTTGGTTAATTACACTTGAACAGGCACGTAGCTGACTGTACGCAAATATGCAGTTGCGTAATGAAATTTTGACAGGTCGAAGAATTTGTCATACCAAAACCCCCGAATTTGAAATAAAAACGGAAGTGGGGTAGGGGTGAAGGGGTCAAATATGTTGTCCGTCATCGATCTGCGTCATCCTAAATTGGCCCTAGCTACGCGCCTGTGATATATTCATGAATGAAATTGAGGATTTGGGGAAATTGTATTCAATCATTGTATCAACTAATATATGTATCTGTTATTCAATCAATGCAACGATATCGGGACAAAACTGTACGTAAGCAAAAACTTATTATACACAAGGTCGGATTCAGGATTCGATATAAGCGGGCGTAGCTTAGGGGCATAATCTGCACCCCTCCTTCAGAACCTAAATACATTAGGTTTAATGTGTTGGGAGGGAAGATTGGGTACTGCCCCATGAACATTTTAACAATTTCCAATTTCCAGTCCGAAATGGTGCATTTAAGGCGTATTTTATTACCTTTTTCTCCTATATTGAAATAAGAAATAAACTTGGACGATTTAAGGGGGGGGGGGGGCGCCGGATGCGCCCCCTTTCTTGGATCCGCTAGTGATACAGGAAAATGTAACATAAAGAACATCATATTAGACATATATGATACATGTGTACATCTGACAGTGATATTTTAATTTCGTAAATAATATTTCGTCCTTTCATATATATTCAGCCGAGCGCAATCAACAAATTCCCGTTGTTCGGAAGAATCATACGCATGGCGGCTGCGGCGGAGGGCGATATCCTTGCGCCAGACAGCCCGCATCTAGAAGAGGCGATGACGGACGCCTGTCGGGGGATCACACTCACGGACGGCCGTCTCCTCTACGGGAAGGACTCAGGATTCCAGATCGAGGACTTGTAGACAGCTTCCGAGTGCCACAGTCGAAGCGTGTTTGAATAATATATGCTTAACAGAATTCGAATATCTGTATGCTAGGACGCTTTATGTGACGAACTGTGTTCAGTCAGTTATCGACAATGATTCAGATTCAGGTTCTTGGCTGTATGAACACAGACAATCATTCAAAATCATGATTTAATTATCAATAAAAAATGAAAGTGGTAGCGAGAGTTATAGTAAGAAATGTAGATAATCTTAGTATTATTGTTATTTTCAGATATGTTCATGAACGTTTAATTCCTTAATTGTTTTCGTTCTCAATGCTTTACAATAGACTATTCAGTTAACGACAATAAATACTTTTGTCTGTCTGTCTGGCTGTCATACTGTATTCTTTACTTGTACCTATAACAATATGGGTGTCAACTCAAGAAATATAAAAATCGAATTTCGACCAATGAAATAACAATTTCATATTTTTCACTGTTTTGATATTTTAGCTTGCTCTCACTTCCGAAACAAACGTCGGTGCGAACACTTGAAACTGGGCAGCTAGGGGCACAATTTAAAAGACGCCATTTCCACAATGACGTTACGTTTTCATATATCTTGGCGCGCTTTTCTAAAATCAATTAAAATCAGTTTATATCCTTTTTTATTATTTGTAAGAATAATTTGACCACCCGGGAGCACCGAAAGAAATGACGTAAGTTGTAACTCGTGAAATATAGCGTTTGGAGCTCACTCAGTGAAATATATGGTATTCTTACACTGAAACAAACAATTATCGTATGCATTACTTATACTATCCGGTGTTGTTCAACAGAAAAAACAACAACACAATCTCAATCAAACGTTGTACGCATATCTGTGAATTTACCCATCATCCTTGTGCTTGATGTCATTTTTTTTCAAAAAAAATATTTAATAAATACCGCATACAATAAATCTCTACATAGTTTTATGAGAATTATTTCCTCCCTTCTGTAAGTTGGTATATATCAATATTATTTGCTAGAAATGGGTTATGTATATTCAATGAATGCAATGCGAAAACCAGCAGATGATTTTATATTGATTCATGGTTCGATGGTAACTAGCACTTAAAGAGGAAAACACGTGAATTTATTTTCCAGAAGCGATCTATATCATGGCCAATAAAAGCCACAATGTAAATTTACCTTGAAGAGATTTTCTACTGCGACCCGTATTTCGTCGAGCACCTTACAGATGACCGTGTTCTTCTTGTCCGCCTCCTCCATCTCCTGGCAGTAACGCTCAGCCGTAATCTACAAACGTACAGCAGTTTAGTGATCCCCGTGTCTGCTATAGTTTTGTACAATGAAAGATATGTTTCAGGAGACTATAACACGTTATCAGTAGTTCCATTTAGTGCCACGATCGTTTATCAAGAAAATCACAAACGAAAGCTAACATTTGCCTATGTTCCCCTATGGCTAGAAGGGCATCCCTCAAGAATTATTGAACATGCTACACATCTGCTAATTTTCATTAATTGTCATTGGTAACATGTATACTAAGTTGCATCTAGGACAAATAATACATAATCCCAGGTTGCATGTGCATATTTCGAATGGTTTTCAACAAGACCACACCAGATTGGTTATATGTTAGGCGCAAGGCTCAAATTCAACCAGGATAAGGCAGGAAAAAACGCCGATGTTCAGAAAGCTAATATATCCGGCAATATAATATTTCAGGACAAATCTAAACACTTTCAGATTCATAAAACACTTATGCCTAACATGTTATGGTTCATAATAATGCTTGGAAAAAAATATTTTGTTATAGCTTTTATAAGCATGCAATTTTCTTCCCATTTCCTGTTTATTGTATGACGCTGAAGACGTCGAAGTTATTATCCCCCGCCGAATCGAAGATTTCGGGAGGGGGATATTGTTTTGGCGTTGCCCGTCTGTCATTCCGTCCATCCGTCCATCCGTCCGTCCGGTACCATATCTTAGTAGGCATTGATCAGAAAATGTTCAAACTTGGTCAGAGTGTTTCCCTTGATCAAATCTCGACCACTTTTAAAAGCGGATCACTTGGGGTCAAAAACTAGCTCACTAGGTCAAATCTTAGAAAAATGTTTGGAACATAATAGAGGCATTATACATGGTCAAATATTCATAAAACTTAATCAGAATGTTTTCCTTGATGAAATCTTTGACTTATTTGAAACTGGGCCACATATCACTGTAGGTTAGGTGTACGGCAAGGCGAAAGTTTGTCGCCCTTCCTATTTTCTATGTTTTTAAATGATTTAGAAGATGTTTTTATACACAAAGGCCTAGATGGCATAGATGTTAATATGTTTAAAATATTTCTGATTTTATATGCTGATGATATAGTAATATTTGCAAATTCTGAAAATGAACTACAGTTAAGTTTAGATGCTTTGTTTGAATATTGTAATAGATGGAAACTCGTAGTCAATACTAATAGAACAATGAATAAATATCTTTATAAAATTACTAGCATATCAGTTAAACATAGACTTGATTTATTTGACAAACTTGTTGCGCCTATTTTAAATTATGCTGGGGAAGTTTGGGGATTTGCTCAAGGCAATTAAGTTGAACGAGTCCATTTACAATTCTGTAAACGTCTTCTCGGTGTAAAAAAGACGACACAAAATGACTTCATTTATAGCTTTAAGACAATAAGATACATGAGTATAATTAAATACTGGGTGAAACTATTACATAGTAATGAAAGTAAATATTATAAAAAGGTTTATAACATGCTGAAAACAGATATGGAACAGCATCCTAACAAACCAAATTGGTGTTCACTCACAAAAGACCTACTTTGTAGTTTAGGCTTATATGATGCCTGGTTTTATCAAGAAATTGGAAATGTTAATATATTTTTGTGTCTTGTTAAACAAAGGTTAAAAGATACTTTTATTCAAGATTGGCAAAGTAGATTAGACATGTCCAGTAGGGCTAGGTTTTACAAAAATGTGTCAGAATTTAGATTTCATTCATATCTCAACATAATAAATATGACTAAATTTAGAATGTCGGTGTCCAAATGGCGGCTATCTTCACATAGATTAAGCATTGAAACGGGACGATGGAATAAACCGCAATCAACGCCCCTAAATGAACGTAAATGCACTGTTTGTTCCTTATTAGAAGATGAATACCATTTTCTTCTAGAGTGCAACTTATTTAATGAACTAAGAATGATATTTATACCTAGGTATTATAGACAACATCCTAGTATGTATAAATTAATTGCGTTGATCAATACAGAAAATGAAACTATTTAAAAAAATCTGAGTATGTTTATATACAAGGCTTTCGAACTTAGAAATGTTGCATTATATCCAACATAAGTATGTGTGTGTGTGTGTGTGTTATATGTGTATATGTATGTGTGGGTTATTATGTATATGGATATAAAATATGATCACCTATATACCATTAATTGTATTTTTAAAATTGTGGTTATTGTATGTTTTGGTATGTTATATGTTGTCTGTAGAGCACGAAAGGTCATATATATGTATGAATATTTACACATGTTTTGTACTTGTCGCCATTTTTGTATGATATTCGGCCACATGGGTCTATAATCTTCTGGTAAATAAATGATCTGTTCTGTTCATATGATTGAAAATTAGGTCGCAAGGTCAAATCTTTCAAAAATCTTGGCCGAAACTATTTTATGGTGGTGATTGGTCTGATTAAGTTCAAACATGGTCAGAATGTTATTTTGGGTTAAATTTTGACTGCGGTTTAAAAGTGTGTCATATGGGCTAAAAACTAAGTCACTAGGTCATATCTTACAGACATCTTGGGAACACTAGAGGCAATACATCTGCTCTAATTTCCATGAAATTTAATCAGAATGCCTCAATGAAATCTTGGAATAGTTTGAAACAAGTAGGTCATGTGGGGTCAAAAATGAGGTCACTGGGTCAAATCTTAAAAAAAAACTTGTTGACACTCTAGAGGTTATAATTTTTGCAATATATCTGGACCAATCTTCATGAAACTTGATCAGAATGTTTGCCTTGATGAAATCTTAGTCATTAGTTTGGAACTGGGTAACATGGAGTCATAAACTAGGTTTTTTGGTCAATTCTAAATGTTACATTATATACAATATTGTCTTTTTATTTCAAACAGTTGCAATCAAACTCAAACTTATATATATGTATTTCATCAACAATTGATTTCCATTCCTTGACTTAGCCCAATCAGGCGGGGGATATCAATTCAACGAATTTGCTTGTTTCCAATGCTTTGGCGATATCGCCTTCGAAAAGAACGAGCAATACTACTTCATCCCAATAGCAGAGAAAAAGAAGAAAACAATTTGCCCAACAATGCTTCTGCACTCAAAACTATAATGACAGTATAAAGTAAGAATGTATTAGTTCCCACCTCCATTTCCCTGATCATCGTGTGCCTGTTCTGCTCGAACTTGACTTCGTCATCCCGGAAACGGGCGATCTCCGTCTGCAAGGCCGATATCTCCTCCTGCAGCGCTTCCACAGCGTCGTTCTGCTCATTCACCTGCACGCACGGACGGACAATACGACATTAATTTTAAATTGTCACGCCTTTACAAAGCATGTAATCGTAGCAGATATGTTCAAACAGCTATACTTAACATAGAGGATCAAAAGTTATGGAACGGTTGCTTTAAACTTCAGCTATTGTACAGATGTGAAAATTGTGATAGCTCAGACATTTGTAAGGAAAAGGCTATGAAGTCCCTTGATTTTTTACTCTATATAACGGACTTTGGAAAAAAAATTGTAAAGGGTCTAAGCTCCACTGTTATGGGCATTAATTGCTCATACTCAACCAGTTCCCCGGCAATTATTAGCTGTTCGAACCCCTGCTGAATTAGTGTGGGTACGACAAAATTAGCATCGTAAAATGCGAAATAAACTGGCCACGCCTCAAAGAGTGTTGCACGTTGTACTTGTGTAAACAGCCCTAACTATGATTAAAATGGAAATTGCTCGGTTTATGTAGAAAAATAAAACCATGGCTACCAACATTTGTAGCCAAAAACAAATATGCGTATTTTTTTAAGGATATACTGAACAAGGACTATTGGGTGAATTCGGAGTGTTGTGTGTGTGTCCACTCACAAAGTTGTACAGGGCGAAGTTCTGGTCTTCTTTGCGGATATAGTCAGCCACGATCGTGCCGATGTCGCCCTCGCCAGTAGCGGCCGTGATTCTCGCGAACGCATCCTCCAGCTGCCGGATGGTGTGCTTCTCCATGTCAGAGTCCCCGTCTGTGCTTGCTGATTCAACAAAACATGTAGTGTCCTTAGAATTTGTTTTAATATATGAACTATTCAAACTATAACACTCTCACGGTAGGCAAACTGCTTTCGTAGCTTCTTAAACTAGCTTCTGTTAAAGTTTAGAGTATTTGACGCTTTAGCACCCCCCTTACCCCCCCCCCCCCTTACCCCCCCCCCCCCCCCCAGTAAGGAAATCTTGGATACGCTACTGCTCGGAACTATTTTTAAGCATAGGCTAAATATTCTAAACACGATTTTAACACAACAATATCGTTTCTAAATAGATTAACCCATCCCTACTTTTGCCCTTCATCTTCTTGGCGTGCTCTTCCTCGCGAAGGTCGGCGCGGTCCTGTGACTTGACGCCCATGAACTCCTTGAGGCGGTCATCGTGCCTGATGATGCGCAGGAGTTCCTTCATTTCCACTTCCTGTTGCGCATTGTCTTTGTCTGACCGCTCCTTCAGCGCGATCATCTTCGTCTGCGCCTCGTCCCTAAAGCAATGTGACGATTAGATTAAGAAAAATATATAGATATTTCGTTTTTACAAGTTATATATATATATGTGTGTGTGCTGTGTACAACATTCGAATTAAAGTTTAATGCAATAATTTGGTGCATTTATTTGGGAAACTTTCACAGCTTCATAGAAAAAGCTGTATACATTGCCGGTACTGAAACTAAATGGTCAAACAAGACGACATGTGCCAGTTATGGTTTTGTTAATTAATGACATTTGGCCTGTGTACCTTTATATCAAAGATGTGAATAAAATAGCATGCAAATTAAAATGAAAACGAGTCCTATTGTTCTCTTTACCTTTCATCGTACGCGTGCGAGGCCTGTGTGATACAGTCGCTAATATTGCGCTTGGTGTCCTCTAGCTGGCCCGTAAGTCGGCGGTATATGGCGTCAAACACAGCCTTCTCTTGTCGCAGATGGTCAAGCTCCTCTCGCAGGCGCGCATTCGTCGCCAGCTGCTTATTGAACTTGATCAGCTCCTGGACAGGGAGAATGAAAAATTCGTTTACTGGCTTGGCTTTATTATTGTCTACAACTGCCTTTGCCTTTCCTTTTTCAATCCACCAAATTAGACGCAAATATACGAGCATTTGTAAATGCAAGTATGTCATCAAAGTATATCCATTTAACCAACTGTTGTAACAGGTGACATAATGTGCCGATTGCTTAGAACTTTGCTAAAGTTAACAGCATTGTAAACAGTATCGTTGTTAACTTTGAACTGTGAACTTCTTAATGATGTTCGAGTATTTAAGTAAAACAAGCATAGCTGAGTCAGTTGTCTCAATATATGTGTAAAATACCGCACGTGTATCCATGAAACGTTCAGGCCCCAATTTCTCGAAACTTCTTAAGCTTAACAGGCTTAAGTCGCTTACTTCAATTAGCCAAAATACATACTAAAAATGGATTTTGATAAATGAAAAATGGTTTATTCTGATAATCTTACAGATTATTCCTTCATAATTTCTAAAAATTCTTGAAGAAGTTAATTAAACACATTTTATAGAACAACAAAAATAGTGAGATTAGCTAAATCCTGTTATAAGAGACTTAAGAAGTTTCGAGAAATTGGGGCCAGAGTATTAAAGATTTGAAAGTTAAGAGCGATTCAATCAAGAACATTGTTAACTTTAACAATGTTCTGAACAATCGGCCCAATGTTCCAAGCAAACCCGGGCGCAGAAAAATGGATTTACCTGGTACGTATATTGAAAACACAAACCTGGTCCAGTCTGTTTTCAGTGACGCGCAGACGCTTGGAGACGATGACCTGCGAGTCCTGCTCTGAAACGCTTCCTACCAACTTCCGTTCCTGAGCTATAAGCTCTTGCACGTTCTGTATCTGTAAATCGAAGGGCAAAATACGGATCTGACATTGCGATATATGATTGAGCGATTATGATGATCAAATGTGATAAACATAACCATGCTGCACAAAGCGCTGCAAAGCCTACCAGAACTTTTTGAGATGAATTGTTTGAAAAATTTGGATGGCTTAGATTTGAAAACCGTTGCAAGTATCAAACAGCAGTCTTGGTATATAGATCATTATATAGTTTTACACCGAGTTACATACGAGACATCAAATCGATATCTAACAATACAACATATCATTTACGATCGTCTTCAAGACAAGACCATTGCTCATATTAAGTCTAAAACACAATTCACTCGTTTGCATGCTGCCGTGCATAGTCGGAAATCCCCGATACACTACTGTACTACGCTATGCTTCGTTCTTTATGTATAAAGTGTAACGGAAGAAAGTTACGTGGTTGTCGATGATTACTGCAGTGAAATCATTTGAAACGTTTCGCCAGAAGATATACGTAAATCTACGACTGCAATAACATGGAAAGCCCGTTATAAGGTATTACAAAGAATATTTACAATACACGATACTTAGCAACATACTTCAGTGTCGAGCTGTTTGGTCTCTCGCTCCTCATCTCTATACATACGCTTGCATTCGTCCAGGCGGTCGATCAGGTTGAGAAGACGCTCGATGTCTCGGCTCTCGCCGCCCTGGTTTCGCTCACTTCTTGCAAGTCGCAACACCTTCCCAATCTCCTCACTTTCAGCGTGCAAAGCCTCGATCTCAGCTCTGAATTTGTGAATTTAGTGTGCTATTTTTATAACTGACTTACATACAATTTGTAAATCCTAAGTTAAAATGTATTGCGGACGGATACATGGATATAGTATAGTTCTAGAGGGTTTCAATGCAGCCCTCCAACAATGCAAATGAGGTGAATCCGGCGACCACGAATTGTTAAGAAAACACATGACCCTTTGCTGTACAAAATACAGCTAAGACTTTCATTAAAAATATTAGATTAGTGTGCTTAAGACTGTCGAGGATTTTGAGTTATTGAATATGTTGCAAGGTATTTCTTTGATAAGTGTAAATGAACGGACAGAACGTTATAACTTTCACTTCCATTATCATTTTATAGGAAAGGTCTTAATAATTAACACTGTTCATTGTTTTCAATCGAAACTCATGTCTAACACTGTGTTCACAAAACTGCGTTTGGAATTTATTAAAGATACATGACAAAACATGCACGAACTGTTGTTTCCTGAGCAAGTTGCACGACTCCTCGCTGTAAGCGCGTCTGTCGCCTTCCATAACATGAAGCTGGCGCTGCAGACGACGTAGTTCTGACTCCATTTGAAACTCATCTTGCGCATCATCGTCGCACACTGACCGTTTGGCCGTATTTCCGGGATTAACTGGCATTGTACGATTTGTACTTCCCGTTCCCTGCCTCAAAAAATCAGTACTTTAATAAGAAGCTTACTTTCTGAACAAGTTGGTTCTCACAATTTAAAAAGAATAACGCAGTACATCGACTTCAACAGAAAGAATATCATTGTTTAAAAACTCTCGGTATGGAAATCATCTTACCAGTTGTGTTGTATTTTTTCGAAAAACAAACGCGCCAAACGCTACTGCGAAGTCATGTTTTTAATTTTACGTCATATCCGGATCGCGTTACGTTAGGCGCCCTTAATTCACGAGTTTACGATCTGTTTGTACGTTACGCACTATTACGCTAATTACAATTAGTCAAGCCCAGTTTCCTTTTGTTACTTGGGATACTTCCAGTTAAGCGGTAACCATAAAATTACATATAGGAGTTCAAACAGCAGGACAAGAAATTTGTTATAGTATTATTTTTTTTTGCCATTCCAAAAAATGTATTGGGGGCCATTTGTTTTCACTAGCATCTCCAAAAGAGAGGTAGGTATAACTTTTTTATCAACACCGATCTCATGGATCTATATGGGTATATCACTATTGTAAAAACAAATTATATTGAAAATCGTCACTAAAAACGCACATTTTTTTTAGAAAATAACGAATAAAAATCCACTCTACAGTACTATATCGAAAACGAGACAATACGATGACAATGCATTATTCTATCATGTTTTCGTCAACGTACGATCGCGTTTTCGTTATCGTAGTTTCGAGATACAGCGTTTTCATCTATATACAATCGAGAATCGCATTGCAGATAAACACTCACATGCGATGGCCCTTAATTCTGAATTCCATAGATAAAATGTTAAGATAAACTAAATATGGTCACCAAAATCGGTTTTTGATTGCTCAAAATTCGATTTAAAAAATGATGACCTCTGTAGCTGTCCATGAACGCATGATCAAACTTGGTCCCATGTAACGCATGGTCAAACTTGGCACCATGTAACGCATGGTTAAACTAGGCACCATGTAACGCATCGTCAAACTTGGCACCATGTAACGCATGGTCAAACTTGGCACCATGTAACGCATGGTCAAAAAAGGCCCCATGTAACGCATGGTATAACTAGGTACCATGAAATGCATAGTCAAATTTGGCACCATGTTACGCATGGTCACACTTGGCCCCATGTAACGCATGGTCAAAAAAGGCCCCATGTAACGCATAGTAAAACTAGGTACCATGAAACGCATAGTCAAATTTGGCACCATGTTACGCATGTTCACACTTGGCCCCATGTAACGCATGGTTAAACTAGGCACCATGTAACGCATCGTCAAACTTGGCACCATGTAACGCATGGTCAAACTTGGCACCATGTAACGCATGGTCAAAAAAGGCCCCATGTAACGCATGGTATAACTAGGTACCATGAAATGCATAGTCAAATTTGGCACCATGTTACGCATGGTCACACTTGGCCCCATGTAACGCATGGTCAAAAAAGGCCCCATGTAACGCATAGTAAAACTAGGTACCATGAAACGCATAGTCAAATTTGGCACCATGTTACGCATGTTCACACTTGGCCCCATGTAACGCATGGTCAAACTAGGCCCTATGTAACGCAAGGTCAATCGTGGCACCATTTAACGCATGGTCAAACTTTTAACCATGTAACGCATGGTCATACTAGGTACCATGAAATGCATAGCCAAATTTGGCATCATGTTACGCATGGTCATACTTAGCACCATGTAACGTATGGTCAAAAAAGCCCCCTTGTAACGCATGGTCAAACTTGGCCCCATGTAAAGCATGGTCACACTTGGCACCATGTAACGCATGGTCAAACTTGGCAACATGGAACGCATGATCAAATTAGGCCCCATGTAACGCATGGTTACACTTGGCACCATGTAAAATATGGTCAAGGTTGGCACCATGTAACGCATGGTAAAACTTGGCACCATGTAACGCATGGTCAAACTT
Source organism: Mya arenaria (assembly GCF_026914265.1). Lineage (NCBI taxonomy): Eukaryota > Metazoa > Mollusca > Bivalvia > Myida > Myidae > Mya > Mya arenaria. Next base: position 61,852,214 of record NC_069125.1, on the reverse strand, counting down.
GGCACCATGTAACGCATGGGTTAACTTGGCACCATGTAACGCATGGTCAAACTTGCCACCATGTAACGCATGGTCACACTTGGCACCATGTAACGCATGGTCAAACTTGGCAACATGGAACGCATGGTCAAACTTGGCCCCATGTAAAGCATGGTCACACTTGGCACCATGTAACGCATGGTCAAACTTGGCAACATGGAACGCATGATCAAATTAGGCCCCATGTAACGCATGGTTACACTTGGCACCATGTAAAATATGGTCAAGGTTGGCACCATGTAACGCATGGTAAAACTTGGCACCATGTAACGCATGGTCAAACTTGGCACCATGTAACGCATGGGTTAACTTGGCACCATGTAACGCATGGTCAAACTTGCCACCATGTAACGCATGGTCACACTTGGCACCATGTAACGCATGGTCAAACTTGGCAACATGGAACGCATGGTCAAACTTGGCCGTATGTAACGCATGGTCACACTTGGCCCCATATAACTTATGGTCAAGATTGGCACCATGTAACGCATGGTCAAATTTGGACCCATGTAACGCATCATCATCATCAGCATCATCATCATCATCATCATCATCATCATCATCATCATCATCATCATCATCATCATAACCATCATCATCATCATCATCATCATCATCATCATCATCATCATCATCATCATCATCATCATCATCGGGTCTTTTATACAGCATAATTATGTTTTCCAGGTGTGCTCATCATAATCGTTTAATCATATATCCAAACGTATGACCCATATTTCGCCCTTTGATTTACAGAACGCAGCGCATAGAGCTCGTTGGAGGGCTTCGTGCTTCTTAAAACACTGCATAAAGAGCTCATCGTGAAGGTTTGTGTCGGAAGCTCTATACAGCGTCAATGGTATCATCGGGTAGAGGATGTCTGTTATGGCGGGTTTGCGTCGGGATCTGGCTTGCAAACTGGCACAAACCAAAAACGATCCATGTTTTGGTACAGATTAGCCCTGCTGCAAGGCAACAGATAAAACCTCAAGATCATTATATCATTTCGGAAACCATCGACGTCGATATTAATTCGTGATAGATTGGTGTAAACTTTTAAATATGTATTGAAAATAAAAGCATAGGCGCAACTTGAACATTTTATTATTTATAGAACAAATAAGTACAGTCGAATATGAAAGCATGTGTTATCCGACAATTCCTCCATGAGCGGTGGAGTGATAGTAGCAGAAGTGCAGCATGTGGTCCTTGGAGCCGCCGTCATCGTACGGGTGCATACCACCGCGACCGCTGTTGTTGATAAAGTCGTCGTCGTCCCAGCGCACGAACACGTCCGTGACACCCATACCGTACACGGCCTGACAGGTGGCCGTCAGGCGCATCAGGATAAAGGGCCGGTCCGTGGGCAGGCTAATCGCCGTCGATGTCCGGCCATCGTTCCTGAAAAATCAAAAACACATATTGTAACGCCTGACATTGGTTTATTTGCTGCACTGATTAAGTCGAAGTAAGTTTTAAGCAACAAATGTTTGTATTGTCAAAGAAACAAGTGTTCTAAGTTTCAGTGTATTTTTTCTTTAGACCTTGTGGGATAACCCGTGAAAGTGCACGCACTTATTTACAACGGTAATGCTGAATGGACAGCACGCGGAGGAGACAGTGGTGGGATACAAAGAAGTCCGGGCGCGATACCCTAGCTGTTTAAGAGGCCCTATGGTTATTTTACTACATATTCGGTGCACGGTGTACAGAGCAATACCCTTTAGATGCCGGGAGCCAGACAATGGAGCTACATGTTCCAACATTTAATGTTTTTCAGTATGACGCGTTCATGGATCAAATCCACGACCTCCTGCTCCGTAGGTGGACACCTTAACCCTTAGGCCACGGAAGCGGTTATGGCCAACACAGTTTCCGCACGGTCATACGTCGCAATAAACCCAAGGCTAAATGAAAAAAAACGCGTTTACTTAACATAAAATGTTGTTTTTAAGTGCACCATGCCGGCTGACCTGCAGCAATAGTAAATTTTGGTGTTGCTGCCGTATTCGCCATCCGGCAGAGTTCCGCCTCGTTCATTGTTGTTGTTCACGTCTTCATCGTCCCAGAAAATGAACCCGTTTTGGAAACCTGAAGGAAGGATGTAACAAGCTATTAAATTTGACCGTTTCTGTCATCAAAAAACTAATAACGGAGGTACATTTTTCTCTGTTCCCTGCTTCAGTCGTTTAATCACAATTAATGTTCTATCTTTGAAGGATTGTGGACAGTGTCTGCATAATAAAATAAGATGATATGGCACACCGAAAATCTGAATGCTTACCAAAAGGACAGGAACCTCCGTACTTCAGTATACAATAGGAACCTCTTGGCCAGTTGGTGTCGTAGCTTGTGACAGAAGGGGTGTTCTTAATACAGAAATCGGTTTTGATGTTGTTCGAGTAAAAATATCCTGCAATAATAATGCTAATAATAATGCTAATAATACTAATAATACTACTACTACTACTAATAATAATAATTATAATAATATAATAATGATATAATAATAATAATAATAATAATAATAATAATAATAATAATAATAATTTATAATAATAATAATAATAATAATAATGATAATAATAACTTTGTTATGAATTTTACGTAGTAACAAGCTACTTCAACGAACTTATAAACTAAAGCTATGCGGAATATTTACAAAAACGAGAATTCACGTGTAAACTCTTTGAAAAATGAATGCTCAAGTAAAATATCTGATTCACCACTTAAATAATTATTGACTCCAGGGGTGAAGTAGTTATGCGCGCCGGAGTCTTCCGTATCATGTTTGCGCCAGCCTTGTACCCAGTGGACGTCGTTCCCTGGGCAACCGGAAGCAGCCTTCATCAATCCAAACTTGCCGAGTGGCCATGTCACAGGCGCTTGCAACGAATGATCTGAGGTATAAAGAGTAAATATGTGATAAGAAAGGTTCCTTCTACATTTCTGGACTTCATGCATCGGTATGTATCTTATCATTATTTGAGTAAAGTAGGATTATGAGAATATTTTGTATCATTGGTTTTAACAAACTCAAACACAGGTCCTCTGTCGATGATTTTTTTCAGTTAACTTTACTAAAAGGAAATGTATCTGCTCGAAGGATTTCGTGTCATCTCAACCTAAATCTGTTGACGCGTACATCGTTTATAAAGATTACAAAGTAGCACCTGTGGTTCCGGTCGCCCCCTTGTGTTGTCCGTACTGAGCCATTACAGACCGGACGTTGTTGGCAATCAGCTGGAGGTCGTGGGCCTGCATCGTGTCCACACACTCGTGGCGCGCTTTCAACTCAAACATGATCTATAATTAAGAGCAAGAGTTGATATTAGTATTAATCCCAGCTTTGAAACCATTCACATAACACAATGCTCATGTAGGGGTTTTTCGGACAAAATATGGAGTCTGCATGTGAACACTATTAAAATTACATTTATTCTGGGCCTAATAAGTATGTCTTAAGGTTCCTGCTCTTGGCTTATTAACAGACCACTTTTTGTCTAAAAGTCATAGGCAGAGGAAGTCTTCTTATCTACGGAACGAAGGGAACAAATAAAAAATGCAGCCAGTCATGGAAAGTTGTAATTCTAAATAATAATAATACATAATGTGGTAGCTAAAGGGTGTCTGTATGGCTTCTTTTGGTCAAAGACGAGTGGCCGCGGCCGCGTTATACAGCTGTCCGCTTAATATATACACATTTTATAGTAAAATCGGTGGGGAGGGAAGTGGAATAGTCAGTAGAAGCACGTGCCCGTTAAAACAGGTTGCCAGGTTAGTCTGTAGTGCCGTAAAACACCAGACTGCTGGCGGAACAATACACATATACTTAATCGTGTACCGGTTGAAAGTAAATCCACTGTATAAAGTCAAAGATCGGCGCAACCTCAATTCGGATGGGTTTGGGGTTGGAAATAATCCCGACGGTCAGCTGATCTGGGGATCCAAAGGAATGTGTAGCGAGTGCGCTCTGGTTATACCTGCCCACATTAATGGTCAATGAGGATGTGTGACCTTTGAAATAGCCGGAATGGTCAAGTACGCTTGGATCCTAAAATTATATAGAATAAAAATTGTAAGTTATTTTCTTTCAAATTTTATTTTCGTATACAAAGAAAAAATAATAACTAAATTACTTTGAGGTCTAAATGCTATGCCGCGCAATTGTAGATAAATGCAAAAATGGGTCAACTATACCGATATTTGGACATGTTGAAATAATGCAGGAACAGTCAATTTGTGGCGTTTAATCGTCCGTGTCCCCAAGTCTGCCATAGTCACAACGCTCTGAAAATCAAACAAAAATAATTATTCCTATCCCAATAAATTCTCTTTCAATTTGCATTTATTTGTAGTCTACTCACTTTTCACTTTTCCATGACTTATGTTTTCGAACATAATTCAAATAAACGAAATAAAGTAAGAAAATAATCTAATGATCTTCAAGCATAAGAAACATATGACAAGTATCTGTGTCCAAGATATATTGTTTATCCTACCCGTTGACCTGAACACAAATAGGTTCATAATACATGTATCAGAGATTTTGGACTAACCGTGCCCCATTGATCGAGGAAATTAAGATATTGCGACTCAGAGGAGCTGTCCAATGTTGTAAGGTTGCACACAGCCTTGGCGAAGTCATGAGAAACTGTGTAGTGATTCGACTGCGCGCCTGCAAGGTCATACTGAGCTGTTCCCATTTTGCATGTGATCACGTGGTCCTGGTAGACCTCTTCCCCAGCGTTCAGTGTCGTTTGCGCTTTGACAAACTCTATGAATAAATAAACTTAACTCAACTCAACACCAATGAAGACTCATGAGCATTCACTTGAAAACACTGATAGCTCGAGAAGCGGGAATTTATTGTTTAAGGGGTGTATGAACTGACACACACCTGAATTTCCTGTGAAACTTGATCCTGTCAATGACGGAGGGTGTGTTGCTGAAAAAATAAACATGTTCATTTCTGTACTCTTTTTATGTTCAATATACAATTCAGACCTTTTCCACCATTTAAAACTATTGTTACAAATAAATATGGTCGATCTCACAATAACCAAATACCTACACGATGCTTGCACAAATGCTTTCATTTCGCCCTGTAGGGACAAGGATCCATGGACAAGGGCGTGCCGTTTGCTGTTTGTGCAGGTTGATCCAAGCTGTACTGAAGCCTCTTGGACTTCCGTGGTTTCCGTCTTTGTCAGCTGAAGACAAATCGGATAAATTGTAATATGTATAATTGTTACCGAAGACAATGGCGTAGAATTGACTTTGATACTGAGTAACCTGCTAGAACAAAACTAAACAGTCGTGTAAATTGTGTGCGCTATGCCTGTATGACAAGACTTTGAATACAGTGCATGTGCTGTTTCTATTATTTCAACTAAAATATACCTGGAGTACGCGTTTATCCAGCAGGAGTGCTGGGTCTGTGGCCATTTCCGGGTTTCCCGTGAGCAGATTGTAGCCCACGCCGATGTACTGGAGGGGCGTGCCGGTCACATTGGCTATGGAGTCAAATAGTGTAAAACGCAAAGCCATTAAGTGCACTTTAACATGCGATGGTCATAGAAATAGTTGACACATGATTGTGAAATTATATATTTGATACTCTTTTACTCATTGTATACGAACAGCTTTTTCATCAATATTTTCAAATATTCGATCACAAGATTCCTTAAAATTACGGTTTTATAAGATGTATTATTTAGTTACTATAAACAAACGTCAACTTTCCACTGTTACCGGCTTGCTTCCAGTACGCATATTCTGTTGTAGTCGCTTTAAGCGTTGTTGTTGTTGTAGGCACAGTCGTTGTTGTGGTGGTTCTAGTGGTGGTGGTTCTTCTCGTTGTTGTTGTCGATGTGGAATGTGTTGGTGTAGATGATGGTGTAATTCTTTGTGTTGTAATGGTAGTAGTACTTGTTGTTGGTGTTGTTGTTGTCGTTGGTGTTGTCATCGGTGTCGTTGTCACTGAGGAAAATGTAGACATGCTCAATAAACGTCAAATGCTGCCATTTCAAGATTGAAATACTAAGGATGTCATTGACGTATACGTTGTTTATAGTTTTCTTAAGTTATTTAATATCAAAAACATGTTGATTATTTTACCTATATCAGTGGCGGGTGGGCTGTCAGGGCAAGTCTGTGACTCTATATTGTTGTCCTTTTGTACATAGCCGTACTGAAACATACAACGATATGGCGCCATCGTTAGCAAGGGGTAGATAAAACACTTAACTGTAAATAGGTTCTGAAGTTCTAAACAAAGATAGCGAAAAAAGATAATCAAAAACAAATTGGGAGTGACCGCCCCTTTGCATTTGCAATTCATGGTCTATTTAGGCAGAACGAATCACCCACAGTGTTTGTACGCAGATATTTTATTTGAATCGTAATAAGACCCAATAGTCTATATTTACCTTTAAATCATGAACACCAGAAATGTACGATTTCAGACTAAGGTTTGCAAAATTCCTCAAAGAAGGTTATGTCAGACCTTTACTAATGTTAATATATAACTATTTATAAAGAAGTTTCATGTAAAAGATGGCTTCTCTGAAACCGGGATGTACGAACTTGGTCTCTGTCAAATATTACACACACCCAGCGAGCGACCAAAAGCCCTCTAGTCTAGGCTCTTGCGTTCATAGTGAGTACAATCAAGGAGAAATTTAGCCACATTGACTCACATGTAGTGTGTAAGGGAATATGTTTCACAGCAATGGCTCCACCGGTTCTTTAAGTATGACTACAATTGACCAACACGAGTCGAAGGATAAGAGTACGAAACAAAAGCTATGAAACTCTCCGACTGAAACATTGTTTCTTCGAACAAAGCGAGCCAAAACATAACTCACAGGGTGTTTTAAACAGGTACCCATTCTTACCGTGGCAAATCACAGCTAACAGACATGGTTACAGAATTGTCCTCCAAGGACAAGAACAAATTCAACATCAGCATTTACAAAACATTAACAACCTAAGATTACGAAAAACCTCCGATAGAACTGTTCATGGTGCATTACCCAAATCCTAAATACTGAACAATTAGCAAGTACTCGGGGCCATAATGGGGAAGGGTGTGTAAGTTCTTTGTAGCTTTATATGAAAAATAAATGGAGATAATAACAAATTTGGTTTTCACTTACCTGTTTCTCAAATTGTACAGCTATGAATTGGCCACCGTGTGTGATAACGCTGGCGTCCGGTTTACAGTCAAACTCATACATATATCCTAAAGTCTCGCCCGACGTCGATAGCGTCTTATACACGGGCGTCTCGACGTTGTAGTTACAAGTACACGGGTAATCCGCACCCGCCTGCCTTAAACTTACCAGGAATACAAATACACACAATACATATTTCTTCAAAATATTGCAACCCATCTTATATCGTAGGATAAAACTTAATCATTGAACTCTGAATTAGAGGAACCATTTATATAGTGGTAACAAAAAGGGAAAATAGATAAGAACACGAACAGTAAACAGCAGTGAGATCAGGGAACCACAGGTAAATTACCACATATGGTGAAATACAGCTGTAGGAGACATCGAACGCGGAAACTCCTCACACAAAGAACAAAGAAATATAATTATAAGAGTATTCAAAAACAATAATAGCAATTACGTAAAACTTTCTAAAAGTATGTTTCTAAATATATGTTTACGTTTTTTCATAAGATTTCTTAGTAGTTCATGCAATAAATTTCCCAGCTGCTATTTCAGCGGTGCCTTAATTGATTTGAAAAAACAACAACAACATGTTCTATTAGTCTCTTAGGAAAAAAACATGTGAAAAATACGAAAATTTACTGCAGCTATACTAAAAAAACGACATTTGACATCACCCCAACAGCCATCTTATAATTTTAAAACACCGAAATTATTGAAGGGGATCAATAGTTTGTTGTTAACACAAAATGACAATAAAAACCAAAACGACTTTCAATTATAAATTTATCACATTAAACAAGAAAACTTCAAGTATATAAACGTCAAATTTCAAACAACATATCAACAATCACAACATTTTTATAACACGTAAGGCTTATCAGTGTTTGAAGCATTTCTATCATATTAAACAGGTAAAATTTCACCCAATCAGCAATCTCATAATTATGTTATTATATCGAAACAATTCATTTTATCACACAAATCAAGTGAACTGTATAAGATTCAAGATTCAACACACGTATTCAGAACTTTGAACACAAGCGTGTTACTCATTACATTATCGAAAAATAATTTCAATTATACATTTATACAACGATAACACAATAGGTTTGAATGTGAGACAAGAAACATATTATACGATCACTTTAAAATAATATTGATATTCTATTTACCACAAATAGAAACATATCATATAACAAACATTATATACAATTGTAATGTATAAAGAAATATAAAGATTATAAATGTAAATAAATTATTTTAACGTTAGCACTTATCTAAGTGAAATTGGTTAAGAAACAATATTAACAATGTTGTGACGGCGTTCGAATCCTTTAGAAATGATATTGCATGAATTAATTTGAATGGAATAGTTACTATTTTGCATGAGGCCAATGAATTTCATAAAATTAGGCATAACAAAGTATTTTCATTTTAAAAATGTTCCACGTAAACATATACATTACAAACACAAACGAAATGAAACTCCTCTTCAGTATCATCACTATCACATATGGTGCAATAGAACTGACTATAGGCAATTCTATTGTTACCATAACACCCACTTTCAATACGAAAGTCGTAAAGGAATTCGATACTTTGAAGCAAATTTATCGAGATACCCAGAGCATTTAAGCATTAAAAGAAGTTTTAAATAGTGTATACGTACATAAAACGGGGCTGTTTTTCATCGAATTATTCAAAAATTGTTTAAATGATTAATAAGGGGTTCTTTAAAAAATAAAAAGAGCGATTTCATAACGACACAGCCATGTTTAATCCAAACATTTGCAATGTTGACTTTGTCATTGAACGAAGATTCTCCTGACCTCGCCTAATGAGATAGTTGTGAAACCATACTCTCAAGATCGCCGCCCGAGATGACAGTTTTGTGCTCAACATATCCAAAAGCAGACCTTTGTAGTTACCCTCGATTTGTAAGTGTCCTTGCTAGAGAACATCTTGTTGTTGTTGTTTTATGTCAGTTTTTTTTTATTTTTTCGTCAGCTGGTTTGAAATCCTATACTTTCGACTATGCACAGATCCGTCTTCAGCTCTTTGCCATAGTTTTGCCTTACAGAAGAGTGCACATACCGCAGGTGACAGTTTTGATGATTCGGAGTATCAACAATATCACTTAAAAGATTTATACAAACTGGTTTCCATCCGAATACTCGTTGAAAATGGTTATTCCCCGTTGTACTACACGTAAAGTAGTCTTCGAATGTTTTACTAGAGTGATAGAATCGGCTTCCTTCATTGTACAGACTCGTTTACTAGCTATTCCCCTATTTTTGCCGTCGGCTTACTTCGGAAATAAAAATGTAAATGAATGCTCATGCTCGTGATCATCGGTAATCTCTGTATTTTTCCGAACAGGGTGACAGTACTTCTGACAGTAAAATTTATTGGACGATGAACATTCGAAAACCAACCTCCAGCTTGCACGACATTTGACACTGGACATTTGAAAAATAAACTGCACAATGTCGTGCCAGCACATTTATTTTTCAAATGCCCAATGTCGTGCCAGCAGGACTCTCCTTTTTGAATGTCCAATATCGTGTACGAACGACACTATTTTTTGAATGTCAATTAGTGTGTCATTATTGAAATTTAGTTTGTAAATGTCCTACGAGTATGTCATGCCAGCACGACATTCATCTTGTTGACCAACGACATTTGAAGATGTTGAATTTCGTATGTTTTGCAAACTTCCCACAACCATTTACTGCACCACTTTGCTAAGCAAATAATTGCTTACTAGTATATCATATCATGACATGTAAAGGTATTTCAATTATGAAAAGTGAGTTTGGCCATTTGGTTCGGATATGGTTATTTTCATTAAATAATTAGCACTGAATATTCACATGGATATCAATTCTCTCATAATGCATCTCAAATTAAGATACAACTTTAAAAAGAACTTCAAAGTCAAGGTCATTTTAAGGTAAAAAAATGGCGGTGAATTTTAAATTGTAAGTTCCTGAATTTAAAACAATAATTTAGAGTAAAGCTTTTAATATAAATATATATGGTAGCCGTGCGCTATTACACCTTGGTATAATGGAAAACACCGATTGTTGAATGTCGTACGTTGTGATCTTCGTCCCAGACTGCTGGGTTGTGATGGAGGGAGTTCATGCCAATGTCGATTATCTGCCCTGGATGGAAGGTCTTCCACTGCACGGTCAGCGAGTGGGCGAGCACACGGGACTGGGCCGGCACCGGGCAATAATAACGAAGCACTTCCTTTATGAAACACGTCGTGTATTGGAACTGACCAATGCCTTCTCTGTGGACAGTTCATAAAGGGGGTAGTTATGATATTATTGTAGCGTTCAGGTACGCAAAAACACCCATAATACTCGAAATTGAACATTTCATCATTATTAAAGGCATTTTAGTTTACAATTATGATAAATAACTACAAGGCCTTCATTAAGTACAAAATAAAAAAAACCCGGAGAATATTGCAACAAACAACCCATCTCAGCTACAGGGAAGTTACGTACAGGGTAGGGTCATCTTGCGATAATAATTACTTTGGTAAATACTAAAACAACAAGTACGCAGAACGAACGAAATCTACTTCCTATAAAGCCGCAATCCCTTTCAAGTACTTACACCGGGAACGAAGTATTCAAAATATTACCAGCGAAGAGGAAGGTGCTGACTTCGTCCATGATTTCAGTTTCTGTGAGACCGGCGCCGCTGTCGTCCCTTGCTGTGATCAAGATGTCCAGGAAGTCCTTGCTCCGCCACATTCCCGCCAGTATCCTTGAACAGGCGGATTCATGTAATGTTGCAGAGTTTGTCTAACTATAACAGGAGAACCACGTGTGTTTATTAACGCTCCCCCACCCCACCCCTGCCTGTTGATCAAGGGACACAACACTTGAATAGTTTAGCCAGAGTTATGGAACTTGCTGCATACATGTATATGAAAGTGCACACAAGACGCCAACTACGACAACGACGATACCAAGGCTACATGAACACCGCGATTCTTTCTTACTAAAGACTGTTGGTCAATACAATGTCAAACGTTTAGAGTGTTCCTCCGGAGTAGTTACACTTATCACCTCATTCAAATACATGTACTTTTAAAGAAGGCTAGGCCAGCAGACTATTTTTATAATGAAATAATCGGCGTTGTTTTTACCTAGTATTGTACTGTCATGGTATACAATGCAAATCAGTAACAGTTACCGGCTTGCATATAAACCTGGCGTACGACCATGCCATGCTTCGATGAAGATCTTTTTAAAGCAGCTTTAGTTAACTCGAATCTGATCCTTATCGATTCAATAGCAGATCCAAACTTTGCTTTGGACATTTTTTATGATACAATTCATACTGCTCTTTCTGACCATACGACAATCAAGCAAAAGAGAATTAAACATGCGAGTCAACCGTTTTGGTTCTCGGATCAAATAAAACAAACAATTTTTTTGAGGGATTATTATTTTTTGCACAAAGATTTTGAAAATTACAAAAAAACACGAAACAAAATTTCATCTATGATACGCAAAAGCAAGAAATCCTTCTATAACGATGCTATCAAAAATAATAAATCTTCAAAGTTTCTTTGGCAAAACCTGAATGATATCACAAATAACAACAAAGCACACCAATTTAGTATTCCAAATAAACTTATAATAAATGAAAAAGATATTGAGGGTACAGTGGAAATATTGGAAGCCTTAAATTCTCACTTCACCAATATATCTAATATAATTAAGAGAAAACCATTTGCTAAGGAACATTTTTCTACTCTGCAGAAATATCTGGATGAAAAATTGCGACATCATCAATTTAATGTGGAAAATATTACAGCCCTTGATGTAAAGCACATCATTGATAAACTTGACATTTCAAAGTCCACTGGTCCTGATGGAATAGGACCAAACATTTTACGCTATTGTGGCGATTACATAACATCTACAATAGCTTCCATCATCAATAACAGTATAGAAAGCGGTATATTTCCTGACAAATTGAAAGAAACCTTCTGTTGTCCCGATACACAAATCAGGAAATAAATACGAACCGGGAAACTATCGCCCTATATCCATTCTCAATACTTTATCAAAGATATTTGAACGACATATTGCGTCTCAGTTGCAAATGTTTTTTAAGAGAACGGATATTATACACAAAAATCAGTCGGGTTTCCGTCCAAATCACTCTTGTCAGACTGCATTAACCCATCTTATAGATACTTGGTTGAAGGGTATAGACAGTGGTGATTATGTAGGGGCCATTTATCTCGATCTCCGAAAAGAATTTGACTTAGTCGACCATGAAATACTCTTACACAAACTTAAACTTTATCACTTCACAGAAAGGTCTATGAAGTTATTTAGGTCCTATCTGACTAACAGGATGCAATTTGTGAAAGGGAACAACATAAATTCAGAGAAAATGAAAACTATGTCGGGTGTCCCTCAAGGATCAATACTCGGTCCCTTACTTTTTCTAATATACATCAATGATATGCCATTAATTTCTTCCAATTCATGTATTGACTTATATGCAGATGATTCCACGTTATACAAAATAGGTCCAAGTATATTGAGCATTCAGTCAGATCTACAAAAAAGTCTTAATAGTGTGAGCTGTTGGTGTGAGACAAATAATATGTCAATCCATCCATCAAAAACCAAATGTATGATTCTATGTACTAATTATAAGGCAAAACATGCATTGCAACTTGAACTATCAATAGATGGATTGTCAGTAGAAAACGTGAAATGTCAAAAGGTCCTCGGGGTGCATGTTGATCAGACATTGTCATGGCATACACATGTTAAGACTGTAGTGAATAAGCTTAATTCAAAATTGGCACTTTTAAGAAGAATAGCATATTATTTAACAGACGAGATGAAATCATTGTATTATAATGCATATATCATGTGAAACATGGAGTACTGTTGTAGTGTCTGGGGACTTACACATTCCTCAGATACCACAAAAATCACTAACATTCAGAAAAGAGCGATTAAGCTAATAATGAAGTCGGGAACTAGCCACTGTGGAAACATGTTCAAACAGTCTGGGTTGCTATCTTTTGAAGACAGGTGCTATTATCATCTCTCATTACTTGTTTTCAAAAGCATGAATTGTTTGACTCCTTCGTTCTTCACAGAATTGTTAACATTTGCCAAAAATGAGCACTATAACTTGCGTTCTTCAGAAAACAAGGATCTTTTTGTTGTAAAACCTAGAACAAACTATATCAAAAATACATTTGCCTATAAAGCAATGAAAATTTGGAATAATCTTCCTACATACATAAAATGTCAAGATAAGCTGCCAGCCTTTAAACATGCATTAAAAGGCTACTTATTGGCAAAATAATTTTATCACATGAACAAAATTTCTTGACACTTTATTTAAATCACATTATAATAAATAGTTCATTGTTTACATGAATTGTGTTAATGTACGTATATGACATTCTTGCAACAACTTGTAATGGATACTACCAAATATGTAAATATATTGATTGAATGTGGTTTTACTGAATATATCTACATTATTTACAGTATGAAATTATTGCAATTTATAATCATCATATTAAACTGAGTTGTGTTTGTCGAAGAAATGTATGATAGTGATAGTGTGAATGTATGTTTTGTATGTTGCTTAATATGTATAGTACATGTGTTTTTGTAATACTTTTTGTGTGAAGGCCATGCTGGAAATAAGTAGTATGTCTGTAATGATTGTACACTTAGTATGTAACCTTCGTTAAATAAAGTTGTTATTATTATTATTATTATTATTATTATTATTATTATTATTATTATTATTATTATTACACCATTTTTATCTGAAATCCTTTTAGGGCAGACTACTTACAAAACAAACAATTTCGGACAAACACCTGGTCATCCAGCCGAATACCATTTCAGATCGAAATGGGTTCGTCGATTTTGAATGTGAAATAAATTACATAAATATAGACTAAAAGACTTGAAATCAGTTCTTAAATGTAGCAATCTTTAACATAGGTAAACACCGACCCAGGCAGCGAACATTATGTACGGCCCTGACCATCCGTGCCGCTTTGGGACGTCGATGGCGGAATACACCTCACGGAACACATCCGGGGAGCTCGGGAACAGCGCGGGCTCGATTAACAGCAGCCACGAGCAGCACCAATTGGGTCGGACTTCCGCAACAAACCGCTTCTGAATCTCGATGCCATCGTGTACATTTGAAGCCTGCAAAACATTATATTGAGATTATAACTGTTTTAGATGTCTAGTTATAGAGATTTTGTAATAATTATAATTATAATTTATATATAAATTTGACCTCAATATTTTATGAAAGATATTAAAAGTCCCAGCTAATATCACAATTAACATTTGTCTTGTATTGTCTTGTCAGACGCCATGATCACAAAATACTTCATAAAACTGCATCGCATCATTCAGCAGTGTACATGTTTCAAGCCTTTTAAAAGCGCATTCTCCAATGCAGTATTTTAATAAACATCATTGCTCTATATTTACAAGACAAGTACTTCTTTAGCAAAAAACGTTTTTGAGAAATTATTAAAAAATAATGATTTGTATAGAAGTACAATTTTGGCTCTATTTTTTCCAAATATTGTCGATGACCATTTTTGTAATTAACACAAAGCACGAAATAATGTGCTTTTAAAAAGAGGAAGATAAATAAATGGACTCGATCATGGTTCAGCAAATGTTGAAATTTGCTCAAATATCGTCTTTTAAAAGCACAATTTCCATATGCGTTGATAACGGCTTGTTGTTACATGATTGGTTGATTAACAATACCACGTGATGTAACAAATGTATTCTTAAAACGTCAAAATATCCATAACGTTGCAGATTCCACAGAATCGTCTTCAGTCTTAAAATGGCAGTTGGTTTTGTTAAACTACGCCACAATAAACGAAAGATCGCCACTTTAAAATATTTCTGTTGTTGAGGAGGCCATTTTTTCAGTCTACGAAGTTCGTACGCCACCCTAAGCGCTTTCGTAGATCCACGAAAAACAGGTGCTTGTTCGTACGAAAAAATCTTAATAAAACGACTAAGCGGCCTGATATATTTCGTACGAAGTTCTTACGCAAAAAGACTTCGTACGAAGTTTAATAAAACTGGCCCTTAGTCTTGGCGGCCTAGTGGTTAGGGCGTCGGTTATCTAGTTTTTATTTGTGTAGGTTCGCAACCCCGAGCACCCCACTAAAACCAAAATACTTTTTTATACTGTGATTGTATTTCTGTTCTGCTATTTTGATATCATAGAGTAAAATAATTATAAAATATGTGTTTTTAGATCGTATTCGGGGAAACTATTATTTGGTTAAAAAACAAGAGCGAGTCTCTTTAAACTATCGATTTCTTTAATTTGTTCAGCAAAGTCGGTTTGAAAGAGTTAACTTATTATAATAAAAATATTTTCAGATGCATTACCATAAAAAAAACTTATTGTTGGTGCACGGATATTTTATCATCTTCTTATCTGTTTAACATGACCTTGGCCGACAGTATATTTACCAGACAATGACTACCACTGTTTTAAAACGTTTTCGTGATTTTCGTGGTAAAATAGTATCAAACTGATAAAGTTTGCATTCATTTTTTTGCTGTTTTGCAAGACGTTCGTGTCACATCAACAGTTCTTACATTGATATAAAAAGTAATAATTTAATGAGCACATATATAAACTGCTAGGATAGTATACAAGTGTATATGGTAGGTAATTTTGCACAACAAATACGCAGTACGTTCTTATTGGGTAAAAAATTACATTTTGTTATAAATAATAAGATGTCTTACAGCCCGTTTCTTAATTAGTCCATTAACGCACGCTTATTCTGATTCAGCGACACACACAAACTCATAAAACTTCCTCGCCCAACATAAAAGGTGTTTAACATAGAAAAATCGGCCGTATAGTGCCCATGTAAGTGTACTAACCGTCGAAGTTAAAAATAAAAATGCGATAAGTCAATCAAAAATAGCTAAAATATGTACAAGAAAGGTACACTTTGACTAAAAGACACAGTTTCAAGTCACACAATTTTCCATTTTCACATTGTAAACAAGCAGCCGTTCAGCTTATACAAACAATTACTTTTTTGTTAATGCCTCTAGAAACATAGGTAAAAAACTGAGAGAAGCGTACACGTGTGGTATTTAGATTGCAAGAAAACTGATAAAACTTACTATCTACAAACTGAGCTAACCCGTGACTCACTGTTCAACAAACTGACAAACCAAGGACCCACTGTTCTACAAACTGAGCTACCCGGGACCCACTGATCTACAAACTGAGCTAAGCAGGAACCCAGTGTTCTACAAACTGAGCTTACCCGGGACCCAGTGTTCTACAAACGGAGCTTACCTGGGACCCAGTGTTCTACAAACTGAGCTAAGCAGGAACCCAGTGTTCTACAAACTGAGCTTACCCGGGACCCAGTGTTCTACAAACGGAGCTTACCTGGGACCCAGTGTTCTACAAACTGAGCTTACCCGGGACCCAGTGTTCTACAAACGGAGCTTACCCGGGACCCAGTGTTCTACAAACGGGGCTTACCCGGGACCCACTGTTCTACAAACTGAGCTAACCCGGGACCTACTGCTCTACAAACAGAGCTAAACAGGGACCCGATGTTATACAAAATGAGATAACCCGAGACCCACTGCTCTACAAACTGAGTTAACCTGGGATCCACTACTCTACACATGGAGCTAACCGGAGGTCCATTGTTCTACAAACGGAGCTAACCTGGGACCCACTGCTCTACAAACGGAGCTAACCTGGGACCCACTGCTCCACAAACTGAGCTTATTCGGAACAAATTTTCTACCAAATTACCTTACCTGGGACCCACTAATCTACAAACTGAGCTAACCCGAAACCCGCTGTTCTACAAACTGAGATAACCTGGGACCCACTGCTCTACAAACTGAGCTAACACGAGACCCACTGTTCTACAAACTCAGCTAATCAGGGACCTACTGCTCCACAAAAAGAGTTTACTCGGGACCCCTGTTCTACCAACTGAGCTTACCTGGGACCCACTGCTCTACAAACTAAGCTTACCTTGGACCCGCTGCTCTACTTACTGAGCTAACCTGGGACCCCCTGCTCTACTTAGTGAGTTAACCCGGTACCCACTGTTCCACAAACTGAGATAACTTGGGACCTACTGTTCAACAAACTGAGATTCCCCAGGACCCACTGTTCTACAAACTGAGCTAATCCGTGACCAACTGTTTTACAAAATGAGCTTACCTGGAACCCACTGTTCTACAAACTGAGCTTAACCGGGACTCACTGTTCTAAAAACTGACCTAATCGGTGACCAACTGTTTTACAAACTGACCTTACCTGAAAACCACTGTTCAACAAACTGAGCTAATGTGGCACCCTCTGTTCTACATACTGAGCTTACCCGGGACTCACTGTTCTACTAACTTAGATAACATGGGACCTACAAACAGAGCTAATCTTTGACCCACTGTTCTACAAACTGACCTAACCTGTGACCCATTGTTCTAAAAACTGAGCTAACCTGGGACCCATTGTTCAACAAACTGAGAATCCCCAGGACCCACTGTTCTACAAACTGAGATAATCCGTGACCAACTGTTTTATAGACTGAGCTTACGTGGAACCCACTTTTCAACAAACTGAGCTAATCTGGGACCCACTGTTCTACAAACTGAACTTAACCAGGACTCACTGTTCTAAAAACTGACCTAATCGGTGACCAACTGTTTTACAAACTGACATTACCTGAAACCCACTGTTCAACAATCTGAGCTAATGTGGCACCCTCTGTTCTACATACTGAGCTTACCCGGGACTCACTGTTCTACTAACTTAGATAACATGGGACCTACAAACTGAGCTAATCGTTGACCCGTTGGTCTACAAACTGAGCTAACCTGGGACCCATTGTTCTACAAACTGAGCTAACCTGGAACCCACTGTTCTACAAACTGAGCTTTACCGGGACTCACTGTTCTTCAAACTGAGCAAATCGGTGACCAACTGTTTTACAAACTGAGCTTCCCTGGAACCCACTGTTCAACAAACTGAGCTAATCTGGGACCCATGGTTCTACAAACTGAGCTTACCCGGTACTCACTGTTCTACAAACTGAGATAACATGGGACCTACAAACAGAGGTAACCTGGGACCCACTGTTCTACAAACTGAGCTTACCTGGGACCCACTGTTTGACCAACTAAGCTAACCTGGGACCCTCTGTTTTACAAGCTGAGCTAACCTGGGACCCACTGTTCTACCAACTGAGCAAAACTAGGACCTACAAACTGAGCTAACACGGGACCCACTGTTCTACACACTGAGCTAATCTGGGACTCACTGTTCGACCAACTAAGGTAACATGGGACCCTCTGTTCTACAAGCTGAGCTAAGAGGTCACCAAATTTGGTTAAATTTTTATTGCTCAAAATTCGATTTAAAAAAAAATGATGACCTCTGTAGCTCTCAATTATTTTGGCCCAATTAAAGACATGGTCAAACTTGGCATCATGAAAAGCATGGTCATACTAAGCACCATGTAACGCATGGTCAAACTTGGTCACATCGAACGCATAGTCAAACTAAGCCCCATGTAACGCATGGTCAAACTAGGCCCCATGTAACGAATGGTCACACTTGGCATCATGAAACACATGGTCAAACTTTTCACCATGTAACGCATTGTCACACTTGGCACCATGTAACGCATTGTCACACTTGGCACTATGTAACGAATGGTCAAACTTTGCACCATGTAACGCATAGTCAAACTTGGCACCATGTAACGCATTGTCAACTTTGGCCCCATGTATCGCATGGTCACACTTGGCACACTGTAACGAATGGTCAAACTTGGCACCATGTTACGCATAGTCAAACTTGGCCCCATGTAACGCATGGTCACACTTGGCCCCATGTAACACATGGTCAAGCTTGGCACGATGTAACGAATGGTCAAATTTGGACCCATGTAACGCATCATCATCATCATCATCATCATCATCATCATCATCATCATCACCACCACCACCACCATCACCACCACCATCATCATCATCATCGAGTCTTTTAACCAGCATAATTATGTTTTCCAGATGTGAGCATCATAATCGTTTAATCATGTTTCCAAACGTATGACCCATATTTCGCCCTTTGATTTACAGAACGCAGCGCATAGAGCTCGTTGGAGGGCTTCGTGCTTCTTAAAACACTGCATAAAGAGCTCATCGTGGAGGTTTGTGTCGGAAGCTCTATACAGCGTAATAGGTATCATCGGGTAGAGGATGTCTGTTATGGCGGGTTTGCGTCGGGATCTGGCTTGCAAACTGGGACAAACCAAAAACGATCCATGTTTTGGTACAGATAAGCCCTGCCGCAAGGCAACAGATGAAACCTCAAAATCATGCAAAATACTGGGTTTGGGAAGTCAACATAGTCGTTGTCGTTAAAATAGGGGTTTATGATGAGTTTTCTGCTAGTTTTAAAATGATTTCTATTTTAACCTTATTTTTTCATCCTTTACATGTATTATATCATTTTGGAAACAATCGACGTCGATAATAATTCGTGAAAGATTGGTGTAAACTTTTAAATATGTATTGAAAATAAAAGCATAGGCGCAACATGAACACATTTATTATTTATAGAACAAATAAGTACAGTCGCACATGCAATCATATGTTATCCGACAATTCCTCCATGAGCGGTGGAGTGATAGTAGCAGAAGTGTAGCATGTGGTCCTTGGAGCCGCCGTCATCGTACGGGTGCAAACCACCGCGACCGCTGTTGTTGATAAAGTCGTCGTCGTCCCAGCGCACAAACACGTCCGTGACACCCATACCGTACACGGCTTGGCAGGCGGCCGTCAGGCGCATCAGGATAAAAGGCCGGTCCGTTGGCAGGCTAATCGCTGTCGATGTCCGACCATCGTTCCTGGGGAAGTGAAAATAGATATTGCAATGCTTAACACTGGTTTATATTCGTTGCACAGATAAAGGCAAAGTAAGAATCAAGCAAGACATTTATCAAGACATTGGACTTTAAACAAATGTTCATATTCGCAAAATAAACATGTCGTCCAAGTTTCAATGTTATAGGTCTGTTTTTACACCTTGCGGTTAAGGATAACCCGTGAAAGTGCATTAAGCACTTATTTTCAACGATTACAACTTTCATAGGTTAAACCAGCTCTGAGCACACCGCTTTTCCAAGCAATAAATTTTATATGCCGAGTGCTAGGCAATGGAGCTTCTTGTTCCTACTAGTAACGTCTTTCGAAATGACGCGGCCAGGGACCGAATGCACGACTTCCCACTCCGTATACAGACGCCTTAATGACTAGGCCAAGGAAGCGGTTATGGCCAACACAGTGTCCGCATGGGCATGGCAATAAAACCAAGGCTTAATTAAAATACTTCTTTTCCTTAAGTCGAGCTAAAATGATGTTTTAAAGTGCATCATGCCGGCTGACCTGCAGCAATAGTAAATCTTGGTGTTGCTGCCGTATTCGCCATCCGGCAGAGTTCCTCCTCGTTCATTGTGATTGTTCACGTCTTCATCGTCCCAGAGTATGAACCCGTTCTGAAAACCTGGAGAAGTAACAAGCTATATAAGATAACCGTTTCTGTCATCCTAAATAGCAAAACTGGAAGGCTTAGTGGTGTGTATACACATAACTGGTTAACGTTTGTCGTATTTCACTGAATTTTGCCGAAATAGTTCGTTCATGTGTGAATTCTCCGAAATATGACCCAGGATGCTACACCCTCGTTCCCGCCTAATACAACATAACATTGATACCAAACTAATGAAAGACATTCAAATACCGACAGATCGCGCATGTAACGTGCGTGTATTTCAAAATGTTGCAGGTACACCCTTGTAAATAGTAGTACACGAGATGCAATGGCCCATTGAAAATCTGAATGCTTACCAAAAGGACAGGAACCTCCGTACTTTAGTATACAGTAGGAACCTTTCGGCCAGTTGGTGTCGTAGCTTGTGACAGAACGAGTGTTCTTAATACAGAAATTGGTTTTGATGTTGTTGGTGTAAAAATATCCTGCAATAATAATAATAATAATAATAATAATAATGATAATAATAAAAAATGTACGTAATACCAAGCTACTAAAACGAACTAATAAACAAAAGCAATGCAGAATATTTTATAGAAAACCACATCGAATTCACGTGATAACTTTTTGAGGAAAACAAATGGTAAAGTAAATTGAATTATTCACCACTTAAATAATTATTGACTCCAGGGGTGAAGTAGTTATGCGCGCCGGAGTCTTCCGTATCATGTTTGCGCCAGCCTTGTACCCAGTGGACGTCGTTCCCTGGGCAACCGGAAGCAGCTTTCATCAATCCAAACTTGCCGAGTGGCCATGTCACAGGCGCTTGCAACGGATGATCTGCACGTATAAAAAGTTAATGTGTGATAAGAAAGGTTCCTTTAACAATTCTGAACTTCATGCATCGATATGTTTATTTGTGAAATAACGTGTCATTCTTTGAACTCAAACTCAAACACAAGTCCTCTATCGATGATTTTTTTTCTGTAAACTTTACTAAAAGGAAATGTATCTGCTCGAAGGATGTCGTGTCATCTCAACCTAAATGCGTTGATGCGTATATTGATTGTTATGATAACTCAAGAGCACCAGTGGTTCCGGTCGCCCCCTTGTGTTGTCCATATTGAGCCATAACAGACCGGACGTTGTTGGCAATCAGCTGGAGGTCGTGGGCCTGCATCGTGTCCACACACTCGTGGCGCGCTTTCAACTCAAACATGATCTATGGTTGAGAGCAAGAGTTGGTATTAGTATTTATCCCAGTTTTGAGACCATGCACACAGTAAATAGCTCATGTATGTTTGTTTCGTATGGAGACTGCATGTGAACCTTTTTCAAGTCATATTTATTCTTAGCTTAACAAGTATGTCTTAATGTTCCTGCTCATCGCTTATTAACAGACCACGTTGTTTCTCGAAGACATAGCCGGATAAAGTATTTTTATCTAGGGGACGAAGTGAACAAATAAAAGATATAACGTGTCATGGAAAATTGTAATTCTAAATTATAATACATAATATGGTATGTGTGGCTCCTTTGGGTCAAAAACGAGTGGCCGCGGCCGCGTTAAATAGCGTTCCGCTTAGTTTATATACTTTTATAGTAAAATGGGTGGGGAGGAAATTGGAATAGGTTGCCAGGTTAGTATATAGTGTCATAAACCACCAGACTGCTGGCGGAACAATACACATATACTTAATCGTGTACCGGTTGAAAGTAATTCCACTGTATAAAGTCAAAGATCGGCGCAACCTCAATTCGGATGGGTTTGGGGTTGGAAATAATCCCGACAGTCAGCTGATCTGGAGATCCAAAGGAATGTGTAGCGAGTGCGCTCTGGTTATACCTGCCCATATTAATGGTCAATGAGGATGTGTGACCTTTGAAATAGCCGGAATGGTCAAGTACGCTTGGATCCTGAAGTGAAATAAAATAATAAATGTATGCCGTTATATTCTTTCAAATTATATTTTCATAATCAAAGAAAAATATAGAATCAAATTACTGTAAGGCCTAAATCCTATGCATTGTAAATAAATGCAAAAATGTGTCAACTACCGATGTTTGGACATGTTGAAATAATGCGGGAACAGTTAATTTGTGGCGTTTCATCGTCCGGGTCCCCAAGTCTGCCAAAGTCACGACACTCTGAAAATCGAAACAAAAATAATTATTCCTTTCCCAGTCTTTCTTGAAACTCTCTTTTAATTTGCTTTTATTTGTAATCTACTTAACTGTTCACTTTTCCATGACCTGTGTTTTCGAACATATTTCAAAGAAACGTAATAAAGTAAGAAAATATTCAAATGATCTTCGAGTATTAGGAACGTTTGACAAGCATCTGTGTCCAAGATATTGTTTATCCTACCCGTGGACCTGAACACAAATAGGCTCATTATATCAGTGAGCTTGGACTAACCGTGCCCCATTGATCGAGGAAAGTAAGATATTGCGACTCAGAGGAGCTGTCAAATGTCGACAGGTTGCACACAGCCTTGGCGAAGTCATGAGAAACTGTGAAGTGATTCGACTGCGCGCCTACAAGGTCATACTGAGCTGTTCCCAGTTTGCATGTGATCACGTGGTCCTGGTACACCTCTTCACCAGCGTTCAGTTTCGTCTGCGCTTTGACAAACTCTGTGAATAAATAAACTTTACTCAACTCAACACCAGCGAAGAATCATTTGCTTTGACTTCATAAGACTGCTATGTTAAGGCCTTATTTTTCCCAGATCATATTCTTCCCACCTGGGAAAAATAAGATCCTATTTTTCACAGCTGGGAAAAATAAGACCTCATTTGTCACAAATTTCGAACGTATATGGCACAGCTCCTGGGAAATTTGTGATCGAAGCCGGTTTTATATGTACCATGAAATCACATTCCTCACAGGTCAAAAATTGCATAATTTCTTTAACAAAAAAGTGAATTTTACAACTGAGTCACATTTCTCACAGTGCTATTTCCAGTAATGCAGACATATTTTGTTGATACACATGTATGCGTATATATTCTAGTCAAAAAGAATCGTTGATTATGTTGTTGTCGTTTCTGTTGTTGCTGTTAGTTGGCTGCAGTTATAGGCGCAGTGGCGGTTGTTGTAGATATAGTGTTTTTTTTAGTATTTTTTTAATGTTTTTGCTGTACGCGTATTAGTGGTATAAGTAGGAATAGTATTGGTTCTTCTTGGCAGCGTAATAGTTGGTGTATGCCTAGTAAAGGTAGATGGCATTGTGTGTGTTGTCGTGAGTTGTGTTTGCATAGACAGATGTACTGGAAAAAGTATTTTCAACGCTTTCAACGGCTAAATTTCGGGCAAGCAGTGAATACCCCAGAGCTGGAAGAGCTTTGGTTAAAAGATAGTTCTGTTCTGAGCTTGCCTGATATGGTCGAGCATTTACGATAGTGTAACAATTTAGCCTCGGGGACACAATCCGACCAAGTTAAATATAGAAAAAAAATAGTTTTAAGAATTGGTGGTGATGTTGTTGTTAATGTTGTTGTAAGGATATGTCTTCTTCTTCTTCTTCTTCTTCTTCTTCTTCTTCTTCTTCTTCTTCTTCTTCTTCTTCTTCTTCTTCTTCTTCTTCTTCTTCTGCTTCTTCTTCTTATTCTTCTTATTATTATTATTATCCTGTGAAGAATATGATCTGGGAATAATGAGGTCCTAAATTGCTAGCTCGATAAACTGGTGTGTATTGTTAAAGGGGTGTATAAACTGAAACACACCTGAATTTCCAGTGAAACTTGAACCTGTCAATGACGGAGGGTGTGTTGCTGAAAAAAGTAAACATGTTCATTTTTTATACTCATTTTATGTTTAATATCCGATTCAGATCTATTTTACCATTTAAAACGATTGTAACAAATAAATATGGTTGATTTCACAATAACAAAATACCTACACGATGCCTGTACAAATGCCTTCATTTCGCCCTGTAGGGACAAGGATCCATGGACGAGGGTGTGCCGTTTGCTGTTTGAGCAGGTGGAGCCAAGCTGTACTGAAGCCTCTTGGACTTCCGTGGTTTCCGTCTTTGTCAACTGAAGACAAATCGGATAAATTGTAATATGTGCAATTGTTACCGTAGACAATGGCATAGAATTGACTTTGAAACTGAGTAACCTGCTAGAACAAAACTAAACAGTTATGTAAATTGTGTTCGCTATACCCGTATAACAAGGCTGTGAATACAATACATGTGCTGTTTCTTCATATTTTAACTAAAATATACCTGAAGTACGCGTTTATCCAGCAGGAGTGCTGGGTCTGATGCCATTTCCGGATTTCCTGTGAGCAGATTGTAGCCCAAGCCGATGTACTGGAGGGGCGTGCCGGTAACATTGGCTGTGGATTCAGAACGCAAAGCCATTAACTGCACATTAACATGTGATTATCATATAAATAGTTGACACATGATTGTGAAATTGTATATTTGATACTCTTTTATTCACTGTATACGTACAGCTTTTTCATCAATATTTTAAAACATTCGATCACAAGATTCCTTAAAATTACGGTTTTATAAGATCTTTTATTTAGTTACTATAAACAAACGTCAACTTATTAAAATTCCACGGTTACCGGCTTGCTTCCAGTACGCATATTCTGTTGTAGGAGCTTTAAGCGTTGTTGTTGTTGTAGGTAAAGTTGTTGTTGTGGTGGTTCTTCTCGTTGTTGTTGTCGATGTGGAATGTGTTGGTGTAGATGATGGTATAGTTCTTTGTGTTGTAGTGGTGGTAGTACTTGTTGTTGGTGTTGTTGTTGTTGTTGTCATCGGTGTAGTTGAAGTAGACTTAGTAGTAAAAGTAGCAGTACTCGTTGTTGTGGTTGTTGTTGGCGTTGTTGTTGGCGTTGCCGTCGGTGTAGTTGTAGTAGTAGTAGTACTTGTTGTTTCCGGCGGAACAGGCTTGGTTGTCGGTGTTGTTATTTGGACTGGTAACGTGGTAGTCGACAATGCTGCTGTCGGCGTTGTTGAAGTTAGTTGTTGGGTGCTGAGCTTTTCTGTTGTTGTTTCATGTGTTGTGGTTGTGTGTTTGTGAGGGTTTGGAGTCGTTGTCACTGGCAAAAAACAGACATGTTCAATAAACGTCAAATGCTGCCATTGCAAGATTGTAATACTAAAGATGCCATTGATGTACACGTTGTTTATAGTTTCTTAAAGTTATTATCAAATACATGTTGATTATTGTACCTATATCAGTGGCGGGTGGGCTGCCAGGGCAAGTCTGGGACTGTATATTGGTGTCCTTGTGTATATAGCCGTACTGAAACATACAACGATATGGCGTCAACGTTAACAAGGGGTAGATAAAACACTTAACTGTAAATAGGTTCTGGAGTTCTAAACAAAGATAGCGAAAAAAGACAATCAAAAACAAATTGGGAGTGACCGCCCCTTTGCATTTGCAATTCATGGTCTATTTAGGCAGAACGAATCACCCACAGTGTTTGTACGCAGATATTTTATTTGAATCGCAATAAGACCCAATAGTCTATACTTACCTTCAAATCATGAACACCAGAAATGTACGATTTCAGACTAAGGTTTGCAAAATTCTCGAAGAAGGTTGTGTCAGAACTTTACTAATGTTAATATATAACTACTTATAAAGAAGTTTCATGTAAAATATGAATTTTCTGAAACCGGGATGTAAGAACTTGGCCCCTGTCAAATATTACACACACCCAGCGGGCGACCAAAAGCCCTCTAGTCTAGGCTATTGCGTTCATAGTGAGTACAATCAAGGAGAAATTTAGCCACATTGACTCATATGTAGTGTGTTAGGAAATATATTTCATGGCAATGGCTCCACCGGTTCTTTATGTTTGATTACATTTGACCAACACGAGTCGACGGTCAAGACTACGAAACAAAATCTATGAAACTCTCCGACTGAAACATGGTTTCTTCAAACAAAGCGAGCCAAAACATAACTCACGTGGTGTTTAAAACAAAAGGTACCAATTCTTACCGTGACAAATCAAACTAACAAACATAGTTACAGAATTGTCCTCCAATGACAAGAACAAAATCAACACCAACATTTACAAAACATTAACAACGTAAGATTACAAAAAAACCTCCAACAGAATTGTTCGTGGTGAATTACCCAAATTCTAAATACTGAATAATTAAGTACTCGGGACCATAATGGGGAAGGGGGTGTAAGTTCTTTGTGACTTTACATGTAAAATAAATGGAGAAAATAACAACTTACCTGATTCTCAAATTGTACAGCTATGAATTGGCCACCGTGTGTGATAACGCTGGCGTCCGGTTTACAGTCAAACTCATACATATATCCTAAAGTTTCGCCCGACGTCGATAGCGTCTTATACACGGGCGTCTCGACGTTGTAGTTACAAATACACGGGTAATCCGCACCCGCCTGCCTTAAACTTACCAGGAATACAAACACACACAATACATATTTCTTTAAAATATTCAATACTATGCAACCCATCTTATATCGTAGGATAAAACTTAATCATTGACCTCTAAACTAAAGAAACCATTTATATAATGGTATCAAAAAGGGAACAAAGATAAGAACACGAACAGTAAAACAACAGTGAGGTCAGGGATCTACTGGTTAATGACCACATATGATGAAATACAGTTGTAGGAGACATCGAACATGGCAACTCCTCACACAAAGAACTATAATTATAAGAGTATTCAAAAACAATAATGGCAATTACTTAAAACATTCTAAAAGTATGTTTCTAAATGTATGTTCACGTTTGTTCATAAGATTTCTTAGTAGTTCATGCAATAAATTTCCCAGCTGCTGTTTCAGCGGTGCCTTAAATAAATTGAAAAACAACAACAAACATGTTCTATTAATATCTTAGGAAAAAAACATGTGAAAAATATGGAAATTTATTGAAGCTAAGCTAAAAAACGACATTTGACATTAAACATCCAAAAGATGAGTTTTGTGTTCGCGAGACATAGGACATTTGGCATTGAAAAAAAACGAATGGCGTGGTGGCACGACATTGTACATTCTAAACATGAGTGTCGCACAGGCACGGCACCTGACATTTTATACATATTAGATGGCTTTATGGGGTGATAGCCGACGTTGACAGTACTGTCGACAGAAGACAATTTTACTATCACCCCAACAGCCATCTAATATTCTTATAACACCGAAATAATTGAAGGGGATCAATAGTTTGCTATTAACACAAAAAACGACTTTCAATTATCAATTTATCACTTTAAACAAGAAAACTTCAAGTACATAAACGTCAATTTTTCAAACAAAATATCAACAATAACAACATTTTATAGCACGTACGGCTTATCAGTGTCTGAAGCATTTTTATCATATTAAACGGGTGAAATTTCACCCAATCAGCAATCTAATAATTATGTTATTATGTCGAAACAATTCATGAGGATCGATATTGATTTTTTTTAATCTCAGTCATATTCAAACAAAATACCGACAATTTCAACATTTTTATTTTGATAGATCAAGAAGTGAGTATCACTTAGAAATTTATCACACAAATCAATGGAACTTTACAACACATGTATTCAGTACGTTGAACACAAGCGTGTTCCTCATTACAGTATTTAAATATAAATTCAATTATACATTTATACAACGATAACATAATAGGTTTGAATGTGAGATAAGAAACATATTATACGATCACTTTAAAATAATATTGATATTCTATTTATGTAATTGTCAAAAGGTCAAAGGTCAAAGTTACGTTATGTACAGGGAAGTCGAACTAGTATGGATTGAAGGAAAACAAACACCGTTTGAATGAAAAACGGGCATTTATTAAAATGCCATAAATATTGCTAAGTAATTCAAAAGGTCATTTAGAAAAGTTGTCCGAAAAACATATCAGGGTGGACCAAAATCGGCCACCCCGTAGATGCATATTTTAACAAAGTGGTCAGAAAATAAAAACATACAATTATAAAAACAAAATGAAATTTCAAAATTAACAAAGTTTGGTCAGAAAATAAAAACATACAATTACAAAAACAACATGAAATCATGTACGTGAAGTTAGCGGCCAAGCGGCCTAGCGGCCTAGCGGCGTGAAGTTAGCGGCCTAGCGGCGTGAAGTTAGCGGCCTAGCGGCGTGAAGTTAGCGGACTGGCGGCCTAGCGACGTGAAGTTGGCGGCCTAGCGGCCTGGCGGCCTAATTCTATTTCACGCCGCTATGCCGCTAGGTCGCTGAAGTGCTTGATCGACCTTTTTGAGTGATAATTTGTGCATAAAACAGTTAATTTGAAATTGTTTTAGAATAAAAGGTAAAGAAAAATATTCTGAATAGATAACAATTTAAGGCCGCTATGTAACTATATGAATAAAAAACCTTGATTTATCATTGTTTAAAAAAACGCATTAACAATTGCTTGGAAATAGAAAAAATAATTAGGCCGCCAGGCCGCTAGGCCGTCAACTTCACGCCGCTAGGCCGCCAGGCCGCTAACTTCACGCCGCTAGGCCGCTAACTTCACGCCGCTTGGCCGCTAGGCCGCTAACTTCACGTACATCATGAAATCTCAAAATTAACAAAGTTTGGTGAACACATTCGGAAGAACAGTAGTTATAAGGCAATGGAAAATACAAAACGTTGCCCAGAAAAACAAAACAATTACAACAACAATTGGTATATCTTAAGGTACGAGGCGGTAAGTGAAAGAAACGGAGAAAAGAAAACAAGGCATCGCATTTACCACAAATAGAAACATATCATATAACAACCAATATATACAATTGTAATGTATAAAGAAATATAAAGATTATAAGTATGAATAAATTATTTTAACGTTAGCACTTAACTAAGTGAAATTGGTTAAGAAACAATATTAACTATATAATGACGGCGTTCGACTCCTTAAGAAATGATTTAGCACGAATTATTTTTTAATAAATTGGTTACTATTTTGCATGAGGTCAATGAATTACATAAAACTAGACAAAGTATTTTTATTTTGAATATGTACTACGTAAACATATACATTACAGACACAAACAAAGTGAAACTTCTCTTCAGTATCATCACTATTACATATGGTGCAATAAAGTTGACTATGGGTAATTATATCGTTACCATAACACCCACTTTCAATACGGAAGGCGTAACGGATTTCGATACTTTGACGCAAATTTATCAAGACACCCAGCGCATTTAAGCATTAGAAGAAGTTTTAAATAGTGTATACGTACACAAAACGAGGCTGTTATTCATCGAATTGTTCAAAGATTGTTTAAACTGATTAATAAGGCATTCTTTAAAAAATAAAAAGAGCAATTTCATAACGACACAGTCATATTTAATCCAAACATTTGGGAAACGTTTTAATCCAGCATTTTTTTTACATTAATAGCCAAATTAGACTTTCTGTTCGTACAGTCTGCTACAAAATCATTAACAGTGTGCTGACTATGATAGTATCGTTATTAAGTGATTACAAGTCATATAATTCTTGCACACCATGTTATGTGGTATCGACCAAGTTCACATGTGTTTTACGTGAAATAATAATTTACAAAACTTTAAATGAACTCTTTCAATCTCTTTGTTTATTCAAAAAACCCAAACTTCACAACCATAATTCAAAACTGGTGGTTATAATGCGTCAAATAAAACACATTTCGTACTTGGTTTTAGAAGCTTGTTTATTTTTTTGAAAGAAGGACATTTAAAAGGCCTTGAAGCCTTTTCCAGCTAATGGTGATTGTTTGTACTCTTTCACAGGTCCATAGATTCAAAGAACGTACCAACTCTGGCAGCATTTGTACGTCAACAATAGTATTAATATTTTCCAATATAACAATGAACTACATGCATCACAAGATCCCAACGGCAAATGTTGACTTGGTCATTGAACGAAGATTCTCCTGACCTCGCCTAATGAGATAGTTGTGAAACCATACTCTCAAGATCGCCGCCCGAGATGACAGTTTTGTGCTCAACATATCCATAAGCAGACCTTTGTAGTTACCCTCGATTTGTAAGTGTCCTTGCTAGAGAACATCTTGTTGTTGTTGTTTTATGTCAGTTTTGTATTTTTCCATCAGCATACTTTCGACTATGAACAGATCATTCTTCAGCTCTTTGCCATTGTTTTGTCTTACAGAGGAGCACACATACCGCAGGTGACAGTTTTGATTATTCGGAGTATCAACAATATCACTTAAAAGATTTAAACAAAATGGTTTTTATTCAAATACTCGTTGAAAAGTGTTATCCCCCGTTGTACTACACGTTTAGTAGTCTTCGAATGTTTTACTAGAGTGATAGGATCGGCTTCCTTTATTGTACAAACTCGTTTACTAGCTATACCCCTATTTTTTGTAGTCGGCTTTCTTCGGAAATAAAGATATTAGTGAATGCTCATGCACATGGTCATCGGTAATCTCTGTATATTTCCGAACAGGGTGACAGTACTTTTGACAGTTAATTTATTACTCCGGACGGCAATAAATTTTGACAGTACTGACATCTACCGCTACCGTATGTGAACTTTGCATGGTGATGATGTAACTGAGGTATAATAATCAGAAATTGGACAATGAACATTCGAAAAACCAACCTCGAGCTTGCACGACATTTGACACTGGACATTCAAAAATAAAGTGCACGACATTCATTTGAATGTCCAATGTCGTGTCAGAACATTTTTTTTTAAATGACCAATGTCGTACCAGCAGGGCTCTCATTTTTGAATGTCCAATATCGTGCAAGAACGACACTATTTTTGAATGTCCAATATCGTGCAAGAACGACACTATTTTTGAATGTCCAATATCGTGCAAGAACGACACTATTTTTGAATGTCCAATATCGTGCAAGAACGACACTATTTTTGAATGTCCAATATCGTGCAAGAACGACACTATTTTTGAATGTCCAATATCGTGCAAGAACGACACTATTTTTGAATGTCCAATGTTGTGCCATTATTGAAATTTAGTTTGTAAATGTCCTATGTCGTGCCAGCACAGCATTCATCTTGTTGACATACGGCATCTGAAGATGTTGAATGTCGTAAGTTTTGCTAACTTTCCACTTCCATTTACTGCTCCACTCTGCTTAGCAAATAATTGTTTAGATCATTTTATAATATGTAAAAGTATTTCCATTATGAAAAGAGAGTTTGGTCATTTGGTTCGTATATGGCTATTTTCATTGAATAATTAGGAGTAAATATTCGTATGTATATCACTTCGCTCATGATGTATCTCAAATTAAGAAATTTAAAAGTCAAGGTCATTTCAAGGTAAAATAATTGATTTTTTTAAATGTATGTTCCTTCATTTAACACAATATTTTAGAGTAAAACTTTTTATATATTTGTTTTCATTTTAGAGTATAGCTATTATATTTTTGGAACCCGAATATTTCATACTATTACAGCGTGCGTAAGGTGGTGACAATATAGCAATTGCAGTAAGAGTGCAATTTTGTATTACTTTGATCTTGACTTGAATGTTGTCGTCTGATTGCTGGGTTATTTTGTATTTAAAAGTATATAATAAAATAGAAACACTGCTTCCATTTAGATATAGTTTTATAGTGAACTAGTTAACTAGATAAGATTCATGTTATCTTTAAATGCGTTATAGATTCAAGCGCTAACAGGTTATCTAGTTATGGTTTGCGAATTCCACTTAATAATTGCTTAATTAGATAAGATTCGTGTGCCCCAATCACTAAGTGAAATTCGCAAATCATAAGTAGATAACCAATTACATAAATACATTTATAAAATCTTATGTAGTGACAAGTTATGTTACTTATCAAGTGGAATTCGTACAACCATAACTATTAAACCTTTTAGTACTGTACTAATGAAAAAGTTAACAGATGGCAGATCTGGGCACTTTCTAACCTGTTTTTTTAGTTTTATGATATTGATCTACCGAAAACGTTTCACGAATATTGGCATGATAGCTAGATAATTGTCGTGAAAATAGAAAATTGTTAACACGAAACAATTCGCGAACATTTAGACGGTATCTTATCAAATGGCAGTTATATGCCATCATATTTCTGGATTTAATTATTACTTTCAAAATAGCATTATAGCCCATTATTTTAGAATTTCTCCTTTCACAAACGTTGACACATGTCTTGGACGCCATTTTGGATTTAGCAAATTCGCAAGAACCACCAAGTGGCCAAAGTCACTTTTAATAAACAATGAACAATGAACAACATATGAAAGTAATTCGTATAATATTCCGGACACTTCCTTCTCACTTCTGGAGACTGTGAACCAGTCTATATACGAGCTTTCCCTGTAGAACACAAAACAGAAACATAGGACTTTCTTTTTGAAACTGGTGTATAAGCAATGTAACGCATAATCCTCGTGTATCAGATGCTGTATTAACCCTATGTTATACAGTAGATAGATAGTTTGTTTTGAATACGGGTTCAATAAGTCACATGGCCAGTGAGAAAAACAGAATACACGAGTTAACATTTACAAATGACAGGAAAATGAAAGGATTTATTTTTGGTAGATACGAGCTTTAAGGATTTGTTAACTTTTGCAAAAGTTTTTTACAGGTAACAGGTAAGGAAGGACATGATTGAAGACAACGTGAAATTTGAAAGGTGAAAGTTCAGATCATTGACGGGGAAGGTGTTAATAACATTACATATATATATACAGTGCCAACATAGAGTCTGAGTCAAGTGAACTTTTTACATATTATAATTTACACATTTCAAAGACAGAAATATCAACCATTCAATACAAACAAAGCAATGAATCGAATTTCCAATACATAAAAAGGAAATCGAACGCAACACAATAAAACAACAATCTAACAAATAAAAGCCGTTTTATCTTTGTGAACAGATTTGAATGTAAAGGTTTATGTAAGTATGTACTCAACTTTCTGGGTTTAGAAATATTAGTACTTTCGAAAAGTTGTTTCCATTTGTACGAACTACGATAAGACTGGTACTATTTAGAAATGTATCTTTCACGAAGTTCAGTATATAAATAACATTATTTCACAAAGTGATATTCGTCATCGATTGATGAACGCAATTGCCTAAAGGCAGTTCATTTAAGGAGTTGAAGTTGAGGTGTAAATATTGCCAGTTATTTCTCACACACTTAGTATTTCCGCCTGTGCTGGAAGTGGAGGTAAATACCGTCCTTCGCTCGCGTGGTAACCTCGGCGTAAGGAACCGCGGGCCGGTCAGGGTCCGTCGAGATTGTGAACCTTTCAACATCCATTGATTTGAGAATTAAAAATGGAATATATTCTATATTTTAAAATGGGTCAGGAATAAAGACAAAGACAGGTTGAAGAACAACGCATAAACAAGGTTTCTAAAAGATGCCATTCCGTAACATTATGACAGCATACCTTCTTACGACGACCGACAAGAACGCCTTTATTTCGTTCATAGCAAAATTCTGCCCAATACAATTTCTGAAAACAATATAAATACGACCTTGAATAGAATATAAAACATACTAGGCGTAGCAATAAAAATATGTATGTGTTTTAAAGTACAATACTTACCGTTTAATTTGAGAACTAATTTCT
The DNA here is from genome assembly GCF_026914265.1 of Mya arenaria. Lineage (NCBI taxonomy): Eukaryota > Metazoa > Mollusca > Bivalvia > Myida > Myidae > Mya > Mya arenaria. The sequence continues at coordinate 61,817,802 of NC_069125.1, read as the reverse complement.
TTACTGATATAACAATTCTATCACATGATCTATTATGAGTATAGACTGACCTTTGACCAGCAGCGAAGGGCAGGAAGGCGAATGGGTCTCGGTGAAGACTGTTCTTTGAAAAGAAACGCTCGGGCTGGAACTCCTGCATGATATAATATAATCTGCATATATCTAAAATGTATGTTCAAGAGTACAACCGACGTCATTAAAGCAAATATATGGTAGCCGTGCGCTATTACACCTTGGTATAATGGAAAACACCGATTGTTAAATGTCGTACGTTGTGATCTTCGCCCCAGACTGCTGGGTTGTGATGGAGGGAGTTCATGCCAATGTCGATTATCTGCCCTGGACGGAAGGTCTTCCCCTGTACGGTCAGTGGGTGGGCGAGCACACGGGACTGGGCCGGCACCGGGCAATAATAACGAAGCACTTCCTTTATGAAACACGTCGTGTATTGGAACTGACCAAGGCCTTCTCTGTGGAAAGTTGATAAAGGGGGTAGTTATGATATTATTGTAGCGTTCAGGTACGCAAAAACACTCATTATACTCGAATTTGTAAATTTCATTATTATTAAAGACATTTTAGTTTACAATTGATGATAATTAACTACAAGGCCTTCATTTAGTACAAAACAAAACAAGAGGGCACTGAAGGCCCTGCATCGCTCACCTGGTCCAATAAAGATCATCAAGAATAACATTCTGATCAAATTTCATGAACATACAGTCATAAATGCGACCTCTAGAGTGCTAACAAGCTTTTCCCATGATTTGACCTAATGACCTAGTTTTTGACCGCACATGACCCGGATTCAAACTCGACTTAGAGATTAGTAATCTAAACATTCTGACTAACTTCCTTGAAGAAACATTTATAAATGTGACCTCTAGAGTGTTAACAAGCTTTTCCTTCAATTTGACCTGGTGACCTAGTTTTTGACCTCACATGACCCAGATTCGAACTTGACTTAGAGATTATTAATATTAACATTCTGACCAAGTTTCCTGAAGATACAGTCATAAATGTGACCTCTGTAGTGTTAACAAGCTTTTCCTTTAATTTGACCTGGTGACCTAATTTTTAACCCCTGATGGCCCAATAACGAACTCGTCCAAGGTTTTATTTAGGGTTACATTCTGACCAAGTTTCATTAAGATTGTGCTCAAATTGTGACTTCTAGAGTGTTAACAGTCAAATTGTTGACGACGGACGGCGACGGACGACGGACACAGGGTGATCACAATAGCTCACCTTGAGCACGAAGTGCTCAGGTGGGCTAAAAAAAACGCAGAATATTGCAACAAACAACCCATCTAAGTTACAAGCGCGGAACGTACAAGGTAGGGTCATCCTGCCCGATGGCCTCCTCCACCTCCTCCCTGACCTTCCCCTGTATGTCCGGATACATCCCTAGTGCGTACAGGCTCCAACCAATAGCAGACGCCGTAGTATCGTGACCTGCCAGAGAATATGTATGTAGGAAAATCAAACATTATACAAGACGAAGTCAGAAAGCTAGCTATATTATTTGCAGTGTTTGGATGAAATTACTTTTTACGACTAGTTTTATTGCCTGCAGCTCTGGTAATTACTAAGGTAAATACTTAACAGACAAAAAATGCGCAGAATGAAATTTTCTTCCTTTAAAACCGAAAATCTTTTTCAAGCACTTGAACCGGAAACGTAGTATTCAAAAGATTACCAGCGAAGAGGAAGGTGCTGACTTCGTCCATGATTTCAGTTTCTGTGAGACCGGCGCCGCTGTCGTCCCTGGCTGTGATCAGGATGTCCAGGAAGTCCTTACTCCGCCGCTCAGACACATTCTCGCCAGCATCCTGGAATAGGCGGATTCATGTAATGTTACAGGATTTGTCTGAAAATAGAAGAAGAACCACATGTAGTCGCCAACGCTCGCCCACCCGTTGATCAAGGGACACAACACTTGAATACTTTAGCCAGAGTTATGACACTTGCTGCATACATGTATGGAAGTGCATGTACGGCGACAACGACTATACATGCACTCACCGAGTTTTCCTACTAAAGACTGTTTGGCAATACAATGTTAAATGTTAAGAGTTTTACTCCGGGGCAAGTCTCATTCATCTCATTCAAAAACGTGTACTTTTGAAGAATGCTAGGCCAACAGACTTTTTTTATTCAGAAATAATCGGTGTGTGGTTTTTACCAAATACTGTAGTGTCATGGCATACACGGCAAAGCAGTTAAAAACAGATACATGCTCGCAGATAAACCTGGCGTACAAATGTGCCGTAGGAGTTCGACACCATTTTTGGTCTGAAATCGTTTTCGGGCAGACTACTTACAAAACCAACAGTTTCGGACAAACACCTGGTCATCCAGCCGAATACCATTTCAGATTGAAAATGTGTATAGCTCACCAAGGACTTTCTGCGCTTCTCAATTATATCCATAGCAAACTGTTGGACCGAGGTTGACAACTTCCTGAATTCCTTTCCTTTCGCTGTATGGTAGTAGATGAAATCCAAATAGTGGACAGGATTACTACGAAATGAAAATAATTAGAAAGATTATATTCTTTTATATACACCAAAAACATTGCAAACTTGAATGTTTCATTCTATTCAAACTTATTATTTTTATTTATTTCTATTGAGAACATTTCTTTGAACCACAGTTTTAAACAGAATGTTTTAAACAAAATGACAGTCACCAAGACTCTTACAGTACTCTTTCCATGAGCAGTGTCCCCAATCTGTGGATTGCCACAACGTATGGATGCTGGTCCCTGTGTGGATAAAAGAACCCCGTGTAGAAATAGCATAACATTCGACAATAGACTTATTTAACAGATATTCGCATGTTTTACAGCATAAACAATGGTAGCACATGCGTTCAATAAATAAAATGCTATAAAATCCTGCATCATTGATAAAGTCGTACGTATGGTAACGTTGTCGTGTTTATTTTTTTGATAGACGTGGACAACCATTATCATGAAATACTGGCGCCAAAACGAAATTCCATCATTTCCTAACAACATGTATGTTTTTAGAGCGAATGAAAGTATCAGCTGACAAGTCTTACTTGTTATTCTGTATTCCGTCGTCCATGTAGGACATGCCACACCTCAACATGGTGTCCAGAGTGGCCCGGCTAACGTACGGATACACGTCCACGCTCCGGCCGTCCGCGCACGCCTCTCCGACCCGATCCTTCAATGCCGCATTTATATTATGCACTGGTTTGACATCATACAGCATACTGCATAAATTGCTCGATTGCATCAAAATTGAACCGAATCTATGACGAACAGTGTTTTTAAAAGCCATGCGCTAGTTACCATGAAGATGTCCACGACTTTGTTATAGACGACGACGTAGGATTTCAGGATATCGAAATGAAAAGCAGGAGTGAGGAGACGTCGATTCCGCTCCCATTTCTTGCCGTTACTGGTCAGGAGGCCATCACCTTGAAAGGGTTATATTGATTTGCGTTTCCGTGCTGATTGTCATTAGGACGGATATATACGCTTTAGAATTTTTGAAAGACAAATATATAAACGTTTGCTATATTTTTGTCAAGTTTTATCGCGTTATTATCAAAATCGGTTCGTCGATTACGAATGTGAAATAAATTACATAAACATAGACTAACATACTTGAAATCAGTTCTTTTAATGTAGCGATCTTTAACTTAACTACCCACCGACCCAGGCAGCGAACATTCTGTACGGCCCTGACCATCCATGCCGCTTAGGTACGTCGATGGCGGAATACACCTCACGGAACACATCCGGGGAGCTCGGGAACAGCGCGGGCTCGATTAACAGCAACCACGAGCAGTACCACTTGGGTCGCACTTCCGCAACAAACCGCTTCTGAATCTCGACGGCATCGTGTACATTTGAAGCCTGCAAAACATTATATTTAGATTATAATTGTTTTCACGTGTCTAGTTATAGAGATTTTGTTACCATAGTTACGAAGTCTAGTAAACAAGAATGTTTTTGTCGATGACCATTTTTTCAGAAAAAAAAAGTTTAAAAAACACAATGTAAGAAATAATGTTTTTTATAAAGAGGAAAATAAATAAAATGGACTCGCTCATGATTTGTAAAATGCACTTTTAACGTGTTTTAAACGAAATGTGGCAAATCATCAGGAGTGTTAAAACTAAGATACTGACAGCTGGAACCCTTCAACTAATGTTGATATATGTTGAAATATTGTTTTCAAAGTCCACGGTTTCCACGATTTTTATTTTTAGCAAATGTCTGTTCAAAGCGTAATTGGTTGAACAACATTATCACATGATGCTTTCAATGCATGCAATAATTTAAGGGTCTAAATCTCCAACAAGTGATGTATGAGGTTAAAGGGACTCGCACATGTTTGTAAACTGCACTTTTTCATTTTATAAAGTGCGGCAAATCATCAGGAGTGTTAAACTAAGGTACCAATAGTTGCAACCCTTCAGCAAATGTTCATATTTGCTCAAATAGAGTAAAGGAATTATAAACATGAGTGTTTTCAGATCGTATACGGGGAAACTATTTTTTGGTTCAAAAACATTGGCAAGTCCCTTTAAAATATCGATTTCTTTATTTTTGTAGCAAAGTCGGTTTAAAAGAGTAAACTAATTATAATAAAAGTGTCTTCAGATGCATACCGGGAAAACTCATTGGTGCAAAAACATGAGCGAGTGCTTTTAAAAAATACCTTAGTTACATGTGTGTGGTTAACCTAATTGCAATTAACGACCTGTATTTTGGCCAGGTACTTTAATTTATGTATCAACTTAATACTTAACTTAATGATTGAAATATAAAATGATTTTACAGATTATTTCATGAGTGTTAATGCACTGACATTTCATCATCTTCTTATCTGTTTAACATGACCTTGGCGTACAATGTATTTCAATGGTTAGGATATGGAAAGGTTACGAAATGACAAGATCCCCTACAAACAATGAAGTGAATTCAAATCTGTGTGTACTTAATGTCCGACATGGATATTGCAATATTCAAAATCGCAAATGAACCTTTGTAAATAAAGCATCTCTTTAAAAATTAAGGATCGTCAGGTTGCTATATATTTATACGTCAATTTAGCAGTAAAAATACAGAGAAACGTACCTTTTTGGCAAGTCCCCAAAACCAGTGGTGATCGAAAACTAGCGGAATGTCGTTAAAAAGTTGTTTTTGCTGCTGACGTCTCCACAAAAATACTATAGTTTTCCATAAAGCCCAACATAACACTATTATAAGCACATAAACCAGCATATCTGTACCTTGCTACACATAGATCAGCATATCTAGAACACAGAAAGTGAAAGTAACTTGACAACTCCTCTCGCTTGATAGTTTGTAGGTCACAGAACAAAGTTGATATCATAGATTTCGATTCGAGGTATTTAGGGACCTTTACAGGAGAACTCATCACTCAATAGGGTAATTACACGGTATGCAGAAGCAAACAACATTTTTCGGAACACAGAATAGCATAATAATTTAATATTAATTGTTACGCAAGGGGTCACGGACATTACGGACCATGGACATTACGGACTAGACAAAACGGACCAGATTTAGGGACATTACGGACCATGATATATAATTTTACTCACAGTTTGTTTTAACTTTATAAGATACCATATATGCAGACATTGATATGTAAATTAACTCACAGATTGCTTTTACTTTATAATGTACCATATTTCAGGACATTACGAACCATGAACTATACATCACTCACAGTTTGTTATAGAACGAAATTTATAAAACGCCATATTTGAGGGGCCCATATTTGAGGTCATTATCATGGAACAATGATTTATAATTTTACATGCAACTTGTGTATATTTGTGAATGTGAATATTTATATGTTCTTACAGGTGATCGATTGCTTTCTGAAATAAACTTTGGATTGTCATATTTGTTTGTTTTGCGTTACATCTTTTTCAATTGAATGGTTCAGTGAAAGTGCGCCATCACACTGGGTGTTCACACTTTCATGATTGCCAATTAAAGGTTGTCAGTATAATGTTTGTTGCTTTTATGATATACCGCCGATAATTACGGGCCACAATTACAACTACGCAAGATTCCGTTTAGAAAGCGAAGAAGTATTCGGTACTCCAGTGAGGCCGGGACCGTTATTTTCGATTGTTGCAAATACATACATAGTCAGAACAACCTTGACCTAGGCGTGACATCGGTGCTGTACCTAACGCTGTTTGTACATGTACCTGTGGCTATCACCACACATTTTCACTTGTTTCAATTGAAAATCACCTTCATTATTGCACGACACATACATGACTGTGATGATGGCGAAACTTCAAATAATCATATAGTGTTCACTGGCCACTGCAGAAACAACAGTCCTTATAAGCTTATAAGTGATCTGACACTAAGTGTTTAACCCTAAAGACCTAACTATGTTTAATATATTGAGTGTGTTACCAAAGTGAAGTGGCAAGTCGCAGACTCAGGAAGTTGGAAAAGTATCGGGTCAATTCACTCTACCAACTAAACTAACCTGGGACCCAATGTTCTACAAACTGAGCCTACCCCGAACCCATTGCTCTATTTAGTGAGCAAACCCAGGACCCACTGCTCTACAAACTGAACTAACCTGGACCCACTGTTCTACAAACTGAACTAAACTGGAACTCACTGTTCTACAAACTGAGCTATCGTGGGACTGAACTTACCCAGGACTCACTGTTCTAAATACTGAGATAACCTGGGACCCACTGTTCTACAAACTGAACTAACCCGGGACCCACATTTCTACAAACTGAACTAACCCAGGACTCACTGTTCTACATACTGAGCTAACCCAGGACTCACTGTTCTACAAACTGAGATTACCCGGGACACATTGTTGTACTTACGGAGCTTACCCTTGACTCACTGTTATACAAACAGAGCTGACCTGTGACCCACTGTTCTACAAACTGAACTAACCCAGGATCCACTTTTCTACAAACTGAGATAACCTGGGACCCACTGTTCTACAAACTGAGATAACCCAGGACTCACTGTTCTACAAACTGAGCTAACCAGGGACCCACTGTTCTACAACCCGAGATAACCTGGGACCCACTGTTCTACAAACTGAGATAACCCAGGACTCACTGTTCTACAAACTGAGCTAACCAGGGACCCACTGTTCTACAACCCGAGATGGCCTCCTACCCATTGTTCTACAAACTGAACTAACCTGGGACCCACTGTTCTACAAACTGAGATAACCTGTGACCCACTGCTCTACTAACTGAGCTAACCCGGGACCAACTGTTCTACAAACTGAGATAACTTGGGACCCACTGTTTTACAAACTGAGATTACCTGGGACTTAATGTTCTACAAACTGAGATTACCTGGGACCTACAAGCAGAGCTAAACCAGGACCCACTGTCCTACAAACTGATATTACCCAGGACCCACTGTTCTACAAACTGACCTAACCTGGGACCCAATGTTCTACAAATTGAACTAACCCGGGACTCACTGTTATACAAACTGAAAATACCCAACACCCACTGTTCTACCAACTGAGCTTATCTGGGACCCACTGTTCTACAATCTGAACTAACCTGCAACCCACTGTTCTACAAACTGAGCTAACCAGGGACCCACTGTTCTACAAACTGATTTAACTTGGGACCCACTGTTTTACAAACTGAGATAACCGGGGACTCAATGTTCTACAAACTGAGATAACCTGGGACCTACAAGCTGAGCTAACCCGGGATCCACTGTCCTACAAATTGAGATTACCAAGGACCCACTGTTCTACAAACTGACCTAACCCGGGACCCAATGTTCTACAAACTGAACTAACCCGGGACTCACTGTTATACAAACTGAAAATACCCAACACCCACTGTTCTACAAACTGAGCTTACCCAGGACCCACTGTTCTACAATCTGAACTAACAAGGAACCCACTGTTCTACAAACTGAGATTACCTTGGACCCACTGTTTTACAAACTGAGATAACCTGGGACTCAATGTTCTACAAACTGTGATTACCTGGGACCTACAAGCTGAGCTAACCTGGGACCCACTGTTCTACAAACTGACCTTACCTGGGACCCACTGTTCTACAAAAGGAACTAACTCGGGACTCACTATTCTACAAACTGAGATTACCCAAATCCCACTGTTCTACCAACTGAGCTTACCCGCGACCCACTGTTATACAATCTGAACTAACCCGCAACCCGCTGTTCTACAATTTGAGATTACCCTGGGCCCACCACTGTTCTACAAACTGAGATTACCTAGGGCTCAATGTTCTACAAACTGAGCTCACCCGCAACCAACTGTTCTACAAACTGAGCTCACCCGCGACCAACTGTTCTACAAACTGAGCTCACCCGCGACCAACTGTTCTACAAACTGAGCTCACCCGCGACCAAATGTTCTACAAACTGAGCTCACCCGCGACCAACTGTTCTACAAACTGAGATTACCCAGGACTCAATGTTCTACAAACTGAGCTCACCCGCGACCAACTGTTCTACAAACTGAGATTACCCAGGACTCAATGTTCTACAAACTGAGCTCACCCGCGACCAACTGTTCTACAAACTGAGATTACCTAGGGCTCAATGTTCTACAAACTGGGCTTACCCGCGACCAACTGTTCTACAAACTGAGATTACCTAGGGCTCAATGTTCTACAAACTGGGCTTACCAGGGACCCACTGTTCTACAAACTGAGATAACCTGGGACCCACTGTTATACAAACTGAGTAACCTGGGACCTACAAGCTGAGCTAACCCGGGACCCACTGTCCTACAAACTGAGATTACCAAGGACCCACTGTTATACAAACTGGGCTAACCCAGGACCCACTGTTCTACAAACTGAGCTCACCCGCGACCAACTGTTCTACAAACTGAGCTCACCCGCGACCAACTGTTCTACAAACTGAGCTCACCCGCGACCAACTGTTCTACAAACTGAGCTCACCCGCGACCAACTGTTCTACAAACTGAGATTACCCAGGACTCAATGTTCTACAAACTGAGCTTACCAGGGACCCACTGTTCTACAAACTGAGCTCACCCGCGACCAACTGTTCTACAAACTGAGCTCACCCGCGACCAACTGTTCTACAAACTGAGATTACCCAGGACTCAATGTTCTACAAACTGAGCTTACCAGGGACCCACTGTTCTACAAACTGAGATAACCTGGGACCCACTGTTTTACAAACTGAGTAACCTGGGACCTACAAGCTGAGCTAACCCGGGACCCACTGTCCTACAAACTGAGATTACCCAGGACCCACTGTTCTACAAACTGACCTAACCCGGGACCCAATGTTCTACAAACTGAACTAACCCGGGACTCACTGTTATACAAACTGAAAATACCCAACACCCACTATTCTACAAACTGAGATTACCCAGGGCCCACTTTTCTTCAAACTGAGATTACCCAGGGCCCAATGTTCTACAAACTGAGCAAACCAGGGACCCACTGTTCAACAAACTGAGCTAACCTGGGACCCACTGTTTTACAAACTGAGTTTATCCGCGACCAACTGTTCTACAAACTGAGATTTCCCAGGACTCACTGTTCTACAAACTGAGATAACCTGGGACCCACTGTTTTACAAACTGAGATAACCTGGGACTCAATGTTCTACAAACTGATATTACCCAGGACTCTCTGTTCTACAAACTGAGATAACCTGGGACCTACTATTCTACAAACTTAGACAACCTGGGACCCACTGTTTTACAAACTGAGATAACCTGGGACCTACAAGCTGAGCTAACCCATGACCCATTGTTTTACAAACTGAACTAGCCCCGGACCAAGTTGGTCCATTATTTGCATATTTATAGATTTTTTTTCAAATTAGAATCTTCAATGACAGGTTGTTACATTAGATTTATATAAATGTTTTTGTTGCACTATTGAAAACCATCACTCTAACCAGACCATATCGCACATTTGAGTTATCTGGTGCATTCTCTGCTTGTGAATTGTGGATGAATTTCACTCTCAAAGACCTGCAGTACCTCTAAGTCAGCAATCATTCAAAATCTTCTCCATCTTATTTGCCCCAACATGATTCTGGGACTGTAGGTTCACATCTTCTGAAAGTTACATTGATCTTCAAAACTTTTTAAACAGCCACAGCTTTTCAGATATTTGGCAAGAGGCTGTTTCAGTATCAAGTGCAAACAACACATAAAAATCGAGGATTTATCCCTAGTGCTGTCAAAATATTAAATAAATAATGCGCGTGAAATTAGCTGCACATTACCAATATTAAAGCAAAAGTATAATTCAAATCTGTGAACTTTTCTCTCGATTTAAACTTTATTTAGAAACTATTAGTGTAGCTCTTAGAAGATTTAAGTAGTTCTTAGTAGTTCTCTCCGTGATTATAGTAGAACATCTATTTAATTGACACTTGAATATTTCTTCCAGTTTATGCTACTATATTGAATTATATGAGTATATTTTGATCATAGCTTAAATAATTGATATAAATATTTTCGTTTAAACATGCTGCCTCATAATATTATACATCTAAGCCTTAGATGTGGCTTAAAGACTAAGGTGTTTAAATTCTGAGCTGCACTCTCACAGATGGAACGTTTTGACAACTTTATTTTTATTTTTTGTCTTGGAAGGAGCAATTTTTGGCGTAAATATCTGTAAACCATTGATAAAAGACTGTTGACAAGAGATCAGATTGCAAATTTACATATTTCGCCTAAAATTGATGTTTCATGCATTTTCTTAAACCGTTAGTTACGGTTTAAGCCATAAAACATTAAATTTGGAATGGAAATATGAAAAATCTGCGATCTGATCTTTTGTCAGCAGTCTTTCATCACTGGTTTGCAAATATTTATGCAAAAATGTTCTAACTACAAGACAAAAAATAAAAAAGTTGGAAAAACGGTAAATCTGTGAATTTCAAGATCAAAATCAAAATTAATTTTAATAAGTTCTTAAACAAAACCTTTCTCAATGCATATTTATGATATATTAATGCTTAGAAGTTACCCTTAGTAAAACTGTTCTTAGGTACTCAGAAGAAGTTTTGAGTAATTCTAATACCGGTAGCTCTTCACAGCTTGAAGCTGAACATGTTCTGTACACAATTGTCTTTATTCAATCTCACCATAATCTAATTTTGATTCATCTTCTTAAAAAAAGAATAATCATTTATATCAGATTAAAATATTGATTTTATTGCATTCATAATATACATGTAGCAAATACACATATACATAATAAGTCAGGCTGTATATATATATATATGTGTAAAGTGCATGAATAAAGTAAACAGTATACTTAAATATACAGACTCTAAATTCATTCTGTTCAAGCATTGATAATAAGAACTATCTATTTCACTTAAATATGAAGCAAAATATGACCCATTTAGTTATGTCAATAGAGCCTTTACACCTAGTGCACCATCACTCCAGTTGAGCCAATGTCAGCTTCAAAGCACACAAATCCCTCCTGCTGGAGCTCTGACCTGACGATATCCACCACCTCCTGGTTGGTTTCTGGCCTCAGCAAGGTGAAGGCACACCCCCCTCCCCCCGCTCCAGTTAGCTTGCTGTGGAGATCATACCGGGAAGTTATTTCACATATCTTGTCCAGTTTGGGGTGACTGACACCCATAGCTTGAAGCAAATGTTGGTTGATGTCTACCAGCTCCTAAACAAACAAGTTAAAAGAACATGTGCATAGGTTCTCATAAAACTTTAACTTGTACACTTATGTAAGGCAATTGAAATGTTGTTTTTGCAATACTGAATGAAGTTAGTTTAAACATTGTATATTTGGCAATGATTGTGAAGACAGTCACTCTTGTTGGCACAATGTTGCACAAGAGTGTGGTCTTGTGTTGTGGAGGAAACTGGAGGACCCAGAGAAAATCCACTTGTCCCACTTGGTGACCACTAACCCACTAACATGTGCCCAGGCAGGGAATATAACCGGGGTCGCCTTGGTGAGAAGCGAGTGCGCTAACCACTACCCTAACCGGACAACCAATGAAGTTAATAACTAGGTAGGTCATGCAAATGAATAAATAAACATTTGTTATTTATTGTCAAACATACAGTTGTATTTTTCTATCCATAATACCTCGAGGGTATCTATGTGATGAGAAAACTGTTGCCCAGCAACCGTTGTCATGGCATTGTAACACTCCAGGCACCTGTCTGTGACCCCTTCCACTGCATCCATGATGGGATCAAGCACTTCTGGCATCTAGGGACATAATCAGGTCCATAAACTAACAATCTATCTGCTATTGATGTGACTAAATAAAACATTCATACCTACTGTTACAGTATTAAATAGTTGTCAAACATACATGCACATTGTACTTGGAATCACTTTTCTAATCCATACGGCGTTAATCTAATATTTATACAAAAAAATCTAAGATATAAAAACAGGTTTTAATAATTATGGAAACTTTTACACAACATAGACAATAATATTATGATAAAGAATTTGTTTTTTAACTGACATTAAACAATGGTTACCTTTTGTTTTCGTTTTCTGACTCTGTCCACCAATGTTTTGGTTATTCTCTGAACCCCAGTACTGGTAACAAGTATCCTCAACTTCGGCATACTGGATGTACAAACGTTAAGATTTAAAACATTTAGTGGGTACATTCAAAGGACGCTTCTGTCCATATTATCTGAGAAACAATATGTGCAGAAACAATAATAATTATGCATAATGAAAATTCCCTATATAAAAAGTAGAAACATTTTTATTTTTCTGATGGGTACATATGGGTATAATATTGCTGAATACTATGAATTCATGAATTGACATATATTGGGCCAATTGTTCAGAACTATCATAAAGCTAGAAACATTGTTAATGTAATCATTCTTAACTTTCATATCTTATCTGCTCTGGAACATTCATGGACACATTTGTGATCTACAGTATATCTAACAAGGTTCGAGACAATAATTTCAGCTTCACTGTTTTATTAAGATACATCAGCGCATCTTAAAGTAGTTCACCTTTAAATGTTCAAAACGATGCTGTTAACAACGTTGTTAACTTTAACCAATTCTGAACAAACAGCCTATTATGATACTTGCCGAGTCACATAATTGGCAGTAGATGTATTATTTTCATGCCTGGTGACCGCATATAATGTTGGAATCATTTGAAAGGGTACTGCTTGCTGATTACTAGTAAAATTAAGTAATATTGAAGGACCAACAATACATTATAGATAAAGGTATCACAGTTTGTATTTTTGATCTTAAATTTCAACTGAAATCAGAGGTAAAATTATATATTTTGCAATCTTTCAAGGCTGAAAAAAACTAATTAGTAATATTTTATTCCATGTAATTTTTCCATTTTCTTTCTCTACACTGTACACAAAACCCTATCACACTCGTATGTGGTCACCAGGCATCCACAGCTCCCGTGGTTGTATATAGGAAATAATAAACAGCAATGATTTCATTCCTAAATGTACTTCCATCATTTTTAAAACTGCACACCCACCTTGAAAGTTTTGTAACATTTCCCGCACAGAACTTGATCGCACTTCCTGAAAGAACCATAAATGAAACTTATTCTGCCACTAAATGCCACTGCCATTCTAGATGTACTTTTGTTAACTTTTGTAACGATATGAAATGGCTAATACTTTAACAATACCCATTAAATACCCCAGTCATCAAAATAAGACTTTTGGATGAACAAGCCCGAATTCTTATCCTATTGTTTAGCATCAAAGTTTTGAACAAGCCCTTCTATATAAAATTTAGAATTTGAGCAAGCCCGGTAGGCATTTTACCAGTGCAGGGCTTGCGGGCTTATGTTCATTTCGATCACTGTAACCCTGTAGCATTCTCATTCATCAGAGGTTTGATAATGATAAATCTAATTGTGGTACGCATAGCATCATCACTCTGGTGAACAAGAATGACCCATAGTTGAGCGATTATATGTTTTGTTTTACTCCCTAATACTCAAGTGAATGTAAAAATTCCTTATTTTAAGATTTTTGTAACATTTATGAGCATGACAATAATATGGCAATGTTGTGTACCAAATGTAGCGACAGAGTTGTCAATCCCTGATGGTGTACCGTGAACAATCTTCTCCCCGAGAAACGCCCAGCTGCTTACCAGGTTCAGGTGTTCTTCAGACAACGCATGTCCTGACGATGATTCAGCAGCTGCAGAAGTAGACATGTATTTTAAACTGCTTTAGCTCTTGTTGATTAGATTACATGTATACTAATTGACTTTAAACTTGATTGTGTGAATAGCTGGTAGCTTATAGAATCCCATGTCATGCTGTTTTCTGGTCTATAACAGATACGGGTGTCAATTATAAGAAGCCACAAGAAGGAGTCACATGTGGGGACTGAATTGAACAAGGGATCTTTTGGGTGGGAGACGCACTTCAATTAAAGATTGATCATGCTTCTAAGTAATTATCAATTCATACAGAATGAACACACAAGCAAATGTGATCTACCTTAATATTTACATTTGAAATATTACTCATCATGATTCGAAATCAGTACAATTTTCAGAAGCTGTGTATTTATTGTTAAAGAAAGTTTATTAACAACAAATGTTTGTATAAAAAATAGCCAGTGGATTCAAGCAACATAATATATAAATATTGACTTATATGAAATGCATTTTTGTAGACAGACATTTCAGTACACTTTAATATCTACACACTTTGACCACATCTATGCAAACAAGACCTCTTCTCAATGTTAAATCAAGTCAACAATGTACAGATTTAAATAAAGTTTCAGTAAAAACAATATCGATATTGCTGCAATTCAATTTGCACTAGACACAAGTACATGTTTGTCTATCCAGTCTTATACACGTAACTACAACATTGGAAATATCACTGACCACTGATATCTCCTTGCTGTAGAAGCAGGGCTGCCACCAGGGCCACACTGTAGCTTGCTGATGAGCCCAGCCCAGCTGCTATTGGCAACTGAGTGTTCACAGTCACTCGCAGACATGGTAGAGAACTGAAACAGGGAAAAAAGATAATCATCCCTCATAAGTGATTCAGTGAGTCATAATTTAAGCAGAATTTATTAT